>NC_083882.1:7272727-7575757 GCF_032452875.1 Bos javanicus
AATCATCAGTGGATGCTAAAACTAGGATGCGTAAAATTTGGTAAAGAACAAGGTATTTATTTTTGTAGATCCGATATACCACCCTAAAAATTACTAATTACAATGGGAAAATAATAACTTCACAGTAGAAGCCATCAGCGTACCATCTTAACCAAGTAATCAAGGTTAACAATACAAATGATGGACAAAATGACATTGTATGTTTCTTGATGAGCTTCACTGAGGAGAGCATATCATTTTTATAGTATTCCTACCCAAAATGTATTACTTCAATCTAAGGATAAAGCGGTGTCAGATGAACTGAAATTGGGAGACATTTCACAAAATAATTGACCTGTACCTTCAAAATACCAATGTCATGGTGAAGACACTCAGAGAAACTGTTTCAGATCAGAGGAGACCAAAGAGATGGCATGTGAATGAAGTGCATGAACCTGGATGGGGCCCTGAACCAAACAAACAAAATTGCCAAAAAAGACTTCTTGGAGCAATTTGCAAAATTAGATTAAGTTCTGGAGGTTATACAAGAGAATGTATTGTTGGGGGCCAGAGTGAGGTACTCCACCCATGGCAAAGGTCATGAGGAAGGAGGCTCGACATACGCAAAGGCGGGATCGAGCCTCAGGAGTCCCCCTGGAAATCCTCGAGCGTCTACCCCCATAACCAGAGCCTGCCTACTTTACTACTTTGTGCTCTTACCTACATCTCTAACTTTACGGGGGGCTGTCCCCCACCACCTCTTTCGGAGAAGGAGTTAACCTAGAGCTCCAGTCAATAAAAACTCTTGGGTGTGACAAGAGTGTTTTAACCTACAAACTCCTCTGAAGGTTCTCTAGCCTGCCTGACAGGCTCATCCGGCCACATGTGATTGCTCACAGCCTCCCAACCGTGAGAGGCACGAGATGCTTTAAACCCTCTAAAAACAGGTTCTTTAGAGAAGTTAGAAAACTATAAGTATAGTGGGCTAATTAGAAATTGTGTTGGTGAAGGGTTTTTCATTTGTTGAGCCAATGTTTGTTGCTAAGTCTCCACATCCCCTGCCCTTACACACATTAATGAATATATAGAAGAAATAAGTATTAACCTTTGATATTAATCACGTTAGACCTTAGGCTAAGTAAATTCTTTCCTTAACTAAAACCCACTACACCGTCACCCTGTAGGAATGTAACTTTATTTGGGTGGCGTCTGTTTTGAGAATAATCAGCCCTGGAGAAATAAGTGTCCTGATTGACTGACCGCTGTCACAAGGAGAGGGTCGTAAATTGTCAGCAGGCCCCCCTGGCCAGAAGATGATGTAACACCCCTAAGACCTCTGTATACATTTGTCTGAAGCACCTGACTTTAATAAAAGTCAGGACTGCTGTCCCCACGTGACTTTTGTATAACATCTCAGTGTATAAAAACAGACTCTGGAAAATAAAGAATTGGGATCAGTTTCTCGAAATACTGGTCTCCCCATGTCTCTCTCTCTTTCACTCTGGCTGAGTCTCCATCTGGAGCGCGGAACCCACCATGCTTACTAATTATGCCTGGGCTTCTAAGATCCGACCGGGGAGGCCTCAGGGTCTCCTCTCCTTCGGGAGAACGGAAGGACGCCTGTGGCCTACGTAAGTGGTGCAAACTTCTTGTCCTGAAGTTTTATTGGTCTCCCGCGTAAACCAAGCCACTCAGCCTCTTTTCTCCACTGAATTTCCTCACTGAGCTATCCTCATCCTATTACTCTTTATATCCTTAATTAACATTTAATTAAGCAGTTGTTTCCTGATCTTCGCCTACGCCGTCTCTCCTTCGAATACCCTGGATCAGCCGGGGCTGGTCCCCGGCATTGTATACTGTTAAATATTCTAGTTTTGATAGCTGTACCTGAATATCTTTGTTCTTAGAAAATTCACATTGAGGTGTGTGCATGCGTGCTAAGTCTCTTCATTCATGTCTGACTCTTTGCAACCCCATGGACTGTAGCCTGCCTGGTTCCTCTGTCCATGGGATTCTCCAGGCAAGAGTACTGGAGTGGGTTTCCATTTCCTTCTAAGGGAGATTCCTGACCCAGGGATTGAATCCAGGTCTCTTGCTCTGCAGGCAGATTCTTTACCACTGACCACATGGGAAGCCCAACACGTCAAGTTGCCATCTTGCAACAGCAGAAGGTTCTCAATAAAACTTGCTACTTCTCAACAGAAAAATCTACATAAATGTGATTTTTGATGATGCTTCATCACTTGCATTTGGAATGGAACTCAACTAAATGCACATCATTTTGTTAAAAACTGTTGTTTTTAGGTTGAGTATGTAAATATTAGCTTATTGCTTAGAAATCATGTCAAAAAATGCTATAATGAGAACTCAGTACTTTCTATAAAGTTTGGATATTGAAGGAAACTGGAAAATTATCACTAGGGGATGCTTGTGTTATGACCATATTTTCTAAAAAATTAAACATTGTATCACTATGAAGTTGTTGGTTTACAAACTCGGGAGTTCCTCCAGTGAAATCTGAAACTGGCTCCCCTACACAGAAGGCAAGGAGACTGAAGAATGCTCACACCACTCAATTGGTAAGTGCAGGATTAATAACCAAGACTTGTCTTGGGGGGACTGCAAGATGAGTAGATCTTTGCATCCACCTGCAAGCATTTCAAACATTTACAGAGAGAACTTGACCGGGCTCAGTCACATATACAGTCCAGGTGATCTCAAGAACACATATGATCTCATGGCTGTGTCCTTGCAACAGGTCTAAGTGTAGGTGCTTTCACACATTCCAAGGACAGGAAAGCCCAGGTTCAGTTTGAGGATCAATTGGGAGTCATGCCCTCTTGGGGATCTCTTCTAATAGAATGACCTTCCTTATCTCTGTCACCAAAATTAGTAATTAGAAGTGTAGTGATTCTGTAAACAAGACAAAAGAACACACAAACTAAACTGAAATATGTAACATTTCCTCAGATGCCAAGTGATGGTAGACAAATAATTTGTTATCAACTCCTGGAAAGAGGGCAGTTCATATTACTGGTGTTATGTGGTAGGAAAAAATGTCAAAAACTGTCACCTCCAATTACTTGGAGGACAATGTACCTAATGAGGTGCTAATCATAAAGAAGAATTGAAAAAATGAATGTTCATAGCAAATGTTGGTTACTATTGGCTATATTTGGCAATTTGACAAGAAAGAGATGATCTCTGAACAGTATTGGAAAGTTTGCGAGCAAAATTGAAAAAGAATAGAGTCCTGAAATTCAGAGACCTGTACAGTTAAAGGTTTCCCTGGTGGCTCAGACAGTAAAGAATCCACCTGCAATGCAGATCTGGGTTCAATCTCTGGATTGGGAAGATCCCCTGGAGGAGGGCATGGCAACCCACTCCAGTATTCTTGCCTGGAGAATCCCATGGACAGTGGAGCCTGGTGGGTTATAGTCCATAGAATCATAAAGAGTCAGACACAATTTAAGCAAATTAACAGGCACGCACGCATGCACATCAGAGTTAAAGAGGCTGTTGTTGGTTTTCATCCCCAAACAGTAAAACTATAAAATTGAGAAATTATTTGAGCCCCCAAAGATCTATACCTCTCAGTCTCACGTTAAGAATCAAGTCAAAGTTGTGGCCATGAGGCTCACTGTTAAAATCCTGATGGACTTAGGTGGCACAGAGTAAATCCTTTCAAGAGAAGGAAATGGCTGAGAGTGTGGGGCTCCCACTGCACCCTGATCTGTGCGAGGTGTCTGCATTTATAAAAGACAGTGAGGGAATAGGAGAGTCACGGGGTGAAGATGTAATGAAATGTGGCAAATCCAAGAAATGTGACTAGAAAAGAATGGGTATAACCACTGGTACATGAAACTTACTGGAATCAAATGGAAAGAAATTTTTTAATTTTCAGGAAATTATCTGTCAAAGGAACTATAAGTCCACAATAGAGCTCAACCTTTAAGCTGCTGCCTCTTTGAAGACTCCCAGCAATTCAGGTGAGTGGCATAAGTGGCATCTGAGTTATATGTATTAACATTTATATATTTTTGCTTTTATTAGTAGATTCTCTAAATTTAAATTTTGCTTGTTTGTTTGTTTCAACTGTTGGTGAATTATTAGGCTGGTATTCTCCACTTGAAGATTACATATTGTAAATAAATTTCACTTCTATCTTTCTCTAATAGGATTTAGAGATTTAAAATTACATTCAACTTTTTAATGCCTTCCATTAATTTTGACAAAGGTGGAGACAGAAATCTCTCATCCAGTTCCATTTATTCAACATTTCTTCATTTCCCCTCTTGAATTAAGATGTATTCTTTATCATATCATAAAATCTTTAATATATTGAAGTATTTCACTAAACTTTCTCTTATATTCTTTGAATGCTTCTATTTTGTTAATATGAATCTATTTGTTGTGAACAAATAATCAAAACTTATTCAATGTTTAATAGAGAAATATCCTTTCATTCCTTTTTTAAAATGAATTTTCTTACTTTTTTCACATCTATTCTTGGAAAAAATAAATAGTAGAGAAAAACCTGTCCTTAGAGGGAAAGACAATATTGAAAATATTACATTCCACTCATTAATCTGTAAATTTTAATATCAGTTTCATCATACTCTCAATAAAATTCATTGTATAATTTGAGTTAGGCCTTTGACTCATCTTAAAATTAGGTCTTAGTAAACTTTTACAATTTTCTTTACATAGGTCTTACAGTGCTTGGTTAAATTTATTTCAATTTATTTTATGCTTGGTAAAGCTTTTATTATATTTTGACTGGCTATTGCTAGTATATAGGAAAGCTACTGAAGTTTCTATGCTTACCTTTATAACATAACATTGTTCACATAACATTGTTCCAAACATATTTCTTACTCTGTAGTTCTAATAATTTTCAGCTAAAGATCTTGAAATTTTTATGGTAGACAAGTATACCATCTGTAAACTAATAGATTTATGTTCCTTTTAAAATATTTCCTTCATTTATTTATCATGTTTTATTTAACTTATTATAAAAGTTCTTAGCTAATAATTAATAGTAATGATGGTAATATCTTTGTCTTATTCCTTACACTTACATAAACATGTCCAGTATTTCCCCATGTTGGTTTTGTCTGAAGTAGATCTTCTTCACCATGTTAAAGAATGTACCTGTTTACTAAGCCTTTATGAAAAAGAAAAAATTGTCAAGAAAAGATGGAATTTTATCAGTTGTGCATTTTGGATCCACTGAGATGACAATAAGTTTTGAATTTCAGACTTTTCTTAAAGGATCTTAGAGTTCATTTAATTTTCCACAAATATATTGGGTCATTTTATAGCAAAACTTGAGGTCTAGGCTGCATTTGAATGTGTCCGGTTATGGGAAACTAACTAGTTACCAAGTAACTCCATCCATTCTTGACATGTCCCCATTTACTGAGCCTGAGTGACATTGATCCATAGACCACACATCTTCTCAACAGTCTTCTGACTACTTCCAAATCATACATCTGCTCCTCAGTCCACATAGTTCAATCTTACTGATAAATGTCATATAATGCCCTTGGCCAGTAGTTTACTGAAACTATTTTAATAATTCTATTAAAAGAGATTAATTTAGTCAAACATGACTTGTTCTAAGTGAAATCATGGTAATCACAAGTGCTTCCAAAATACCCATATGATAATGTTAGAATTTTAGATAGCTATGTTAAGCTCAAAGAAAATATTAAAATAGGTCACTATTTTAACTTTTTGTTGTAGCTGTTTAGTGTTCGACTCTGTTGTGATGCCATGGACTGTAGCCGGCCAGCCTCCTCTGTGCATGGGATTTCCCAGGCAAGAATACTGGAGTGGGTTGCCATTTCCTCCTCTAGGGGATATTCTTGACCCAGGGATCAAATCTGCATCTCCTGCCTTGTCAGGCAGATCCTTTACCACTGAGCCACCATTTTAACTCTACTGCTTTTAATATTTAATATGATAAAGTTTTAATATCTGCAGTAGAGATTTAAATATAACTGTTACAGCCCTTTCACTTAAAAATAAAGCAACTGAGGTTCGAAGATCTGGTATCACCTGCAACTATTTCACTCAAACCAGAATTTACAGAGGACTTTGTTCGTAGATCAGGCCTTCTGAAGCTTCCAGGGTTATTGTTGGTTTGTTTGTTTCTTTCCCCTGTAGATTCTCCCCCCTAAATTCTATGTGCATGAGAAGACAGGGCTCTGGGTCTCCACGTTTTGAATTATCTACATGAATTTCTGACTAAAGTATTACTTGTAGCTGTTGGGCAACTAACCTCAAAGCATTTCCCAGAAAAGCTCTTGTGCCAGCGGCTTCTCATCAATAGTAGCATCTGATAAACAGCAACTGCCTAAAGTCTTCCATGCAATGCCTTCTTTTTGAGTCATTAGGCATCTACTAAGGTTTTCTCAACCTTTTGTCCCTGATGCCACTAGAAATATCATTTTCTTTCCCTTTGGGGTCTTGGTTTGAGACCTTCTAGAGGGCAGCTCTTCTTCTTGATTTTTCAAAATACTCTGTTGCATTAAAATCAATCAATCAAACAAACTGCATGTATGTATAATGAGGTGAAAGTCCTCTCTTAACGGCATCCCACCCTTTGCCTATTCAGACACACAGCCTGCCTTCATCTCCACATCTCAGACCTACCACTTGGTGTTCTTTTTTATTAATATCATAAACATATGACGTACATACAACATAAAATTGCATAGCAATGTTTTAAGCTCTGTGAAATGCTTCAACCAACCATTTTTTACTTTTTTCTTTAACTTCATTCCCCAATTTTCTTCATTACTCCAGATATACTACTCAACAATGCCTCACTTGATTAAAAATATACATTAATTGGTTGGGAGGTCATCTTCTTTTTAATGTAACTGAAGAGATAACTGCATCAAAAAGTGAAAGTGAAGTCACTGAGTTGTGTCCAACTCTTTGTGGCCCCATGGACTGCAGCCTCCCAGGCTCCTTCGTCCATGGGATTTTCCAGGCAAGAGTACTGGAGTGGGTTGCCATTTCCTTCTCCAGGGGATCTTCCCGACTCAGGGATTGAACCCAGGTCTCCCTCATTGTAGGCAGACATTTTACCCTCTAAGCCACCTGGTGGCTGAGGAGATAACTGCGTAGGTAAGGATAAAATGCAGAAAGTTAAGAGACTGAGGAGTGCTTTGTAATTATATCTCTGCTTACTGGTTAGTGAAAGAGGCAGAGAGAAATTAGATATCCTTTTTGAAATTATACAGTTTCAGTTAGTGGAATGGTTAGAACAAGGCTTTCAGGCTTCCAGTCAAATGCTCTTTCCACTTCATCAGATCATTAAACTCTTTCAGAATCCTCTAATCCTTTGTCCATCACCTTCTCCCTTCTGTGAAAACAGCCCCGGAATTTTTTTTGGTCTGGTACTAACTACATTTCAAATAACGGAGAAAAGCATGTCTTATCTTGCAAATGATAAATTTATATCACATTATAAGTTTACTGTAATAATTTTTTCAGTGTGAAGGTTGCTACCTGAGAATGAAAAACAGTGTTATAAGAAAAGGCACAAACAGCTCAACTAACTATGACAACACCATTAATTCTGTCTCAATTTTTGTTTTCTAAGTTAAAGACTAACACTTAAACTAACACCACCAGTCGTTTCTAACTTTTCTTCAGCTCACAGAATTTGAGTCAGTTCAAAAACATTTGATTACTCACCCCACTAATGTTTTTTTTTTTTTTTTTGCCGTGCTGTGACTTCATTTGCGGCACTGGGGGTTTCTGTCTAGTCGGGGCGTCTGAGCTTCTCTTGTAGCATAGAACACAGGCTCTAGAGCGTGCGGGCTTAGTAGTTGTGGTGGTTGGGGTCTCTACTTGCTTAGTTGCCCTGTGGCATATGGTATCCTAGCTCTCTGCCCAGGGGTCAAACCCCCATTTCCTGCATTGAAAGGCAGTTTCTTCACCACTGAACCACCAGCTCAGCTCAGCCGCTCAGTCATGTTCCACTCTTTGCGACCCCACGGACTGCAGCATGCCAGGCCTCCCTGTCCATCACCAACTCCTGGCGTTTACCCAAACTCATGTCCATTGAGTCGGTGATGCCATCCAACCATCAGGGAAGTCCTTAAATTGTTTACTATACTTGATGTTCTCAAACAGATTATCTTGGCACTATTTAATTAAACATTTATTAACTAATTTATTCAAGCATGAAAACTAGTGTTCTTACGGATAGTATTGCCACAAACAAATTTGAAGCAGTGAACATTATCACTATGCATAATTATTAGGCAATAGTAAGAATTTTAAGCCATGGCTCCACATGATGAGAAATCCAAAGAGATTCTTAATCAGGAATAAAATACTTCAGAATGATGGCAATTAGTTTCTCAGGGTAAATGTTTTAGTGGTTAAGACTCTTCTTATTTTTTCTGTACTTCATCCATCCATCCATCTATCCATTCATTCATTCCACATACCAGTGACAAATACAGAACCAGACCCTAAGAATACAATGGTTCCTTCTTCTCTGAGTTTTAGTTCTTAGTGTGGTGGCCAAGCAAAAGCTCTAAATTTGTGACACCTTTTCTCTTCTATTAAGTTCACTGCTTTCACACTTGCAATATACATTTTATCATCCACCTACTTATGGGATGCAAAAGTACCTTTACAACAGAATTTCTGACTGTCTGTCTGTCTTCAATCTCTTTGCAACCAGTTTCTGATCTTTTTTTTTTTAATTTTTTTTAAGTTTTATTTTATTTTTAAACTTTACAAAATTGTATTAGTTTTGCCAAATACGAAATGAATCCGCCACAGGTATACATGTGTTCCCCATCCTAAACCCTCCTCCCACCTCCCTCCCCATACCATCCCTCTGGGTCGTCCCAGCGCACCAGCCCCAAGCTTCCAGTATCGTGCATATCTGACTCCTTGCCCTGTCCATCTCCACTTAACTAACACCTACTTGGAAAGGCCTCTTTAAACCACCTAATAATATTAAATAGACAGTCTCCAGTTATTATAACATCAACCTGTCTTATTTTTATTGTGACCTTTATCTCTGATTCCTTTTCTATTTACTTGTTTAATCTCTGTCTCCTTCTCTTCCATTAAATCTCTACAAGGGCTGATGCGGGCCTTAGCTGGCTAGTTTGCCTCTGAATCCTAAAACGCTGCTTGGAAACTGGGATCAATGAAATATTTGTTGAATAAATGAATGGATTCTTAACTGACAATTGCTTGAACTACTACAGTTAGTGATTCATCCTTGTTGAGTAGTTTTACTTCACACGTGTACGGAGATTAAGTCAGAATTTAAAACTAAGTCTTAAAATTAAAAACAGTTCTGAAATGTGGGAAACATCTGGCAGAGAAGTAATTCTGGCATTTGCAATGATGGAAGAAAAGTTTTTTCTCTGAAGTAAGCAGGTTGTTGGCCTCTATTGGTGTTATCGAAAAATGCTGGCCTATTTTGGTTGATTTGCTCAGGAACTGGGACCATCTGGCACTGGGAACATAGAATGTTGTTCATTATAAAGTGAAGAGTTATCACTTCGGGGGTAGGGAGGGGGAGAGAGAATGCCCTAAGAAGATGAAGGCAGTGTGGAGCAAGGAGAGGCTCCTGTCTTTTAAAACAGTTGAGTTCTTGGTTCTCTGAGTCTTACTTAAGAGAAGCTTCCTAGAAAGTTCTTCATTTGGATGGTTTCTAAATAAGCACTCTTAGGGCCTAGAAAAAAAAAAAAAAAGTGTGTGTGGCTCCACCTACTTGAGGCTCCTCTTGGCTCTGAAAGTTGTGGCTCCACGATAGGCTTCGGCTGCTTTCTGGAACCTCGTTCTGATCCCTTTAAAGGTGGGATCATGACGGAGGGCGCGGGGGAAGAAGGCGGGAGCCGAGGGCTGGAGTCTCGGTTGACATAGTAACTCCAGCGCGGTCTCCCGGGCTCTCGGCTCTCAGGCTCCGCTGCCGCCCTCCGCCCCGCCTGGGCTTGCTCGCCCCGGGAGCCCCAGCCACCTCCTCGAGGGTCCCCCGCCCCGTCTGCTTGGCGCCCCGCTACGTGGCGACTGCTTCCCGGGCCCGCGGGGCAGCCGCGCGCGGATCTCAGCCCGCGGGGCGTCTGCGCGCCCAGCCTCAGCCTCGCCCCGGGGGCGCCGGGCCGCCGCGGGCCCCTGAGCACCGGGTCCCCGCGGGAATTGCTGAGGCGGCTCCGTCACGAGCGGGACCCCGGCCCGTCAATCGGGCGTCCCCGCCATGAACCAGAGCCCGGCCGCGTTCGGGCCCCGGAGGGGCGGCTCTCCCGCCGTGGTGGCCGGGGCTGGCGCGCGGCGCAACGAGAGCCAAGACTACCTGCTCATGGACTCGGAGCTGGGAGACGACGCGCAGCCCCCGCTGCCTGCCTACGGCTACTACCCCTGCCTGTGAGTGCTGGCGCCGCGGGCGGGCGGGCGGGCGGGCGGGTGGGTCCCCAGGGGCCCGAGGGGGCCGAGCGCGCGGGGCCAAGTGCGCCCCGGCGAGCGCGCGCGGGGCGCCGGGTCCCGACGCCGCCCCAGCCGGTCCGCTCCGTTTCCCCCGCGTCCTCGAGGAGCTCCCTCGTCACAGTCGTGGCCCGGGCTGATTCACAGTTGCGTCCCCTGTGGCACGCCGCTGTGGGTTGATGAGAACTCTCAGGGTCGCCGGCGCAGCTCGGCGCTCCTGCCCGCGGGGGGCTCGGTGACCCGCGCGCCCCGCCGTCCGAACGCGCCCCGCCGGCACCCTTCAAGAGGCGCCCGCAGGCCCGCGGGCCCTGGCCGGCCGCCGAGTTCGCAGGCGGTGGAGAAATGCCGCCTCCAGGCTCACCTCCCCGCCGCGCGCACCTCTCACCGAGGGCTCCCGGGAGGGAATTGTTACAGGTGCGCGCCCAGGAGACTCCGCAGGGGAGAAGCCCCAGAGGGCTGTGGGGGGTGGACTCCGAGGAACTACGAGATCTTATTCAAAAGTCTACAGGGTTTCTTTTTTGGCGGGTAGAGGATGAGAGGCAGGGGCTGGCCGAGGGCGAAGCGGGGCGAAGTCTCCCGCTCGCTGCAGGCCTGGGCCCAGAAGTGTGGCGGGCAGAGAGCCTTTCTGTCTCCCAGCCCCTTTAGTTGACTATAGGGTCTGGTTTCTTGACACGTCACATCATCTGCATGGGGTTTCCCACGGAAAGCAGTTCTCAGTAGCAGTTCTGTAAGCAGCTCTAGAGGGGTGTGTGTGTGTGTGTGTGTGTGTCTGGAGGCAGAATAGGGGGGCAGGATCGATGGGGACACCTTCAGATCACTGCTCAGGGCTGCGCAGCGTCAAGGTCTGCTGTGGATCCTTTTCCCAGGAGGAAGTGACCCCCAGAAGATGCTGCATGTAATTTTCCCCCTAGATAAAAAGAAAAAACCTGTAACTCCTTCCCTTCATTTGTGTACTGTAAGGTTTGAAAACATCCGCCCTTAAAGAAATCTTATACTTTAACTTGACATTAAATTAGAAAGTATTACTATGTCTGTTATTACAGAAATTGTCAAACTTTAATGGCCACATGAATTACCTATGGAGCTTGTTAAAATGCAGATTCTGATTCAGTAGGGTCTAGGTGCAGCCAAAATTTCTGCATTTCCAACAGTCTCTGAGAAGATAAGGAGACTGCTGGTCCGTGGAGCACACTTTGAGTAGCAAGGAGATATATCTCAAGAAAAGACAGAATATAAATCAATTCTGCATACTCTGAATGTAGCTACTTGCAAGTTTGCTTCGAGGGTATGTTTAAAACACATGGATTTTTTACATTGACTTACATTTGAGCTTACCCTTAAGTCTGAGGGTTATGTTTGGTAATGTTACCTGTAAGTTAAGTAACTTATAAAAGCTATATTGCTTTTTAAAAGTTATGCTGTTCCATAGACAAAAATCTATTTTTTTTTTTATCATTTAATCATTCTGTAGTCACTTAGTTACTTTGTGGGGAAAGTAAGTCTGTAGTAAGTCTGTAGAAAGTAAGTCTGAAGTCTGTAGTTACTTTGTGGGGAAAATTGATTTTTAAAACTTGTGGATATATATTAGTAGTGAAAGAGACGAAATAAAATAGTAATTCCAAGTTGTCCTGAAAAATAACCCTAATTCTTTCTTCAAATGTGGTTTCCTTCCTCGTTGATTTATCTAGTTTTTATATCATCTACTATTTAGAGAAAAAGTATTTTTCTGCATTAAGGAATCCCAGATCATTTTTAGTGCATTGGTAACAGAGAGATCAACAGAAATATTTTAATGTGCTTCAATTCATAATGAACACCTTCTGTTAGGTAAAACATATGATAGCAAACTAAAGAGTGAGCCATGTTTCTAAATAAGACTTTGGTCTTGTCCAAATCTATTATTTCCGAAAGGTTCTATAGTAACTTTTCATCACTGTTTACTCTTACAAGGTTTTTATTTTTTTCCTCTTGAATAATCAAGTTACTGAAAAATCTTCACCAATAAACATCAGCACTTCACACCTGTGATTTATGAGAAAGAATTAAGGAAAATCATTTCCTTCTGGTAGAGGATACAAATAAGCCCTTGTCTATGCTTTTGACTTATAATTTAAACAATTTCATATATTTTCCTAGAGTAGGAGGCATATTATTTTTGAAAGTTGAAATAACTAGTACACTTTAGGTTTGGTTCTGCCATTATCTCAAATTATTGAGATTTTCCCATGTAAGAACAGATTTTTGCAAATTGTCATTTCTGTGGGATAAGTTCTATGGACTCTTGCTAAAATATTCTTTTTCATAGTTCACCTTTGTAGAAAGATTTTCTTACATATATTTATGAGGCTTTTACTACTGAAATTTGTGCCTAACTATCTTGTTTGAGAGTAATTACATATTCTCAGGCTTTAAGAGCAATAAGTAACATTTTGAAGTTAGTATTTAGAAGAAAAAGATTCAAATTCTTTTTTTCAACTTCTAATTGAAAATAAATTAATTCAATCTATTTTAATCAGTTTGTAATGGTGATTAGCAAGAAATGTCCATGTCCTGGGAGGATCCCAGAAGTTATATCACAGAATTCCTTCATTTTGAAGATAAATATGTCTTTAGTCCATCACTTCTGAACATGGAGAAGAATTCTGTACATAAAGCATGTTAAGTGTTTCTAAATTCTCAAGATCTGAAACAATTCAGCTAAAATTCCTGCTTGGAAATGACTGATTGATTACAAACTGTAAACTAAAGCTCTGGCAAAACAGTAGACTGAGATATTCTGAAACAGACTCTTGGTTACAAACGCCTAGCAGTAATGGATAAAATAATTAAAAGGATTTTAACATGCTGCCCAATTTTGAAAAAAAAAAAAGTGATTACTATCTGCCAAAAGCAAGGAAGTTAAAAGCCAGAGGATATCCTGGGGACTGATGCTGTGGTTGCCCCAGGGGTTAGAGGTTTGGGTGACCAGGAAGCTGGAGTCTAATATGCATTTGAGGTAGAGAGAAACTAAGGCCTTGGCCCCAGATGAGGCAGAGAGTTGGAATTGAGACATCCCTGCTGCTGCTGCTGCTGCTAAGTCACTTCAGTCGTGTCCAACTCTGTGTGACTCCATAGACATCCCTAGCCCCTGCGTAAAACCAGGACCCTATATTAGTGAAAAGTTAGGCTAGAATAATATGCTGTCAGCACAGTGAGAAGAAACTTTCTTTTCCTCTTAAAAGAATAACTTTTAAGAGGAAAAGAAATCTTCCCTTAAGAATTTTATTCTTCAGGCCTGCACATCATGTGACTTTATTTTGCTTTTGCTTTTTATACCACCTAACTGACCTAGAAATCATCAAATTGACAAATACCCCTGAGGCTCCTAGAAAAGTAAAACAGAAAACCATTCTGAAAGTACAGAAGTCTAGACTGCTAAGGATTTTCAAGAAAACAGCAAGCCCTGCTAAAGACATGATCGCTGTAATACATGATGAAACACACAAGGAAGCAATCGACTAAACAAAAGTTAGCAGACGGTACAAGCCATGAGAGGGAAAATTAACATGAGACCTAACAGCAGTACTGGATCCTTAAAAACTTGAGATGATATTGCAGCATAAAAGAGAATATATAAAATGAATATGTGTATAGTTTTGAGTGCTTCCCTGGTGCTTTAGATGGTAAAGCATCTGCCTGCAATGTAAGGGAGCCAGGTTTGATCCCTGGGTTGGGAAGATCCCCTGGAGAAGGAAATGACTCCCCACTCCAGTATTCTTGCCTGGAGAATTCCATGGACACAAAACCTTGACAGTATAAAAGAAGACATTAAGCCCAAACAAAGAATAAGTTATTTAAAAAAAACAAAAACCACAAGTAGAAAACCTGTAAAAGAAAAAGACAATTTTGAAATAAAACCTCAGTGGAAGATTTAAAAGTGAAGACTAACCATGGTATAATTGATAGTAATACCTAGAATACAGAGATATAAATAAGTGGAGAATATAAACATTCAGGCAAAAGCTCCAGAAGGAGAAAATATAGAGAATGAGGGTGAGGCAATATTTGAATAGATAATAAGTGATAATTTTTCTGAAGTGATTCATTCTCATGTTTATGAAGTACAAGAATATTAGTGCGATGCAGAAACATAAACTTATTTAAATGTATCATATTGAAATTGAAGAACACTAAAGAAGAAACATTAAAAAATAAACCAAAATATGAGAGATTTGAATGAGTAAGTTTTAAAATTCAAAATATGGAAATGTACTCATACTGTATCTTGATACCTAGGTTATGCAATGTGAAGCTTGTGAGAACTATGGTTTTCTTTTATGTAAAGCAGTTTTTACTCTCTAGTTATTAATGTAGTTTTTAATTTTTTTAATACAAAGTCACTGCTCCATTGCTGGTAGGATTTGTTTAAACATGGATACAGACAAAAAGGGATTCCAAGGGTCATTAAATCATGGTCTCAGAAGAAACCCAAAGAGATTCTTTAATTCACATGATGAAACAAAAATTACCTTTTAAAGAAATGTTTTAATGGATCACAGACCTTTTAAAATCGTTATTGACCTCAGGATGGTTTTGGACGAAACCTGTCTAATGAGCCCAAGGACCCAGACTATGAACTCCTGATTTAAGAGAGGTAACTTAATATCAGAGACCACAGATAAATAGAATCCCCCCATGTAGCCTTCTTTTCTCCATCAAAATTATGTATTAATAAGGAAATGAAAAATTCAGGCTGCAGGCTGTAAAATGTTTTTCTGACATTAATTGTTGACAGAGTATAGTACATGACTCTCTAGAAGTTTGATTGAAGTTAGGGTATGGATATACCTTCAGTCAAGCTTCAAGAGAAGTTTGCAATGCAAGAGACCCCAGTTTGATTCCTGTGTTGGGAAGATCCACTGGAGAAGGGATAGTCTACCGAGTCCAGTATTCTTGGGCTTTCCTGATGGCTTAGCTGGTAAAGAATCCACCTGAAATGTGGGAGAATTGGGTTCAATCCTTGGGTTGGGATGATCCCCTGGAGAAGGGAACAGCTACTCACTCCAATATTCTGGCCTAGAGAATTCTGTGGACTGTGTAGTCCATGAGGTGGCAAAGAGTCGGACACGATTGAGAACTTTCACTTTCTTTCAGAGTATCCATCAAAACTATAAGTCACATTACATTTTTATATGCTTGTTATACCTCCATCATTTTTGCCTCCACATGTCTGATAAATACGTTATTCAAACATCTATTTCACTTTTCTACACTTCTTTGCTCACTTATCTGTTTCCACCAGACCGTATGCCTCCAGAGGTGGGGCTGTCCTTCATCCCTTACACTTAGCAGAGTGTCTAGCAAAGAGAAGGTATAAATTAATTTATTCTTCAACAGAGACATGGTACTCTTCTCCGCATTTATTCTGATAAGGAATAAAGTGATGCTGGCTCTTTTCGTAAAATAGCTTCTGAGTCCTTTAAGGAAGGTAAAAGAGTGAATGTTCACCTAGAAGGAGATACCCAGATCTTCTATGCCAGCTGCTGTTTTGTGGAGATTCACCCTCTTCTGGGGAAGCTGTCACTGATGACCTTGCCACAACACTGCTCTCCTTTTAGCTCTAGCCCCAGGCGCTTCCCTTCAGGTTCCTTCTGCTCACCTGAGGTAAGGTGAGCAGAATTATCAGTCCAGTTCAGTTCAGTTCAGTCTCTCAGTCGTGTCTGACTCTTTGCGAGCACACCGGGCTTCCCTGTCCATCACCAACTCCTGGAGTTTACTCACTTATCAAATGCTTAGGGATAACAAAAGAGAATTAACATACAGAGACAAACTCCCAGCTGGCTGTGACTGTCTTTCCCCTCATTTGTGAAGCTTCTTAAGGACTGACTCCTCCCTAACACCAAGCTTCATCCAGTTGGCAGAGAGTATTCTCCCCCACTCTACCTCACAAAGACCATCCCCAAACAATCTAGCTCTTAATAGTCAGTCTTAGCCCAGATGGATAAAGGAATACCACTCACTTAAGATATGCCTTTCAAACTCCCATTTGTTTTTCTAGTTTCTCCTTCCTTCTTTCCTGGATCATTGACCTTAGGTATGTCTAATCCTTTAAACAGAGACCCCACCACTTACCCCAACAGGTATGACTTCACTCTTGGACCCATAGGGGCATTTTCTTGAGAACACAACCACCCAGCAGCTGTAAAAGGGATTTCCAAATAAAATCAAGGGTCTCATTTCCTTATAAAAACACAGTTATCAAAAGAAATATAAAATCCATCAAAGGAAGTATGTGTGATATCATGATTTCTTATGATATCACAAACATAAGATTCAGAGAATCTTAGTATCTATTATGTCCTTTGAAAAAAAAAATAGTATCCATAACCATAAAGCAAAAACCTGGACCTTGGTTAAGAGTTTGCAGTTTGGAAGCTGCAAAGCAAGTGTGAAAATCACCTTTGGCTCTGCTTCCTCTTCTTCATTTGGCAATCAACATCTCCTCTAGCTGCCATTTGGATTAATGGTGGATCTCTTTCAGTTGACCACTTTGCAGGATTATGTTCTGCATGACAGAAACCAGATATTTTGTTTCTAAATCTCCCTGGATTGAAGTAATCAACATCTGCTGATAACAGTTTATTGTCATGAAATGTTATTAGGGTCTCAGCACTGTGAGCTGTGGCGTTATTGCAGGATGTGCTGAAATGCACACACTTGTTCTGTAACAGAATGTTTACCTCTAGGAAGACCTTGCATAATTTTTAACTTCATAAGGCATTCATCTTTGCCTCTTAGAGAGTAAATCATAAAAGGAAAACATTTTCTTGAGCCCATTCTTCGTTTCCTGCCTCTGTCATAAAAAAATGCTAAACATAATTGGATCCAGTTGGGTAAAATTACCATTTGTGATTGCTCTTTGTTTAGGAGTCATCTGCTGGGTTTTAGTACATGGAGAAGTGCTCATCTGTATGCCAAATTTCAGTTAAACTTGTATATCTAAAACTTGGTATGCTGTTGAAGATCCTTAAGCAGTTGGAATGGACTGAATCACATTTCTTATAGAATGTCCATTTGGAGCAGGATATAGAAATGATACATGCTGTTACAATGAAACAATGATACCCAAACAACACAGGTAGTTGCAACCTAATTGTTCTCAGCCCCAAAGAGGAGCAATGGTGTTGACTAGAGTTAGTTATTTACAGGCCCAGGCGAGTTGCTGTTTCTGGAGAGGAGTAATCTGTAAAGTATTTACATATATTTTGAGGGACTGCCATTTTTTGAATACCTACTCTGTAGCAGATCCTTTTCTAATTGTCATACAAATGTAATTTGCTCTTCAAGGCAACTACTTGGCTATTTTTAATGTCCATTTTGTAGATGACCCATGCTGAAGTTTAGAGATGGTAGACAATGTTTAGAAAGTTACATAGCTGGCAAGTTGTTGGCAAGTGGATAATAACCAAATGCATTTTAGATAGTGCAGGCTGGAGCTCGTGGAGGAAGGGCTGGCTGGTTGCAGAGTCTCCTCTCAGCATCCTGTATAATCATGCCTGCACCCAGCACAGCTGGCTGTGTTGTGGGTGTGCTCTGGGAGTGCACACTCATCACTCCTCATCTCTTCTTTGATAGGCACTTGAGAAGCCACAGGTTAGCTCTGATGCACTGAACCAAGATTCCTGACCTGTGCTCCTTTTATCTAAGTTATACTCTGGCAAGAGAAGACAGGAAGAAAGGTTATGAATAGCAGGAATAAGTATGTTTCACTTCTACCTCTTCTCTCTGTTGAAATCTTAATCACCTATGAAGGTCAAGCTTTATATTCCACCAATTCATTAATCTGTTTATTCATTCATCTTTGACCTTATGTGATTATGTCGCATAATAATAACAATAGCAGCTAGATTTATTAGGGGTTTCTGTGTGCTAGGGCCTCCTCTAAGTGCTTTATAGCCTTTAATACTTCTAGCAAATCTGCGAGGTATGCACTTTTATAATCACTGTTTCACTGATACTTTATTGATAAGAAAGAAAAAAAGCAACCACAGCAATGAGAGGGTAACTTGCCAAGGATTACACAGCCAGTAGTTGACAGAAAGAAAGGAAAGAACAGAAGATTCTTTTTTTATCACTTATCTAGACAAACAGTGAAACTAGGTTTTAAATAACTGCCAATCTTTGTCACCAAAGGAAGATTAATAATGCATCAAAGCTAGATAATCTGTAAATTACTAATTTTACCAATGGTCCACAAGCTGATTATGACACTTTAAAGGTTACAAAAGATGAAACTTTCTTTTGGTCTTGATTTCTATCAAGTGGATAAATTGCTTCTGTGCTATAAAACAGGTTGTATCAGAAAAACTGACCTGACTCAGAGGGTAGTGTGATACTGTGGATTTATTTCGTTGCAGGATTTGCATAATTTTTAAAGCATTTTACATGGTATTCATCTGAAAGTATATATTGCCAGAAATCAATTACAGCATGAATAGCTATGTTAAGATTGATTGCCTTTTCAAGACAGATTCCATGTTTCGGTTACAGAAACTGCTTGTAGCATAAAGAGCATTTTGCCCTGACATGGGTGGGTCAGCACAAAACCCTTGCACAAAACTGGGAAGCGTTCTCTTCATGGGAATTACTAAGAAAATTATCTTGAAAGTTAAAATAAGAATTGGAAATGATGTAATTTCTAAACTCTTTTAAGGTTTCTTTTAGGCAGTTAAACTGTTAGGGTAACAATACAAATAAGTTTTATCTATGTTAACCTTTTTGAAACAGAATTTTGAATTGAACAGGTTGAAGGATGGCTGTGGTTGCTATGAACAGCTGATTCCTGAACACTGTAAGAATCCTCTCCTCTCCCCAGGAAAATGTTTTCTGCAGGACCCCTTTTCTTGGAGGAGCATTCAGGGCCAGACACAGTATTCTTTCTTGAATACTGTATTCATTTTTTTCAATGAAGGTTTATTAAGCTCCTTTAATGGGTCAAGTTCCATATTAGAGAACTCTGGATATCATATTTCATAGAGTCCAAGATTCTATCAATTTTAACCTATCCTGATGTTTTATATGCCTTTGAAAAGCAAGAAAAGATGATATCAATTACATTGTACCTTAGATTTTTATATGATAACTATTGAACTATATCTTTATATTTTAATTATGGGCTTTCCTGGTGGCTCAGTAGTAATGAATCCACCTTCAGAGCAGGAGATGCAAGTTCAATCCCTGGGTCAGGAAGATATCCTGGAGAAGGAAATTGCAACTCACTCCAGTATTCTTGCCTGGGAAATCCCATGGACAGAAGAGCCTGGTAGGCTATAGTCCCTGGGGTTGCAAAGAGTCAGATGTGACTTAGTGACTAAACAAGATCAAGGTATAGGTTTGGGTCATATATAACTCTTGTGCACATATGAAAAAAGAAAGTCTAAACAAAATGAATTTAGTTAAAGTTCTAATATAGCTTCTTAACATTAAGAGATGAACTTTCCTGAGCCATTTTCAACTCAGAATTTTCAATATCTATGTTTCTCCACACAGTCTTATCCTCTGTTCCCAAAACCAATTGGTGATGCAGCATTTCTTTAAAGAATCCAAAGAAACCAAAGCTTTTGTTTCTAGGCAGTTAAGCTGACTTTGCAGTTATGTGTGTTCAGTCCCTAAGTTGTGTCTAACTCTGCAACCCCATGGACTGCAGCATGCCAGGTTTCCCTGTCCTTCACTATCTCCTGCAATTTGCTCGCATTCATATCCATTGAGTCGGTGATGCTGTCTAACCCTCTCATTCTCTGTCATCCCCTTCTCCTGCTCTCAATCTTTCCCAGCAACGGGGCCTTTACCAATGAATTGGCTCTTTGCATCAGGTGGCCAGAGTATTAGAGCTTCAGCTTCATCATCAGTCCTTTCTAGTGAATATTCAGGGTTGATTTCCTTCAGGATGAGCTGGTTTGAAATCCTTGCTGTCCAAGAAACTCTCGAGTCTTCTCCAGCACCACAGTTCGAAAGCATCTATATTCTTCAGCACTCAGCCTTCTTTATTGTCCAATTCTCACATCTGTACATGACTACTGGAAAAACCATAGCTTTGACTATATGGACCTTGGTCAGCAAAATGATATATTTGCTTTTTAATACACTGTCTAGATTTATCATAGCTTTTCTTCTAAGGAGCCAAGTGTCTTTTAATTTCATGGCTGCAGTCATTCTCAGCAGTGACTTTGTAATTATATAGAGCTAGACTATTTTGACTTAACAGTTCCTGAATGTTGCTGAACAAATGTGATTCACAACCATTTCCCATGTATGATCCATCCTCCCCGATACACACATGCACATACATACACATATTAGTTTCTCAGGCTTGAGAGGTATGCTTATCTATTGTTTCCAAGATTTATTTTCAAGCCACTGTCATCCATTTTGCAATTTTGGAGCCATTTCTTTTAATTCTTACACAGATACTGGCAATGGAAAACTATCATGGTAATAACTGATATTTGACTAGCAGCAATTTCAAGAAGGCTATATGATAACATGTTCTATTCCAGAGAAGTTGAAGTGGGAGAAATATATGTCCTAGAATCAGTGAAATTTGGTTTTTGGTGTGCTAGAGTTGGGGTAAATGAAAGCAGGTGAGGTAGGAAAGATTACAAGGCAGACAATATGCTTTATTATCTGTATAGAATTTGAGAGTTTTGAATTTTAACCTCTACCTGACTTTGAAACACAGGTAAGACCATACCAATCTTGTTTGATCCTAACAGCAAACTTGTGTGATAGGTAGTGTTATTTCTACTTGTAAATGAGGAGACGAGTTCAGAAAGGTTAAGTAACGTGTCTATGAATTTATAGCTCTTAAAAATCTGAGCTTGTGTTTGAACTCATATTTGACTGTTTGGTTTGTTTGCTTGTTCGCTTTTCACCTTCAGTCTCTGAACTTCTTCCCCCACTGGAATGGGAGCTCTATGAGGGCAGGGATACAGTCTGTAAATGCTGACTAGCATTTGGCAGGGACTCAGTAAATATTTGGTGGGTGAATGAATGCAAAGTCTTCTTTATACAAATTGATTCCAGTTGATTGGCCTTACCACTAAAATTCTTTTTCTGGGCATCATACAGTTTTGTGAGACTTTGCTTTTAGGGTACCATGTTTTCCTCTTAGTCTTTTAAAGAATACTACAATATTAGAGTCTTTTATTCTTGCAGCTTCAGTCATTTAATGAATTCTAAGAGTTTTGTGATATATATTTTATTTGATCCCTAACATTGTGCTTGTTAAATATTTTTAAATAATCCTACAAACAAGAAAATATGAATATAATGCAATTATTTTGCATTATGTTGATAGACAACTCATGGGGATTAATCTTTTTTGTTTTTACTGTAATGGCAAGAGGAAAGGCACTTGAGTTTCTATTTGTTTAAGTTGAAAAAGTTTATGAAAACTGAACTTCCAAAGACCAAAATTCATTACATTCAGGAAAGTTTTAAATACATAAATGAAAAAAAAAATCCAGCTTACAATTGAGAAAGTGAGGAAAGAATGGTTAAATAAAATGATCTAAAAATTACATGTTAATTATAATGCAACTATTTGAATCACATTGTGCCTGGGCAAAACTTACAATTTAGTTGAGTTTCATGGCAATATGTCTTCTTGAAATTTGATTGGTTATTCTCAAATTATATTGCAACCTAACTCAGACTTAGGCAACTTCCTTAGACAACTTCTCTTTCCTACATGTAAAAGTCTGATATACCCTCAACAGAATAGTGTTGCACACTGACTGATGTGAACACAGAAAAAATGTCAGCAGCCTTTTGTCTAAACATGCATCAGATGATGGGGATGAAAAAATGTTTTTATCAGTGGTTTAATAATCTGGCTATATATTAGACTCAATTCAGTTCAGTTGCTCAGTCGTGTCTGACTCTGTGACCCGATGGACTGCAGCACACCAGGCGTCCCTGTCCATCACCAACTCCCAGAGTTTTATCAAACTCATGTCCATTGAGTCAGTGATGCCATCCAACCATCTCATCCTCTGTCATCTCCTTCTCCTCCCTTCAATCTTTCCCAGCATCAGGGTCTTTTCAAATGAGTCAGTTCTTCACATCAAGTGGCCAAAGTTTTAGTTTCAGCATCAGTCTTTCCAATGAATATTCAGGACTGATTTCCTTTAGGATATACTGGTTGGATCTCCATGCAGTCCAAGGGACTCTCAAGAGTCTTCTCCAACACCACAGTTCATAAAGCATCAATTCTTTGGGGCTCAGCTTTCTTTATAGTCCAACCCTCACATCCATATATGACTACTGGAAAAATCGTAGCTTTAACTAGACAGACCTTTGGTGGCAAAGTAATGTCTCTGCAATATTTCTTGCAGGGGGGTGTGGATATGGCCTAGGATTAATATTATTTTTTAATTTCCCTGGTTAATTCAAATCATAGTCTGTTTTACAAACCTGTTGTTTCAGCTACTTTAGATTAACTATGAAAAGCAGTTAGGAACTAAACCTAATTTCAATCAAGAAAACCATTACTGTGTATTCATCCATGCAACGACATGAGATTGAAATTAATTTTTCTACCTAAGATCCAATGATCAGATAAATTGAAAAATAGTATATTTTAATTCAGCAAAGTTTCATCAAATAACCTGCTGTACAGAATGTGTATTCTTGATATGTTTTGGAGAATAGTGATAATATAGGAAATATGCTTGATAAGATGCCAGGAGAGTAATAGCTTGTTTTGTGAGAAAGTACACGATAAAAACTAGTCTGTTTTTCCAGTCTGTTTCTTAAATCAAAACATAACACAATAATTTTATATTTGAATTAGAGGAGAATGTAATTTGTTTGAATTTTATTTTTATCTTAATGTTGACCTTCTTCTTGATCTGAATTATCTATTTTCAGAAAATACGGGGGAAGTTTGACCTTCTTAAATCATCCACGATTTTATGAGTTGAAATTTCTTAAAAGGATGAAAATTCTGTTATATAAGCTTATTATCATTTAACTGGATTTCTTTTTCTGAATATTATCAAGTTTTGAAACACTCTTTTGAAATTCTGCCTCCAGCAGAATAATCTTGGTGATCATCCTGTTACAAAACAACTAGATTCTGCATGAAATATAGTAGTTTATATTTCTGTGCTTATAGGAAGTAAGGAAAATCTTATCCAACCCTGTATGCAAACGCACACATGATAGAAGTCACAGATTTCTATCAGAGCAGTAGTGAACAGCGCTGCTGCTGCTGCTGCTGCTGCTAAGTCGCTTCAGTCGTGTCCGACTCTGTGCGACCCCAGAGACGGCAGCCCACCAGGCTCCCCGTCCCTGGGATTCTCCAGGCAAGAACACTGGAGTGGGTTGCCATTTTCCTTCTCCAGTGCATAAAAGTGAAAAGTGAAAGTGAAGTCACTCAGTTGTGTCCGACTCTTAGCGACCCCATGGACTGTGGCCCACCAGGGTCCTCTGTCCATGGGATTTTCCAGGCAAGAGTACTGGAGTGGGGTGCCATTGCCTTCTCTGAGTGAACAGTGAACTCTCTTTAAAGGCAGAATTCCATAATAAGGTGCTAATGTCAGCATTATGGTCAGGAGACTCAGCTTTGAACCTGAAAATTCTTAGTTAATCCTGGTCCCCTGGGTTCTCTACAAATTGGTAATCTTTAAATGTGATTATATATTTAATTTACAATAATTACACAAGAAAACAGCCATCAGAAGTAGGAGTCAGCAGAAATAACAAGCAAGATATAAACTTTTAAGCATGTCAATGTAAAGATTAAAGATAAGCACATAAAATTACTTTGAACTGTGTAAAGACATAGAGTCTCAAAAGTGAAAAAACAAAGGAAAGCTGTCAAAAATGAGCAAGCATGTTGAAAAAAATGACAACAGTAGAGCTTTCAGAAAAAAACCAAAAGCTATTGAAATAAAAGTATCAATGGACCAGAGTTCTTTGTGGAAGATTAAGAGCAGCTAGCAAGAGAATTGATAATTGGGGAGATAGATACTAAAAAGTTTCTCAAAATGCAATACAGAAAGATAAGAATTGTAAAATATGAGAGAGGTTAAGAAATATAGAGGCTAGAATTGGAAAGAACAGTTTATATATGTTCAAAGTACCATAAGCAAAGAATAAAGGGAATGTAGTTGAGGAAACAATTAGAAAAATGGTGGCTTAGGTTTTGTTTTTTCCAGAATTAATGAACAATATAAAGCTACAGAGAAAGGCTTCTATATATCAAATAAATAAAAGGAAACACACCTAGTTACAAGGAACTGAGTGAAAAATATTAATAGGACTTTGGACATATCATTCTTTTCTGCTTTCCTTTTTTTTTTTCTGCTTTCCTTTCTTACTGTTGAGATATTTGCTGGAAGAAAATTCTCTTTCTTTGGTACATAATCTGTATTTTTCTGACTGCTTACAAAGTGTTTTTAAATTTTTTTTTTTGAAATGTAGTTTCAGTTCCTTCTATCTAGATGTGAATTTGAAATAAAGGTATTTTCAATGGAAAAAAAAATCAAAAGCTTTTTTTTTTTTTTTTAAACCAGTATACCTACATGAAAAGAACTTGTAAGGGATGGACCATACTGCAGAAAAATGGAAACCTATCCTAGGAGGATGGTCTGTGATATTAAAGAAATAAGAACAATGAAATTGATAAATGTGGATAACATTAAATAATCATTCTCCTATAACATAATTATGTCTAATTTGTCTTTAAAAAAGAGGACAGAGCTAAAGTACTGAACAATTTCTTATAGACTAGAAGGGAATTTTCAGACTTAAAAA
Organism: Bos javanicus; assembly: GCF_032452875.1. NCBI lineage: Eukaryota > Metazoa > Chordata > Mammalia > Artiodactyla > Bovidae > Bos > Bos javanicus. Next base: position 7,297,976 of record NC_083882.1, read on the forward strand.
ATTCTAAAGTCCTTATGTTGCTTAGGAAGTAGTGGAGCTTAAAGTCTACATTATAAAATTTCAAAGGAAGTCCATATAAGAATAGAAATAGAGTATATAACTGTACGAATCAGTTCAGTTCAGTTCAGTTCAGTTACTCACTCAGTCGTGTCCGACTCTTTGCGACCTCATGAATCACAGCAAGCCAGGCCTCCCTGTCCATCACCAACTCCCAGAGTTCACTCAGACTCACATCCATCGAGTCAGTGATGCCATCCAGCCATCTCATCCTCTGTCGTCCCCTTCTCCTCCTGCCCCCAATCCTTCCCAGCATCAGAGTCTTTTCCAATGAGTCAACTCTTCGATGAGGTGGCCAAAGTACTGGAATTTCAGCTTCAGCATCATTCCTTCCAAAGAAATCCCAGGGCTGATCTCCTTCAGAATGGACTGGTTGGATCTCCTTGCAGTCCAAGGGTCTCAAGAGTCTTCTCCAGCACCACAGTTCAAAAGCATCAGTTCTTCTGTGCTGATGTCCAACTCTCACATCCATACATGACCACAGGAAAAACCTTAGCCTTGACTAGATGGACCTTTGTTGGCAAAGTAATGTCTCTGCTTTTGAATATGCTATCTAGGTTGGTCATAACTTTCCTTCCAAGGAGTAAGTGTCTTTTAATTTCATGGCTGCAGTCACTATCTGCAGTGATTTTGGAGTCCAAAAAAATAAAGTCTGACACTGTTTCCACTGTTTCCCCATCTATTTCCCATGAAGTGATGGGACCAGATGCCATGATCCTGGTTTTCTGAATGTTGAGCTTTAAGCCAACTTTTTCACTCTCCACTTTCACTTTCATCAAGAGGCTTTTTAGTTCCTCTTCACTTTCTGCCATAAGGGTGGTGTCATCTGCATATCTGAGGTTATTGATATTTCATTAGAGGGAAGATAAAAAGAAAGGAAAATGGAAAAAAAGAACTGGAAAGAAAAGCAAGCAAGAAAGACGCTGCCTAGAAAAAAAAGATAAATTCAAAGAATAGCAAGTTGGTAAAACAAGTTCATATATATCAGTTAAGATAATAAATAGAAACTGACTAAATTCACTGGGAAAAATCCCCAGAAGAATAGAGTTTTCTTAATTTAGTCATTTTTCATTTAAATACGAAGTATACTTAAAATTAATGGACGTGGAAACACTGGGATCAAGACAAGAACAAAAATATTATGACAAACACAAAGAGAAATATTGGTAGGTATAATAACATCAAATTCAACAAATGTTCTAAAGCAAAAATCATTGATAGGAAAATAGAGGCAACAACAAAATAATAAAAGGTATAATTCATCTGGTAGGTATAGATGTTAAAAACTTATATACCCATCTTAAAGTAGTGTTAAAAATATAAAAGCAGAGATCAAAAGAACTGTAAGAGTAACACTGACAAATCTGTCATCATAGTGGGAAATCTCAATTTTTGATAGGTTGAGCAAATAAAAAATTTTAAATAAGGAAACCTGAAAGTAAAATTATGAAACATTATTAATTGGACATATATGGAACCTGGCAGTTTAAATAATATCCACTTTTTAAATGTGAAACATTAAAATTTGTTGAGATAGCTTTTTGGTATAATACATATAAACTTTACTGAAAGAATACATACCTCATAGAAAAAAAATATCTGATCACAATATATTTGAAATAGAGATGAGCAACAAAAATAGTTTCCATCAATTTAAAAATTGATATGATAAATCTATCTATACACATACACACGTTTCATGGAACAAAGAAGAAATTATAATAGAAATTTAAAAATAAATTACAATGAAAATATTATATAGCAGTTTATAGTAGTGGTAGTAACATTGGTACTTAGACTTAAATGCTTAGAGAAAACAGAATCCAGCAAATATTTTTATTCTATAATGCTATTTTTTTGTGTTTATTCTCTTCTGTGCTCCCTTTCATAAATTGAACATTTAGCTAATGAATAAAATTAAAATTAAAAACAATAAAATAGTGGAGTGCAACAAATCTAAAAGTTTATTATTTTCAAAAAGTAAGTAGAAAAGACTGGTGAGCTTTATCCAGAAAAGATAATTCACAAATAAATAATATTTAGCATGAAAGATATATACACAGGTACCTGAAAGATTGGAAAAGAACATAATGGTATAACATAAAAGCAGTTATCAGAGGTTGGAAAAGGTATGATAATAGACTAAATTTATGCCAAAATTTGAAAATTTAAAGCACAATGCTCGATTTTTATAGTAACAGAACATACCAAAGTTTACTTAGGAAGATATCGAGGGCCCAAATAGTTTCATAATTATTTATTAAAGAAATTTATTCAGTATATAAATATTCTCATAAAGAAAAGATAGGCTCAGGGAGTCTTATAAATAAGTTTTAGTAAATTTCCTAAACATAGATCCCTTTAATCTCTCACATACTCTTATAGGGAAGCCATTGTAACATTGTAACAACCCAAAATAGGAGTGCAAGAAAGTTATAAGACAGTTTTATTCAAAACTTTCTGAACAAAGTATTGGTAAACCAAATCCAGCAGTTAAATTCTAAAGAAATAATTTATATAATTCATCAGATCAATAAATCAAAGAAAATATATGATCATCTCAATGATAAATGAAAAATCATTTGATAAACTTGAGTATTCATTCACAGTAAAACTCAACAAAATAGGAATCTCCCCAGATCTATAGGAAAATATTCTGACACATTGTTTTAAAATTCTAGATCTAGACACTGATGACCACCTCACTTCTTCTATAGTGTGTATTGGAGAATTAACAAGCACAAAGGAAAAGAACATAAATAGAAGTAATAAGTTTGTAAAGGAAGAAGAGAATTGCTGTTATTATATAAGTATTGCAGCATTATTTAGAATAGCCAAAGTAGGTTTCCTCAATGAATGGATAAAGAAGATGTGGTATATATGTTTAATGGAATATTACTCAGCATGAGAAAGAAATCCAGTCCTTTGCAACAGCAGGATGAACCATGAGGGCATTATGCTAAGCAAATTAAGCCAGGTAAATACACATATTTTGCACTGGTATCACTTATATGTATACTCAAATTTAAAATTATAGAAGCAAAACAGAAGAAGGTTGCCAGAGGACTGTTGCTGTTAATTGCCCAGTCATGTCTGACTCTTTTGAGACCCAGTGGATCAGGATTTTCCAGGCAAGAGTACTAGAGTGGGTTGCATTTCCTTTCTCTAGGGCATCTTCCTGACACAGGGATCGAACCTGTGTCTCCTGTGTTGGCAGGTGGATTCTTTACCTCTGAGCCACCAGGGAAACCTGCCAGAGGAGAGGAGTTGGGGAAATAGGGACAGGTTGGTAAAAACTTCTAGCTAAAAGATGAATACAGTCTGAGTCTGAGAGTCTAATAAAACATGGTGAATATAGTTGATAACATTATATTGTGAAATTGAAATTTGCTCAGAGAATGAAATTTAAATATTCTCACCAAAAAAAGTAAAGTATGTAAATATGTGGGGTGATAAATGTATTAACTAACTGAATGGGGGAATCCCTTCACAATACTTACGTATATCAAATCACGATGTATATGCTATAAATATCTTAAAATTTATAAAGTCAATTGTATCACAATAAAGCTGAGATAGCAAAACCCCAAATTATTAGCATAATATTTCCTGCATAGTAAAGTCCCCAAATTCTGTAGACAAATATAGAAATAATAAAAGAATTTAACACATTGTTATGAGATAAACATATAAAATCAATTACATTTATTTATATCAGTAACAGACTGTTATAAATCACAAAAATTACTATTCACTGAAAAAAAATAATACTTAAGGCATCAGTACTAAATCTAACCATAAATGTGCATGCTTTTATGGAATAAACTTTAAAATTGTACTGAAAAATTAAAGAATGTTCACGAAAGAAAACATGAACAGCCACCATTATGAGAGAGGTGGCTTGGCAGCTTCAGCTGCCCTTTCTGAGAGAAAGCTGATTTTTCATTAAAATAGTGATAGGGAAATTGGACATCCATATGGGGGTAAAAAAGTATAAATTGGATCTCTAACTCACACCCTATAGAAAATTCTACTCCAGATTATTTTTAAGAGGCAAAACATTTGTTTTCATTTTTTTCTAAACATTTTAATGACTTTGGGATAGAAAAGGATTCCTATGGCACACAAAAAAATCACAAAACAGAAATAAAATTGATAAGTTTAACACATAAAAATTAAGAAACTATGCTTACCAAAAGATACCATAAGTGGAAAAGGAAGATAAGGTTACAGTTTGGCAAAAGATACTGAAAACATATAAAATAATGACTATATAGAATACTGACAATATATAGATTCTCTAAAAATTAACAAAGACACACAGCTTTTTCTTACAGCAGCAGAAACACAAATGACCAATAATCATCCACAGTCATATTAATAATCTGGAAAATGCCAAAGAAATCACAGAGAGTTACTCTTTGACATCCAGTAAATTGACAAAAAAAAAAAATAATGAGTTTGATTATAGTAAGTGTCTATGATGATGTAGATCAATGAAACCCTATACCCAGTTAGTAAGAGTTTACATCAAATGGGAAAAACTTTGTTAGAATAAAAATGGCAAAACTTAGTAAAGGTGAAGATGGGAACACCATATCACTCAATCAGTTTCACTCCTTGGCATATACCTAAAGCACTGGTCTTGATGATGTTCAGGTTGGTTACCCTAAAAGAACATTAACATCTGAAATGTTCATCATAATTTTAAATAGTTGCAAAAAATGTAATTGTCATTATATTGTGAAATTAATGTTTATAAATAAAATCGATCCATTACTTTTAAAATTGTGTTATAGTCACCATTAGCTTAAAAAATATGTAAGTTCTTTAATTACAAAGTTTTACTTCCTTTTACTTGAAATCATTTTTTACATAATTTAACCATCATGTTGCAACATATTTTTGAAGGCTTTTTTGTTAATGACCTTAATAAAATTTTCTGAAATAAATCTATTTAAAATGGATTAAGTTAAAAAAATGCTTAAGTTAAAAAAGATTAAGTTTAAGATTAAGTTAAAAAAATATCCTGAGATATTATTATTGCCATTAATAATTACAACAACAACAACCGTAGGCTAACACATATAGCATTTCCTATGTGCCAGATACAATTCTAAACATTTCTAAATATATTAATGTATATAATTTACACTTACACTATTTATGTGTATCATTTAATGTGCATAATAATCAAAAAAGGAACTTACCATTTGCTTTTTATAGAAGTGGAGTTTGAGGCACAGGGAGATTAAATAACTTTCACAGATAGTTAAGTAGTTCAGGATTGGATTCTATATATTTTGACTCCACTTTTCACATTTTTAAAAATAAAATCTTCATACATTTTGATCAGTAATAGTTAATTTTTTGTTTACTAATGAGTCGAAAGGGCTTCCCTGGTGGTTCAGACACTAAAGAATTGGCCTGCAATACAGGAGACCCAAGTTTAATCCCTGGTTCAGGAAGATCCCCTGGACAAGACTCCAGTATCCTTGCCTGGAGAATCCCATGGACAGAGGAGCCTGGCGGGCTACAGTTCATGGCGTGGCAGAGCTGGATATGACTGAGCCACTAACACACACGAGTAGAAAAGCATCTACTGCAAAGATGGATGGGGATACTTCTGGTGCCCTGATTAAGAGAGGCGTTGAACTTTGGAACATTTGTTTAATATTCAAGAAGGCTTTACACTTGAGGTCACTGTTAGGAATGGGTGAGGGTCGTGTTTTTCCTTTGCAAAGTGAGACAAGGGCGACGTGGCTGGGAAGTGGTGACTGACGACAAGCGTGTTCTGAGGGAAACCTGAGGGGTGTTTTAGGAAAGAACACATTCAAATATGGGGGAGTTGATAGATTTCAGTGGACTCTTTCCGACCCTTCACCTCTTGCAAAGTTGTGTTGTCCACAGGTAGGGGTTCTCCAGTTTAAAGACAGAGCTCTGGAGCAGGGCTTCTCAAAGCATGTGCTCAATAGCACCCTGGAACTTGTTAGCAATCCAGATCATCAGGCCTTATTCCAGACTAACTGAATCTGAGGGTGGAGCCCAGCAACACGTGTGGTTTTTAGTTGCTTTTTTAAGGTACAGCCTGACTTCAGACCGCTGTTCTAATCGCCATAGATTCTACACAGCTCTCAGGGCGTGATGCTCTTTTGCGCTGTCTTTATGATCTCATCCAGTTGAAAGCACCCCAATTGTAAAATAAAGTCCAATTTCAAAGATCTTAAAATGTAAAAGAAGTATCTTTGATTGAATGAAGTGTTGTCCTGCCTTACCAGAGGATCAATCCTACCCAAAGGCAAGAATCGTGGCTTCTTTCTCTCTGTGTTCCTCTCACCCTTCAGGACTTGGTTACGTGGACCTGTGGAGTAGAGACTTGCTGAGTGCACGTCAGCATTGGACTTCTCTGTTACATGTCCTTCCGAGTTCTTACTTTTCCCTTTTTCGCCCTGACAAGCGCCTCATCCTGAGGAAACAGGAGATGCTCAGTAAACATCTGTGGATTCACTGACCTGTTATGAAAGGAGCGGTAGGCTGGTGTCAGGAATTGAGTCAAGTAGGAATTGAGGACTTGGTGATGTCTTTGGCTATGGAAGGAAGGATATAGCCACTGCTTATATTCCTAGATGGTGAGAAAGGGGACAGAGTGTCCTCTGCTCTGAGAAGTGTGGGGTTAGAGTTAAGAGATGAGTCTCTGATTGACAATATTAATCTCTCCATTATTTTAAATCATGCTGTTTATATAGCCTCTGCTCTGAGAAGTGTGGGGTTAGAGTCAAGAGATAAGTCTCTGACCAGTATTAATCTCTCCATTATTTTAAATCATGCTGTTTGTATAGCCTCACTAGTGTATAATCTCAGTGAATGAGGGACTTAGAGATCCTTTCTACTATATTTTCACTGCCTAGAATGGCACCTATCTCATAGCACATAATCAGTATGTTTTGAATAAACACTTGATTAAGGTATCAACTGAGGTTTACTAAAACCCAAAAGGAGTTGTGATGTGTGGAGAAATTTTTTTACAACGATTCATGTTGTTTGTTTTGTTTTATTTATTTATTTGGCTGCACTGGGTCTTAGTTGCAACACGTGAATCTTCGCTGTTCATTTCAGCATGCGGGATCTTTAGTTGCAGCAGGTGAGTCTTAGTTGTAACATGTGGGATCTAGTAATAATTCCTAGACCAGTGATTGAACCCCAAGCCCCCTGTATTGAGAGCTCGGACTTTTAACCACTTTGCCACCAGGGAAGTCCCAATAATTAATGGCTTAATTTTATTCATTTACATTGAGTTGCAATATTTAAACCCTAGTGTTTCTCCAGCTTTAGTTTTAAAAAATATTTATTTACTTTATTGTTGTAATTGACATATAACATTGTATTAGCTTGAAGTGTTCAACATGGTTTGACATGTGTATATATTGCAAAAGGATCACCACAAATGTCTAGTTAACATCCATCGTCACACATAGTTAACAAATCTTTTCTTAAAAATCTATTCTTTTAGTAACTTTCAAATCTATTATACAGTATTATTGACTATAGTCACCATCTGGTACTTTACATCCCCAGGACCTATTTATTTTGTAACTGGAAGTTTTGATCCACTTCACTCATTTGGCCTCCCCCTCACCCTCTTGCAATGGCAACCACCCACCTGTTCTCTGTCTCTCTGAGTTCATTTTTTGTTTTCGGATTCCACTTACAAGAGCGGCAGCCTGTGTTTTAACAAGCTCTCTAGGTGGTTCTAATACATGCTAAGTTTTGCAAGCTACTCCCCAAGAGAAATTTTCATTCATGTATCCCAGTGTATACATGCAGGAATGTTCAAAACACTGTTTCTAATGTCAAGCAGGAATTGTAGGCTGTCTGCAGACCTACCAACTTGGAAAACAAATTAACAGGAGAGGACACTAACATAGCCAGAAACAGTCAATTTCCCTCACGTTAGTTTCCTTGGGGGAGGTCCTTGGACCTTCGCAATGTGTGCGTGGATAGACATTGTCCATTGCTACAGCTCCATAAAGTAAACATATAACCCTGTTTTCTCCCAGGTCACCTTTTCCTTACTCGATATGTACAGGTAAAAAGTGGGATAAAGAAGGGAAATCCTTAGTACAAGCAGGGTGGGCATCCCCAGGCAAAGGATGAGGGGGCATGATCTGCTCTCACCTTCGGTCTCCATCTGCCCTATGCTGCCTTCTCCTCGGGGTGTGCTCAGCTGACTCTTTCTGCCGGAACCTCTCTCCTCTCGTCCTGCCCTTCCCTCTCCTCCTTCCTCCAGCCTCGCTTCCAGATGCTCATCCTCACCATCCTCACTCCATTCAGATTGACTTTTAAAGCTCATTAATTTGAAAATGTATGGTGACCAGTCATGTGGTGAACCTTGTGCAAGGAACAAGAAATTAAAAAGATGAACAAGACACACATAATTTCAGTGTATGGAGTAGAGATTTTAGTTACACAGATGACTAATGAACAGCTTTAAAGTTCTGTAATGTTTTCCTACATAAAATGTAGTCACCCTTCGAGTCTCCTTACAGTTAATTTTCCTGATTCATCAGCCCGCCCCCACCCTTACAAGCACATGGGACACACACAGGCGTGCACAGACAGACATGGTATCCTCTGCATTTCATATGACATCTGGTCCAGAGGAGGCCCTCACTCCTGTTTAATGACTGCCTGACTCAACTAATTCTGTTCCTGGGGTTTCTGCTGTACTACTACTATTATAATTATCCGTTTCTAACACAACACTGTGCCGTAGAACTTTCTGGGGCCTTGTGTTTTATACCTGCCATGTCCAGTATGACAACCACTGGTACTAAGCCCCTGAAATGTGATGAATGTAACTGAGCAACTGAATTTTTTAGCTTCATTTAATTTCAGCTAAGTTGAATTAAAGCTTCGATTGCTACTTGTGGCTACAGGCCACTATATTGGACAGTGCTGTTCCAACACCTTTGCACAGGTTAGTTTTCCAGATTCCCAGCAGAGGGAGCTTTCATAAAGAACAGACAATGCGCCAGGCACTGCCCTAAACATTTTCCACCTATTAATTCATTTAAACCTCACTATGACCCTATAAGGTAGAGTTTAATGGACAGTCTTACAGCTTAAGATAACATGTTTAAAAATAAAATTCCCTCCTAATGATGACTTGAATCCTGCCACTCAGTGGGAGAGGCAGCAGATCTTGTAGGATCGTATCCGGAATTGACTTTATTTCATTTGGTTCCTATTTATTTTTAATTTTAATTTTTATTTCATTGAAAAGGTAGTGCTCAGGTTTAAGCAAGTTTTGCACGTTGCTTTGTTGTCAGAAAACTGAAAGAAAGAAAGTAAGTGAGGCCACTCATTCGTGTCCAACTCTCTGTGACGCTGTGGACTATAGCCCACCAGGCTCCTCTGTCCGTGGGATTCTCCAGGCAAGAATATTGGAGTGAGTTTCCATGCCCTTCTCCAGAGGGTCTTCCTGACCCAGGGATCAAACCCAGGTCTCCCGCATTGCAGGCAGATGCTTTGCCCTCTGAGCCACCAGGGAAGCCCCTTCAGAAAACTGAATGTGTACACAAAAGTGGTTTTTTTTGGGGGGTGGTGGTGGTTACATAGATCTTTTAAAATGAAGTTGTTTTCTATGTGCCCTTTTCTTAGCCACTTAGGTGGAGTGTTCCAGGTCATTTATCACAATACGCAGAAGGCAGTCTATCTGTGTTTTCTGTGTTTTTCATCTGTGACGCCTCTGATGCTCAGCACACCCCAGCCCACCTTATCCTTCCTCTCCCTCAAGGCTCACGTCTCCTTCCCTCCCTCCCGAGCACCCATGGGCACACAGTGCACCTTGCCAGCTCCAACTGCACCATATTTATCTTTCCCCAAAGCCACACCTCCACCCACTGTCATCTCCATATAGAATAGGAAACGTAGGCAGACATAGCTAAAGTCATTTTCCCAATTGTCACCTCAGATTCAAACCTAAGCAGTCTGACTCCAGAGTCTAGGATCCTAAGCCCTTATTTTACACTCTCTAGTAAGATAGTTTTAATACCTATTTCCGGCATAATAATCCCAAAGGTCAGAAACAAGGAAAAAGATACATTTCCTATTATACTTGAACTCGAAACAGAAGATAACTACCTACTTATGAATATAAAGTGCATTACAAACTAAGATTCTTTGTTGGAATGTCTAGGACAAAATTTAACCACTTTAAAATTTCAGGTTGTACAGAAAATGCCATTTTTATGAAAGAAGTTGAAAGAGAATAGAGAAGAATTTTAAAATACGTGATTTGCAAAGGGATTTACCCTGGTGACATTCTGGGACCAAGGATGAAGTCATAAATTTCCTGAATTTAGGGACTGCCCCAAAAAGATAGTTACAAAATATATAAATGCTTATTCAAACCCTAGCAAGATCCATTGAAATTGGGTGATTTCCCATGGTTTCGTCTCTTCCTCTTGTGTACCTTTTCTTTTTTCAGTTCTTTATTTTTTAATTCCTTTCTTTTACTTCTCTTCTATGACCTGGCCTATCCATTTTTAAGAAGGTTAGAGGAGGAAGAATTAGGAACCACTCATGGTCAAAGCAGGTTTGGAATTTTAGTGTCTCAAAATGTTTATTTCGCCACAGGTTCACTCACTCATCTGAGCAACTGACACCGTCTTTTTGTGATGTTATGGTGTCTCTTAGGCATTTATGATGGAGAAGGCATTGGCACCCCACTCCAGTACTCTTGCCTGGAAAATCCCATGGATGGAGGAGCCTGGTGGGCTGCAGTCCATGGGGTAGCTAGGAGTTGGACACGACTGAGCGACTTCACTTTCACTTTTAACTTTCGTGCATCGGAGAAGGAAATGGCAACCCACTCCATTGTTCTTGCCTGGAGAATCCCAGGGACGGTGGAGCCTGGTGGGCTGCTGTCTGTGGGGTTGCGCAGAGTCAGACACGACTGAAGCAACTTAGCAGTAGCAGCAGCAGGCATTTATGAAACTGTGCCCCAGGCAACTCATTAGTAACAAGGGTTAAAGGACTAATACCTCAAAGGAATGTGCTTTAAAAAAGTTAAATTTTAGGGGACTTAAGGTAATCTCTAGAATCCTGATACTGACCCGCCTTTTCATATGTTTCGGAAGCGAGAGTAGAAGAGAGGAGTGAGACTTGTGTATAACCCAGCCTATACTGTCTGTATCCAGTCCAAGGAAGATTCTGTCCACCAGCTTGGATGTAGAGAGGAATAAAGGGATGAGAGCCACTGATCTCAAATGTATTCAAGTCTACATGAAAGTTAAAAAAAAGGGCAAGGAGATGGTTCTGAGTAAATAAAAGAGTTGGCATGAAGTTAAGGCATACTTGGACATGGAACAACAGACTGGTTCCAAATAGGAAAAGGAGTTCGTCAAGGCTGTATATTGTCATCCTGTTTATTTAACTTATATGCAGAGTACATCATGAGAAATGCTGGATTGGAAGAAACACAAGCTGGAATCAAGATTGCCGGGAGAAATATCAATAACCTCAGATATGCAGATGACACCACCCTTATGGCAGAAAGTGAAGAGGAACTCAAAAGCCTCTTGATGAAAGTGAAAGTGGAGAGTGAAAAAGTTGGCTTAAAGCTCAACATTCAGAAAACGAAGATCATGGCATCTGGTCCCATCACTTCATGGCAAATAGATGGGGAAACAGTGGAAACAGTGTCAGACTTTATTTTTCTGGGCTCCAAAATCACTACAGATGGTGACTGCAACCATGAAATTAAAAGACACTTACTCCTTGGAAGGAAAGTTATGACCAACCTAGATAGCATATTCAAAAGCAGAGACATTATTTTGCCAACAAAGGTTCGTCTAGTCAAGGCTAAGGTTTTTCCTGTGGTCATGTATGGATGTGAGAGTTGGACTGTGAAGAAGGCTGAGTGCCGAAGAATTGATGCTTTTGAACTGTGGTGCTGGAGAAGACTCTTGAGAGCCCATTGGACTGCAAGGAGATCCAACCAGAACATTCTGAAGGAGATCAGCCCTGGGATTTCTTTGGAAAGAATGATGCTAAAGCTGAAACTCCAGTACTTTGGCCACCTCATGTGAAGAGTTGACTCATTGGAAAAGACTCTGATGCTGGGAGGGATTGGGGGCAGGAGGAGAAGGGGACGATAGAGGATGAGATGGCTGGATGGCATCACTGACTCGACGGACGTGAGTCTCAGTGAACTCCGGGAGTTGGTGATGGACAGGGGGGCCTGGCGTGCTGTGATTCATGGGGTCAGAAAGAGTCGTACACGACTGAGCAACTGATCTGATCTGATCTAAGGTATACCGGTTTATAAAAGTACCAATCCCAACCTGAATAAAAGTCATATTGTATGTATTTGTAATGAGTCTGATCCTTTACTTTTAGCCTATATTGTTTCAGGAACAACAAATAAGGGGGAGACAGCACTTGAGACTTCTTACTTTTCCCTCAATTGCTTTCAATTCACCTAACAGGTATATATCAAAAAAAGATGAGTCTACTCAACGTACTTATTGATGGTATCTACTACCAACATTTACATCCAATTCTAAGATTTTTGAAAAAAATTCTTGTTCTTTGCTGCTCAGAAAAAGTTTACTGAAAATACCAAGTCCCTAAAAGCAGTGAAATCTGCTGTCTTCTGCTAAATAATGTTTAGAAGTGTGGAGAGTTCTCCCGCCATACAGTCATGGCAGGTGACTACGTTCATGGAAGGTGAACATAGTCTGTTGGCATCCATGTGATTGGAGACAGGCAGGTCGAGTCTACACAGCCCTCTCCCATTACATTCGGGATAGTGTGCTAAAGATTTGTTCACTTTAATAAAGACAGATTTTGGTAAAGTAGGGGGAAAAAAAAAGATGTTACTCAAATAGAATACTATTAACGTAGGAGGAAGAGTCCCACTTATGAAAGTGAAAGTGTTAGTTACTCAGTTGTGTTTGACACTCTGCGATCCTATGGACTGTAGCCTGCCAGGCTCCTCTGTCCATGGTTTTCTTTGGGCAAGAATACTGGAGTGTGTAGCCATCCTTTTTCTAGGGGATCTTCCCAACCCAGGGGCTGAATCCAGGTCTCCTGAATTGGCAGGGGGCATGGGATGCAAAAATGGCAAAAATGGCTTCTGAGGAGGCCTTGCAAATAGCTAAGAAAAGAAGAGAAGCGAAAAGCAAAGGAGAAAAGGAAAGATATACCCATTTGAATGCAGAGTTCCAAAGAATAGCAAGAAGAGATAAAGCCTTCCTAAGGAAATGCAAGGAAATAGAGGAAAAAACAATAGAATGGGAAAGACTAGTGATCTCTTCAAGAAAATTAGAGATACAATGGGAATATTTCATGCAAAGATGGGCTCAATAAAGGACAGAAATGGTATGGATCTAACAGAAGCAGAAGATATTAAGAAGAGGTGGCAAAAATACACAGAAGAACTGTACAAAAAAGATCTTATGACACAGATAATCACGATGGTGTGATCACTCAGCTAGAGCCAGATATCCTGGAGTGCAAAGCCAAGTGGGCCTTATGAAGGATCACTATGAACAAAGCTAGTGGAGATGATGGAATTCCAGCTGAACTATTTCAAAACCTAAAAGATGATGCTGTGAAAGTGCTGCATACAAGAGGCCAGCAAATTTGGAAAACTCAGCAGTGGCCACAGGACTGGAAAAGGTCAGTTTTCATTCCAATTCCAAAGAAAGGCAATGCCAAAGAATGCTCAAAGTACCCAACAATTGCACTCATCTCACATACTAGCAAAGTGATGATCAAAATTCTCCAAGCTAGGATTCAACAGTACGTGACCTGAGAACTTCCAGATTTAGAAAAGGCAGAGGAACGAGAGATCCAATTGCCAACATCCATTGTATCATTGAAAAAGCAAGAGAGTTAGAAAAAGACATCTACTTCTGCTTTATTACTAAAGTCTTTGACTGTGTGGATCAAAACAAACTGTGGAAAATTCTTAAAGAGATGGGGATACCAGATCATCTGACCTGCCTCCTGAGAAACCTGTTTGCTGGTCAAGAAGCAACAGTTAGAACCAGACATGGAGTAATGGACTGGTTCCATATTGGCAAAGGAGCATATCAAGACTATATTGTCACCCTGCTTGTTTAACTTAAATGCAGAGTATATCATGTGAAATGCCGGGCTGGATGAAGCACAAGCTGAAATCAAGATTGCTGGGAGAAATATCAATAACCTCAGATATGCAGATGACACCACTCTCATGGGAGAAAGTGAAGAGGAACTAACGAATCTCTTTATGAAAGTGAAAGAGGGGAGTGAAAAAGTTGGCTCAAAACTCAACATTCAGAAAACTGAGATTATGGAATCTGGTCCCATCACTTCAATGGCAAATAGATGGGCAAACAATGGAAACAGACTTTATTTTCTTGGGCTCCAAAATCACTGCATATGGTGACTGCAGCCATGAAATTATAAGCTGCTTGCTCCATGGAAGAAAAGCAACGACCAACCTAGACAGCATATTAAAAAGCAAAGACAGTACTTTGCTGACAAAGGTCCGTCTAGACAAAGGTATAGTTTTTCCAGTAGTCATGTATGGATGTGAGAGTTGGACTACAAAGAAAGCTGAGAACCAAAAAATTGATACTTTTGAGCTATGGTGTTGGAGAAGACTCTTAAGTCCCTTGGACTGCAAGGATATAAAATAAATCTATCTTAAAGGAAATCAACCCTGAATATTCATTGGAAGGACTGATGCTGAATCTGAAGCTTTGGCCACCTGATGAGAAGAACTGACTCATTGGAAAAGACCCTGATGCTGGGAAAGGTTGAAGGCAGGAGGAGAAGGGGACGAAAGAGGATGAGATGATAGGATGGCATCACCAACTCTACGGACATGAGTTTGAGCAAGCTCCAGGTGTTGGTGATGGACAGGAAAACCTAGCACTCTGAAGTCCATGGGGTTGCAGAGTGGGACACGACTGAGCCACTGAACTGAACTCCTGCATTGTGGGCAGATTCTTTACTGTCTGAGCCACCAGGGATCCCTTATTTATGTAAGAGGAAAATTCCCACTTATAGCACTGGTATTTTATTGGCAGTGATTTAATCATTGACATTTATATTGCTTTTCTTGAGTCATCAAAAGAAATTTAAATTTATCATTCCATAATTTAAGAAAGAGGAGATGTATGCAATGCATTTTAGGAAGATTTTAAATCCAATATAGCTAACAAAAATGTCATGTTGTAAGACATGGGAGTAAACTGTAATGTTCCTTTATGTGGATTCTTTTTTTGATGCCACATATAATCTGAGGCCCTATGTGGGCAACTCAGTATACTGGCTTCTTCAATCTGACTTCTTTCCATCTCAAACATCAATTCTCTTCACCTTTTTCCAGTCTTTGTGTTCTCACAATAAAAGTACAGACACTTTTGACTGCTGTGCCTTTCTTTAGACTATTCAATCGGCCTAAATTATACTCATCTCCTTTGTTATCAGGCACACCCCTTCAGGGACTCCTTCCCTGAACCCTTTTATCCATTCCAAACTGGAGTTTCTCCACTTTAGAGCTCTCGTGTTGTTCAGAGCAGATCTCTGTCATTGCTTTTACAATGCCATAGTTCAGTGATTCATTCTGTTGTATGGACTTCTGAGTATTCAAGGGCAGAGGGAAGGGCTAAGTAATGTACTTGCTAGTTGCAGAACAGTGTCATTTGTTGTTGTTGTTCAGTTGTTTTGTCATGTCCGACTCTTTGCAACCCCATGAACTGCAGCATGCCAGGCTTCCCTGTCCTTCACCATGTCCTGGAATTTGCTTAAACTTATATCCACGGGATGCTATTCAACCATCTCATCCTTGGTCATCCCCTTCTCCAGCATTCAATCTTTCCCAGCATCAGGGTCTTTTCCAATGAGTCGGCTCTTCACATCAGGTGGCCAGAGTATTGGAGTTTCAGCTTTAGTATCAGTCCTTCCAATGAATATTCAAGACTGATTTCCTTTAAGATTGACTGGTTTGGTCTCCTTGCAGTTCAAGGGACTCTCAAGAGTCTTCTCCAACACCACAGTTCAAAAGCATCAGTTTTTCAGTGCTGAGCCTTCTTTATGGTCCAACTCTCACATCCTTACATGACTACTGGAAGAACCATAGCTTTGACTACATGGATCTTTGTCCACAAGTGATACCTCTACTTTTTAATATGCTGTCTAGGTTTGTCATGGAGAGGACAATGGCACCCCACTCCAGTACTCTTGCCTGGAAAATCCCATGGATGGAGGACCCTGGTGGGCTGCAGTCCATGGGGTCGCTAGGAGTCAGACACGACTGAGCGACTTCACTTTCACTTTTCACTTTCATGCATTGGAGAAGGAAATGACAACCCACTCCAGTGTTCTTGCCTGGAGAATCCCAGCGACGGGGAGCCTGGTGGGCTGCCATCTCTGGGGTCACACAGAGTCGGACATGACTGAAGTGACTTAGCAGCAGCAGCAGCAGCAGGTTTGTCATAGCTTCTCTTCCAAGGAGTAAGCATCTTTTAATTTCATGGCTGCAGTCACCATCTGCAGTGATTTTGGAGCCTAAGAAAATAAAGTCTGACACTGTTTCCACTGTTTCCCCATCTATTTGCCATGAAGTGATGGGACCAGATGCTGTGATCTTAAGTATTTTAATGTTGAGTTTTAAGCCAACTTTTTCACTTTCATCAAGAGGCTCTTTAGTTCCTCTTCACTTTCTGCCATAAGGGTGGTGTCATCTGCATATCTGAGGTGATTGATATTTTCCCAGCAATATTGATTCCAGCTTGTGCTTCATCTAGTCTGGAATTTCTCATGATATACTACAATATCTAGAAATGTCTGATGAATGCAAGACTGGTAGAAAGATTCAATAGTGTCAACTCAAATGCCTGGGCAAATTATGGAAAGAAATGAATCGAGTCTGCTGGAAAGGCTGGGAGTGTTGGGAGTGTTGTGACCTGGAGAAGACGCCCTGTATGAAAGTGTCAGTCTCCACTAGCACTTGTCAGTTGTCACCGTGAGGCACTAGAGGCCCATCCTCCTAAACCCTCCAGCTTTTAAAGAGAAGCCCAAGGTAAAGTTTTTATATGAGAAATATTTTCATTTAAAAAAAATCATATGGTCCAAAAGGTCTACAGATCAGATCCAACTCCCAGACTGACAATTTTAAAAATTTAGAATGAGTAAAAGGTCAGTTTCCATGAAACCTTAGTTAGAGGTTTAACAAATTTTGCTTGCTGATATTCTACTATAATGGAATCTATCACATTATTGATAAAAAGAGAATGTTACTATATCTTGGTGACATATAGGTTTTTATTGTAATTTTCAATTTGGACTTACAGATGTTACTTTTACATAAGATGGAGATGTTATTTTAAAAAGGAAGTGTAAAAAAAAGTGAACTGATGCTTTTAGAGAAATAAATCTTGAAAAATCTCAGTAAAAAAAAATACCTCCAAATTATCAAGAAATTCTGTTAACTCCCTGGTTGAAAAAAAAAAATCATGTTTGCCCTTATTTAAAGGTATATTCATGATGTTATGATTTTTAAGGTTTATTTACTCTGTTAAAATCTATAAAGATAATTTCATGAAAAAACACTCTCTAGGGATAATGCTCTTCAAAGTTTTATGAATAAAATTTTTTATGTAAAATTTTCAACATTTTGTATCCCCAGCCACAGGGGGAAAAAAAAAAGACTGGTTCTCATAGAAGCCTTTGAGACTGGTAGAGTCCACTGGAGGCACAAATATTCTTTGACATCTGCTTCCCAATACAAGTTTGCACTTTATTCCATAATGTTCCCATATTTATGGGGAAAGGAAATAGCTTTCCACCACCTCTTCTTCCAGAAAGATGTAATATGTTTATTTATAGTTTTGTGTACCTTTAGGTCTTGCCACATGCTCAGTGGTACTAATATAGGATGGGAAGAGCCAGTGAGTCACATTAGTGACTATGAACAGAAAATGTCAACTCAGCCCCTTCCCAAACTCAGACCATGAGCAAATACACTGAGCATTTAGGAACTTCCTAGACAGGAAAAGACAATTAGGGGAGCCAAGAGGAAGCCTTTGTAAAATAATGGAATAAGAGGAAGTTCCCTTTCGGCATGCTGAAAGAGTAGGGTGCCACGTGGCGATGTTGAAAAGAGAGGTGTTTGGAATGGAAGACATAAAATGGAGCCCCAGTATGTTCCATGACCGGTTGACACCAAGCATAAAGCATCCTGCTTTGAAGAATAGGTGAAGAAAGCCGACTTCACCAGTAAGAGAGTCTGTTGGATCATCTAGTGAATGGACACGCCATGTCCATAACCAGCACCAGGAGGAAGCTCCAAAGCCTGAACTCCCCTGCTTAGGGCTTGGCAAGTGAGGGCTCAGTGCACTCAGTGCATATCAGCCCTCACTGTGCTGTCTCTGAAAATTAGGTAAACACTGATGCAGCCTGATTGCATATGTGGGATGGCATCTTTGTGGCCTGTTCTAAGACTCCGAAGTACAGAGAACAAGACAAACTGTGAGAGGACAGGGAGGGAGCAGAGCAGGGGAGCTAGTGCCCACACCTGTGTGTGCTGTGCTTACTTTCTCAGTCCTGTCCGACTCCCTGTGACCCATGGACTGCAGCCCGCCAGGCTCCTCGGTCCATGGGATTCTCCAGGCAAGAACACTGGAGTGGGTACCCCATCCCTTCTCCAGGGGATCTTCCTGACCCACCGATTGAAACAGGTAAATTGATTCTTTACCAAGTGAGCTCCCCTACATCTAAGGCGAGGAGACAGGGTTGAGATCTCTCGAGGGAACATCCAGTTCTGATAGGTGGGCCAGCTGCTGTCTTTCTGAGCTTACAGATTAAATTTCTTTATCTTTACTTAATAAGTAATATTTTAGATTGGTTGTATTTCATTTTTGTTTAAATTTTTTTTTTTATCACTGTTTGCGTGAGGCCGAAAACGGATGCGGTGAGACAGATAACTTGTCTCCTGTTGCCCTGCCCTAGGCAGGTACCAGCTGAAACTGGCCAGGACACAGGGGTTACTGTATTGGTCACTGACTCTCCCTGGAGCCAGGAAGACCCCTATACCCAATCCAGAGATACTTCACAGTCAGAGTCATACAGACCTGGGAAACATGAGGGATTCCAGCATATTAGGCTATTGCTTATTCTCGTAAAAGGCTAACTTCCCACTGTTGCTCAGCTTTCAAGTAAGCTTGTGTCTAGTTGATATGCTGCTACTGCTGCTGCTAAGTCACTTCAGTAATGTCCGACTCTGTGCGACCCCATAGATGGCAGCCCACCACGCTCCCCTGTCCCTGGGATTCTCCAGGCAAGAACACTGGAGTGGGTTGCCATTTCCTTCTCCAATGCATGAAAGTGAAAAGTGAAAGTGAAGTCGCTCAGTCATGTCCGACTCTTAGCGACCCCATGTACTGCAGCCCACCAGGCTCCTCCGTCCATGGGATTTTCCAGGCAAGAGTACTGGAGTGGGGTGACATTGCCTTCTCCGTTGATATAGTTGATATACCAAGCATAAAATAAATGCAAACAAAAGTTTAAGAAGATGAATATATGCAAATCAAAACTTTTTTGTACAGCTTCTCTGAAACTGAGCCCTCAATAATACAAATGAAGTAAGAAGGAACAGTGCTGACTTTCAGTTCTTCCTGTTGAAATGACAGCACATGGTCTCATACTTCCTTTACGTTACACACACTAGTCTGTCTGCCTGGACTGCAGATGGTCTTCTTTCCTCTTCACTTAGACAGCCTCTTTTCATTTTCTCAATGTATTTTAAAATCACCTCCCTGTGAATTCTGCTCCAACTAAGGTTAAGTTCAGTGTGTCTGTTTCTGTATTTTCATGTTCATTGTGTAAACTTCTGGTATAACATTTAAAACAAATATGAAAGATGTGAACATTTTTCCGACTGAAATATGAACTTATCACAGCTTCCTGTACAGAGCAGGTGTTTACAAAATACTTCTTGTCTGCAAGTGTTTTATTTTCCTTTGTGTACATCCTATTACTACGGGTTGGTCTCTGGAATACGACAAACGTTAAGTGAATTTCTGTGGAAAGAATGATGTGTAAGTGTATTTTCTCTTTTAGAACTAACTGTGGGGGTCAATGGAGACATGAATACAACAAAGGAACTTTCAGATACAATGTGATTGAAAATTTGATGATTCTTTGTGGACCTGATACAGTGTATGCTGAGATCTCAAGCAAGTGAACTGTTTGAGAAGGGAAGAAAGCCAGGAACTATTAGAAACACAATCTAGGTTGATTCTACAGTTTTGGTCAGGAGTCTAGGTTATAATGTCCAAAAGCATGGGACCAAGTTACTTGGTTTAGGTGATTGGCATCCACAGCCGTCTGTTCTAACAGGTGGGCAAGGCAGCAGGAGTCAACTGCTAGTGAGACATTTAGATTCATTCTATGACATCATCTTAATTATTTTTTATTCATCTATTTTGATATAAGATACCAACTCTAATAAAGATTCAAGGAGAGAATTACAAAGCCTAGGCAGGGAGACACATAAGAAAAGCAAGGCTGTATCAGGACTGGCAAATGTGGGACAGGTTGTAGGGAAGAATACAGCTCAGGAGGATTCTGGTTTCTGAACCAGGACTGTTTCGATTCTTAACTTTACAGACTAGAGTAATTGATTGGTCAAGACCAGCTCAGATTCATGGTCTTGAGCACCAGCTGCTGAGTCAGGCATGCAAAGAAGAGACTGTCTGCTTCTTTTTAAAATTACATTCCACTTCATAGCTCTTATCTTACTTCTCATTAATACACTACTTCCTGATTTTTGCAAACCAGACTTTAAGAAAGCTTCTCATTTCACAGTAAATGAATACAGCTTAATTTCTTCTCCATTTTAAGGGGGAAAAATGATTTCCCAGATATGATATTTTCGTTTCATTTCTGCCACTTGCAACAGGAAAACCACACTGGATAAAGTCCAACAATATTTATAACTATCACTCTTGTTCACATAATAGCATTTACACATCTATTTTTCTAGGCAGTGCCTAGAACCTGGAATTAGACCAGATCCTAATTTATTGGGGTAAGATAAATACTCAATACCAATACACAATAATAATGTGGGAATTGTAGAGGAAATGTGCAGAGTTTGAGACACTTATAATCAATTGGGCAGAATTTTTAAAAACTGGGTAGTCTGATAACTAAGGCACTTTCTTTTAGAATTCATGGTTGGAGTTTTGATCATTGCTCTTTTTTGGGGGGATGGGGGGCGGCAACAAATAAACAGACCTAAATGGAGAGAAAAGAAGATGTCTCAAAAGCAAAGCTTGAAGTTTCTGGCTTACTGCCTTAGCTTCCATTTTGTGCCAGAATGGATTGACTAAATTTTATTATTTCATACAAATGCTTCCTGGACCATTTTTAGTTCTTGATATATAAAACAATGAGACAGAAGGTGACACAAATATTTAGAGCCAAGTAATTTTGGAAAATTCTGTCCCATGTGGCTTTTATATGATTTTTTTCAAATATAGGTCATTGTGTGTTTCAAATATGGGTTACGTCGATTTCTCTTCATCACATATTTCTTTAGTCTCTTAAGCTAACAGTAGCTAGCTGCACTTTGGAAGATGTGCAGTGAGTGGCCCTGGCTTCATTTAGTTAAAGAAAATCATAATCAAATAAATCCTGAAAATAATTTATAAACCATATGTAAATTACATGTCTGATCTCCAGTACAGCGCAGGGTTTGAGATCTTACTTCACTTGCAGACTTACAAGACCGCCTGTCACAGCTTCATGGACACTGGGAGAAGACACAAGTCTCCTAGGTCAGAGATAAAGGACAGTTTGTTACACTAGCAGTGACAGTGGCCAGTGTGTTCTCGTGTTTGGATTGGTCCCCCAAGCCCCAGTTTCCACACGGCGACATGGGTGCTCAAGATGGTGCTGTCCTCAGTGAGTTACGTTGCAGGAGAGAAACTCTGAGCTTAGGGAACCTAAATCTTTAGGGATGGACAATGGCCATGACTGCCCTTGTGCTCTGGAGAAAGACAGCATCTCTGTCTTCCAAGGCTGTTTGCTATACCAGCATCCTATAAATAATAGTTTGGAACAAAGGACAGTCATTGCCTCACACACAAACTATGTAGGCACTCTAGACTCATCTGTGATGAACTGCATTTTAAGAGTCTTTTTGAGACAATATCTTGGGGGGAAAGGTGATTTTAAAATTATAACTATAGAAAAAATTGCATACTTATGACTGTTTGAGGAAATAGTGGAAAGCAATTTAACTTAGGTTAGAAAATGTTAAGTCGGGTTTTATAAAAATGTTTTTTAGAAGACTCGAGAGTCCCTTGGACTGCAAGGAGATCCAACCAGTCCATCCTAAAGGAAATCAGTCCTGAATATTCATTGGAAGGACTGATGCTGAAGCTGAAATTCCAATACTTTGGCCACCTGATGCAAAGAACTCACTCACTGGAAAAGACCCTGATGCTGGGAAAGATTGAAGGCGGGAGGAGAAGGGGACGACAGAGGATAAGATCGTTGGATGGCATCATGACTCAATGGACATGAGTTTGAGTAAACTCTGGGAGTTGGTGATGGACAGGGAGGCCTGGTGTGCTGCAGTCCATGGGGTCCCAAAGAGTCGAATACAACTGAGTGACTGAACTGAATTGACTGATTTCTCAGGAGAGCAATTTAAATAACATTACTCCTTTTTTAAAAACAGAAGTTATGCTCCCCAAAGAAAAATAGTTTAAACGATCAAAGCTAAATATTTTTGCTGCTGCTGCTAAGTCCCTTCAGTTGTGTCCGACTCCGTGCGACCCCATAGACGGAGGCCCACCGGGCTCCCCCGTCCCTGGGACTCTCCAGGCAAGAACACTGGAGTGGGTTGCCATTTCCTTCTCCAATGCATGAAAGGGAAAAGTGAAAGTGAAGTTGCTCAGTCGTGTCCAACTCTTCGAGACCCCATGGTGTGCAGCCTACCAGGCTCCTCTGTCCATGGGATTTTCCAGGCAAGAGTACTGGAGTGGGGTGCCATTGCCTTCTCCAAAATATTTTTGGCCTTTTT
The DNA here is from genome assembly GCF_032452875.1 of Bos javanicus. NCBI lineage: Eukaryota > Metazoa > Chordata > Mammalia > Artiodactyla > Bovidae > Bos > Bos javanicus. The sequence continues at coordinate 7,321,128 of NC_083882.1, forward strand.
TTAAACAAACTTTTTATAAAAGTTTAAAATTAAGATTGTCACCCTAAATTGGCCATTAATATACTTTACTCTAATGCTTTTAAGTTGGGCATGCTTAATGAGTGCCAATTCATGCTATTCATTTAGTCCTTTTACTTCCTAGATTCACTGAATGTATTTACTGATTAAATGTTAAATACTCATTTCTATGATGTTGAAATCATGCTATTTTTATAGAAGTATATTAAATTGAAAATATGTTCTTATATGGAGAAACTATTTTCTGATTACAAAGGAAGCATTTTCTCCAAGCAAGCTAGACTGTAGAAACTAACTACTTTATCCTAAATACTTACATATTTATAGTAATATAACTACTCTTACTGAAAATGATTGTTTTAATTTTGGCTAATGAAGCACCAAAAATTAAATTTTGGTTTCATTTTTAAATCATATGTTTCAGTTTCTTTTTAATATTACAATTCAATAAAATGTAGGAATCATCTTTTGCCTCACAACACTTGTTAAGTGAATGTAATGAACACAAAATTTAGCGTGTGTTATTTTTTAAATAAAATGAAACATCAATGTGGAATCTTATAAAGTACTATATTTGATCCAAATGTTTAATATTTCTCTAAATGTTAAAGGTTATATTAATACCTCCTACTCTGGATATATCACATATACTTTTGCTTAACCTGTATGTGTTTTGTGATATGTCACCTTCAGTTCAGTTCAGTCGCTCAGTCATGTCCGATTCTTTGTGACCCCATGAATCACAGCACGCCAGGCCTCCCTGTCCATCACCAACTCCCGGAGTTCACCCAGACTCACGTCCATCGAGTCAGTGATGCCATCCAGCCGTCTCATCCTCTGTCATCCCCTTCTCCTCCTGCCCCCAATCCCTCCCAGCATCAGAGTCTTTTCCAATGAGTCAACTCTTGCCATGAGGTGGCCAAAGTACTGGAGTTTCAGCTTTAGCATCATTCCTTCTAAAGAAATCCCAGGGCTGATCTCCTTCAGAATGGACTGGTTGGATCTCCTTGCAGTCCAAGGGACTCTCAGGAGTCTTCTCCAACACCGTAGTTCAAAGGCATCAATTCTTCGGTCCTCAGCCTTCTTCACAGTCCAACTCTCACATCCATACATGACCACAGGAAAAACCATAGCCTTGACTAGGCAGACCTTTGTTGGCAAAGTAATGTCTCTGCTTTTGAATATGCTATCTAGGTTGGTCATAACTTTCCTTCCAAGGAGTAAGCATTTTTTAATTTCATGGCTGCAGTCACCATCTGCAGTGATTTTGGAGCCCCCAAAAATAAAGTCTGACACTGTTCCCACTGTTTCCCCATCTATTTGCCATGAAGTGATGGGACCAGATGCCATGATCTTCGTTTCCTGAATGTTGAGTTTTAAGCCAACTTTTTCACTTTCCTTTTTCACTCTCATCAAGAGGCTTTTTAGTTCCTCTTCACTTTCTGCCATAAGGGTGGTGTCATCTGCATATCTGAGGTTATTAACATTTCTCCCGGCAATCTTGATTCCAGCTTGTGCTTCTTCCAGTCCAGTGTTTCTCATGATGTACTCTGCATATAAGTTAAATAAGCAGGGGGACAATATACAGCCTTGATGTACTCCTTTTCCTATTTGGAACCAGTCTGTTGTTCCATGTCCAGTTCGAACTGTTGCTTCCTGACCTGCATACAAATTTCTCAAGATGCAGGTCAGGTGGTCTGGTATTCCCATCTCTTTCAGAATTTTCCACAGTTTATTGTGATCCACACAGTCAAAGGCTTTGGCATAGTCAATAAAGCAAAAATAGATGTTTTTCTGGAACTCTCTTGCTTTTTTGATGATCCAGCGGATGTTGGCAATTTGATCTCTGGTTCCTCTGCCTTTTCTAAAACCAGCTTGAACATCAGGAATTTCACGGTTCACATATTGCTGAAGCCTGGCTTGGAGAATTTTGAACATTACTTTACTAGCGTGTGAGATGAGTGCAACTGTGCAGTAGTTTGAGCATTCTTTGGCATTGCCTTTCTTTGGGATTGGAATGAAAACTGAGCTTTTCCAGTCCTGTGGCCACTGCTGAGTTTTCCAAATTTGGGGCATATTGAGTGCAGTGCTTTCACAGCATCGTCTTTCAGGATTTGAAATAGCTCAACTGGAATTCCATCACCTCCACTAGCTTTGTTCGTAGTGATGATTTCTAAGGCCCACTTGACCTCATATTCCAGGATATCTGGCTCTAGGTGAGTGATCACACCATCGTGATTATCTGGGTCGTGAAGATCTTTTTGTACAGTTCTTCTGTGTATTCTTGCCATCTCTTCTTAATATCTTCTGCTTCTGTTAGGTCCATACCATTTCTGTCCTTTATCGAGCCCATCTTTGCATGAAATTTTCCCTTGGTATCTCTAATTTTCTTGAAGAGATCCCTAGTCTTTCCCATTCTGTTGTTTTCCTCTATTTCTTTGCATTGATTGCTGAAGAAGGCTTTCTTATCTCTTCTTGCTATTCTTTGGAACTCTGCATTCAGATGCTTTTATCTTTCCTTTTCTCCTTTGCTTTTTGCTTCTCTTCTTTTCACAGCTATTTGTAAGGCCTACCCAGACAGCCATTTTGCCTTTTTGCATTTCTTTTCCATGGGGATGGTCTTGATCCCTGTCTCCTGTACAATGCCATGAACCTCAGTCCATAGTTCATCAGGCACTCTATCTATCAGATCTAGGCCCTTAAATCTATTTCTCACTTCCACTGTATAATCACAAGGAATTTGATTTAGGTCATACCTGAATGGTCTAGTGGTTTTCCCTACTTTCTTCAATTTAAGTCTGAATTTGGCAATAAGGAGTTCATGTGCTCTGAGCCACAGTCAACTCCTGGTCTTGTTTTTGCTGACTGTATAGAGCTTCTCCATCTTTGGCTGCAAAGAATATAATCAATCTGATTTCAGTGTTGACCATCTGGTGATGTCCATGTATAGAGTCTTCTCTTGTGTTGATGGGAGAGGGTGTTTGTTATGACCAGTGCATTTTCTTGGCAAAACTCTATTAGTCTTTGCTCTACTTCATTCCGTATTCCAAGGCCAAATTTGCCTGTTACTCCAGGTGTTTCTTGACTTCCTACTTTTGCATTCCTGTCCCCTATAATGAAAAGGACATCTTTTTGGGGGTGTTAGTTCTAAAAGGTCTTGTAGGTCTTCATAGAACCGTTCAACTTCAGCTTCTTCAGTGTTACTGTTTGGGGCATAGACTTGGATTACTGTGATATTGAATGGTTTGCCTTGGAAACGAACAGAGATCATTCTCTCATTTTTGAGATTGCATCCAAGTACAGCATTTCAGACTCTTTTGTTGATCATGATGGCTACTCCATTTCTTCTGAGGGATTCCTGCCCACAGTAGTAGATATAATGGTCATCTGAGTTAAATTCACCCATTCCAGTCCATTTCAGTTCGCTGATTCCTAGAATGTCAACATTCACTCTTGCCATCTCTTGTTTGACCACTTCCAGTTTGCCTTGATTCATGGACCTGACATTCCAGGTTCCTATGCAATATTGCTCTTTACAGCATCAGACCTTGCTTCTATCACCAGTCACATCCACAGCTGGGTATTCTTTTTGCTTTGACTCCATCCCTTCATTCTTTCTGGGGTTATTTCTCCACTGATCTCCGGTAGCATATTGGGCACCTACTGACCTGGGGAGTTCCTCTTTCAGTATCCTATCATTTTTCCTTTTCATACTGTTCATGGGGTTCTCAAGGCAAGAATACTGAAGTGGTTTGCCATTCCCTTCCCCAGTGGACCACATTCTGTCAGACTTCTCCACCATGACCTGACCATCTTGGGTTGCCCCACGGGCATGGCTTAGTTTCACTGAGTTAGACAAGGCTGTGGTCCTAGTGTGGTTAGATTGACTAGTTTTCTGTGAGTATGATTTCAGTGTGTCTGCCCTCTGTTGCCCTCTTGCAACACCAACCGTCTTACTTGGGTTTCTCTTACCTTGGGTGTGGGGTATCTCTTCATGCCTGCTCCAGCAAAGCACAGCCGCTGCTCCTTACCTTGGACTTGGACGAGGGGTGTCTCCTCACTGCCTCCCTTCCTGACCTTCAATGTGGGATAGCTCCACTAGGCCCTCCTGTGCCCGTGCAGCCACGGATCCTTAGAAACATTTATATATAAACAGTAATATAATATTCAACTGCCCTTTGTCACTTTTTATTAGTGCTTATAATTAATTATAAATTTTGCAATTGAAATTAATTTTTCTTTTTGTTGCTTAAAAACACTACACTGTGTTTTAGGGTTATAAAATTTATCATTAGTTCCACAAATATTTTCATAGCAGCATAAATAGAAATCAACTTAAAATTAAGAAAAATGTATAAATACATCTGAACCCTAACAAATCAAAATATAATTCTTTTACTTTCTTTTACCCAGGTATATACATGTATTATTTTACATCATGGTATATATCTCTATACTTTCTACATGTAATGTAGTAATATACCTGTGTTTTCACATGTAGGATATGTATTTTTTATAATCGAATGTTGAAAGTCACATAAAATTCTATTGAGAAAATTTTATTGAAGAATTAAATATGTTATTAATAATTCCCTTATTGTTTGTCACATATAAGTTGATTCTAAATTTTTGTACTTATACATGGTGTTTAGAAAATCATCTAGTATGCGTATTGTTTCCTTTAAACTTTTTTAGAATAAATTCCAAGAAGGAGCATTCTAAAGTACAAAAACTTAATACATTTTCATTTCTTAGACATATTATTTAATTATTTTCCAAAAGGATTTTTCAAATTTGTGTCATCAATGAAAAAGGACAAATTTCACTTCACTCATATACTTATGGTGATATCATTCATATTTATTCAGGTCCTATAACCATTTTAAGATCAGATTTTTTTTTTCCATTCTATTGAGTTGTAAGAACTTTTTATATATTTTGGATGTTAACTCCTTATCAAAGAGATCACTCAAGTATTTTTTTTTATTCTGTTTTTTTATATTTGTTTATTTTTGCTATTGTTGCCTGCACTTTTGTAGTCAGATGTAAAAAGTCATTGCCAAGACAGATGTCAGTGAACTTTACCTCAATGTGTGTTTTAGAAATTTTATGGTCTCAGGTGTTATGTTTAAGCCTTTTTTTTTTTTTTAATTAATTTATTTACTTTAATTGGAAACTAATTACTTTACAATATTGTAGTGGTTTTTGCCATACATTGACATGAATCCGCAATGGGTGTACATGTGTTTCCCATCCTGAATCCCTCCTCCCACCTCCCTCCCCATCCCATCCTTCTGGGTCACCCCAGTGCACCAGCCCTAAGCACCCTGTCTCATGCATTGAACCTGGACTGGCGATCTGTTTCACATATAGTAATATATATGTTTCAATGCTATTCTCTCAAATCATCCCACGCTTGCCTTCTCCCACAGAGTCCAAAAGACTGTTCTTTATATCTATGTCTCTTTTGCTGTCTTACATATAGGGTCATCGTTACCATCTTTCTAAATTCCATATGTATGCATTAGTATACTGTATTGCTGTTTTCCTTTCGGACTTACTTCACTCTGTATAATAGGCTCCAGTTTCATCCACCTTATTAGAACTGATTCAAATGCATTCTTTTTAATGGCTGAGTAATATTCCATTGTGTATTTGTACCACAGCTTTCTTATCCATTCATCTACTGATGGACATCTAGATTGTTTCCATGTCCTGGGTATTGTAAACAATGCTGTGATGAACATTGGCGTACATGTGTCTCTTTCAATTCTGATTTCCTCGGTGTGTATGCCCAGCATTGCTGGATCATATGTCAGTTCTATTTCCAGTTTTTTAAGGAATCTCCACACTGTTCTCCATAGTGGCTGTACTAGTTTGCATTCCTACCAACAGTGTAAGAGTGTTCCCTCTTCTCCACACCCTCTCCAGCATTTATTGTTTGTGGACTTTTTGATACAAGCCATTCTGACCAGTTTGAGTAGCAGAGGTGTTAGCTCTTTTCTAAATTTTTGATATAATTCAGCTGTGAAGCCGTCTGGTCCTGGGCTTTTGTTTGCTGGAAGATTTCTGATTACAGTTTCAATTTCCGTGCTTGTGATGGGTCTGTTAAGATTTTCTATTTCTTCCTGATTCAGTTTTGGAAAGTTGTACTTTTCTAAGAATTTGTCCATTTCTTCCAAGTTGTCCATTTTATTGGCATATAGTTTCTGATAGTAGTCTCTTATGATCTTTTGTATTTTTGTGTTGTCTGTTGTGATTTCTCCATTTTCATTTCTAATTTTGTTGATTTGATTTTTCTCCCTTTGTTTCTTGATGAGTATGGCTAATGGTCCGTCAATTTTATTTCTCTTCTCAAAGAAACAGCTTTTAGCTTTGTTGATTTCTGCCATGGTCTCCTTTGTTTCTTTTTCATTTATTTATGCCCTAATTTTTATCATTTCTTTGCTTCTACTAACCCTGGGGTTCTTCCTTTCTTCCTTTTCTAGTTGCTTTAGGTGTAGAGTTAGGTTATTTATTTGATTTTTCTCTTGTTTCTTGAGGTAAGCTTGTATTCATATGAACCTTCCCCTTAGCACTGCTTTTACTGAGTCCCATAGGTTTTGGGTTGTAGTGTTTGCATTTTAATTAATTTCTATGTGTATTTTGATTTCTTCTGTGATTTCTTGGTTACTCAGTAGTGTGTTGTTTAGCCTCCATATGTTTGTATTTTTAATAGTTTTTTTTTTTTTCCTATAGTTGACATCTAATCTTACCACATTGTGATCAGAAAAGATGCTTGAAATAATTTCAATTTTTTTGAATTTACCAAGGCTAGATTTGTGGCCAAGGATGTGATCTATCCTGGAGAAGGTTCCATGTGCACTGGAGAAAAAAGTGAAATTCATTGTTTTGGGGTGAAATGTCCTATAGATATAAATTAGGTCTAACTGGTCCATTGTATGATTTAAAGTTTGTGTTTCCTTGCTAATTTTCTGTTTAGTTGATCTATCTGTAGGTGTGAGTGGGGTATTAAAGTCTCCCACTATTATTGTGCTTGGAGAAGGCGATGACACCCCACTCCAGTACTCTTGCCTGGAAAATCCCATGGACGGAGGAGCCTGGTAGGCTGCAGTCCATGGGGTCGCTAAGAGTTGGACATGATTGAGCAACTTCACTTTTACTTTTCTCTTTTCATGCACTGGAGAAGGAAATGGCAACCCACTCCAGTATTCTTGCCTGGAGAATCCCAGGGACGACGGAGCCTGGTGGGCTGCCATCTATTGGGTCGCACAGAGTCGGACACGACTAAAGTGACTTAGCATAGCATAGAATAGCATTATTGTGCTACTGTTAATTTCCCCTTTCATACTTGTTAGCATTTGTCTTACATATTGTGGTGCTCCTATGTTGGATGCATATATATTTGTAATTGTTATATTTTCTTCTTGGATTGATCCTTTGATCATTATGTAGTGTCCTTCTTTGTCTCTTTTCACAGCCTTTATTTCCAAGTCTATTTTATCTGATATGAGTATTGCTAATCCTGTTTTCTTTTGGTCTCCATTTGTGTGAAATATCTTTTTCTAGCCCCCCACTTTCATTATGTATGTGTCACTTATTTTGAGGTGGGTCTCTTGTAGACAATGTATATAGGGGTCTTGTCTTTGTATCCATTCAGCCAGTCTTTGTCTTTTGGTTGGGGTATTCAACCCATTTACATTTAAGGTAATTATTGATAATATGATCCCGTTGCCATTTACTTTGTTGTTTTCAGTTTGAGTTTATATACCTTTTCAATGTTTCCTGTCTAGAGGAGATCCTTTAGCATGTTTGAGAGCTGGTTTGGTGGTGCTGAATTCCCTCAGCTTTTGCTTGTCTGTAAAGCTTTTGATTTCTCCTTCATATTTGAATGAGATCGTTGCTGAGTACAGTAATCTGGGTTGTAGGTTTTTCTCTTTCATCACTTTATGTCCTGCCATTGCCATCTGGCCTGAAGAGTTTCTATTGAAAGGTCAGCTGTTATCCTTATGGGAATCCCCTTGTGTGCTATTTGTTGCTTTTCCCTTGCTGCTTTTAATATTTGCTCTTTGTGTTTGATCTTCATTAATTTGATTAATATGTATCTTGGGGTGTTTTGCCTTGGGTTTATCCTGTTTGGGACTCTCTGGGTTTCTTGGACTTGGGTGACGAATTCCTTCCCCATTTTAGGGAATTTTTCAACTATTATCTCCTCAAGTATTTTCTCATGGCCTTTCTTTTTGTCTTCTTATTCTGGGACTCCTATGATTCAAATGTTGGGGCATTTGACATTGTCCCAGAGGTCTCTGAGGTTGTCCTCATTTCTTTTAATTCTTTTTCCTTTTTTCCTCTCTGCTTCATTTATTTCCATCATTCTATCTTCCACCTCACTTATCCTATCTTCTGCCTCAGTTATTCTACTGTTGGTTCCCTCCAGAGTGTTTTTAATCTCAGTTATTGCATTATTCATTATTGATTGACTCTTTTTTATTTATTCTAGGTCATTGTTAAACATTTCTTGCATCTTCTCAATCCTTGTCTGCAGACTATTTATCTGTAACTCCATTTTGTTTTCAAGATTTTGGATCATTTTTACTATCATTATTCTAAATTCTTTTTCAGGTAGACTCTCTGTCTCTTCCACTTTTGTTTGATTTGGTGGGCATTTATCATGTACTTTTACCCACTGAATATTTCTCTGCCTTTTCATTTTCTTTAGATTGCTGTGTTTGGGGTAACCTTTCTGTGTGCTGGAAGTTTGTGGTTCCTCTTTATTGTGGAGATTCCTCCCTGTGGGTGGGGTTGGACGAGTGTCTTGTCAATGTTTCCTGCCTAGGGAAGCTTGCGTCAGTGTTCTGGTGGGTGGAACTGGATCTCTTGTCTCTGGAGTGCATCAAAGTATCCAGTAGTGAATTTTGAGGTGTCTGTGGGTTTGGTGTGACTTTGGGCAGCCTGTATATTAATGCTCAGGGCTGTCTTCCTGTGTTGCGGGAGAATTAGCATGGTATGTCTTTCTCTGGAACTTGTTGGTTCTTGGGTGAAGCTTGGTTTCAGTGTGGGTATGGAGGCTTTTGGATGAGCTCTTGTCTATTAATGTTCCCTGGAGTCAGGAGTCTTCTGGTGTTCTCAAGTTTTGGATTTAAGCTTCCTGCCTCTGGTTTTCAGTCTTATTCTTACAGTAGCCTCAAGACTTCTCCATCCATACTGCACCTATGATAAAACATCTAGGTTAATGGAGAAAAGATTCTCCATAGTGAGAGATACCCAGAGAGTTTTGCAGAGCTACATGGAGAAGAGAAGAGGGAGGAGGGAGATAGAGGTAACCAGGAAGAGAAGAGGGGGAATCAAAAGGGGAGAGAGCAGTCTAGCCAGTAATCAATTCCCTGTGTGCCCTCCACAGTTTGGAATGCCCAGAGAAGTTCACAGAGTTACATAGAGAAGAGAAGAGGGAGGAAGGAGATAGAGGTGACCAGGAGGAGAAGAGGGGGAATCAAAAGGGGAGAGAAAGATCTAGCCAGTAATCAGTTCCCTAAGTGTTCACCACAGCCCAGAACACCCAAAGAGATTCACAGAGTTGGGTAGAGAAGAAAGGAGGAGGGAAGAGATAGAGGTGTCTTGGGGGAGAAAAAAGGAGAGTCAAAAGGGGGAGAGGGCAATGAAGCCAGTAATCACACTCCTAAGTAAAAATGGGTACTGAAGATTGGATTCTTAAAGGTACAAAATTGATAACAAATACCAAAAAGCAAAGATTAAAAATCTAGAGTAGAGGTTAGACTCTAAAAAATGCAATATTAAAAAAAATCACAAAATTATAAAAAATATATATGAAATTTGCTTTAAAAATTGGGTCTTTTTTTGCAAGATAATAGTAGGTTATGAAAATGAAAATTAAAGGAGTAATAAAGGACTTAATAAAAATGATAATAGTAAAATATATCTAGGCATTTCTCTGGAGCTGTTGCAGGCAGTGTGGGGTCAGTTCTGTTTCAGATAGTTCCTTGTTCCAGCTTATACTTCTCGAGATCTATAGGCCCCTTCCAATGTAGTTGGTGCTAACTACAGGGTTTTAATCTGTTGCACCTGTCACTTCCAAAGCGGTTCCCTTTGTTTATTTTGGCTTCATCTGTTTGCAAGTCTCTTCAGTGTCTAATTTCCACTCTGCCACAAGGAGGCAAAGATGGTCACTATTTAGGTTCACTTGTTCAGTTGTGCTGTGGGGAGGAAGGAATACTGCAAACAAATATCACTGGCATGTGTGGGGAGTGCTTTCAGTCTGGGCCACACTTGATTTGTCCCCACTCATGGCATGTGCTTTCTTGGTCTACACTGCTCAGTCTCCAGGTTGCTCTACAGGGGAACTGTCTAAAATGGGCCCTGGGTTGCGTGTACTTCCCAGGCTTAAGCTGCTCAGGTTCAGGTTCTTGGGTACTCCACAAAGGCACAGACTTGGTTGGGCCTGGGTTTTGTGCCCTTCCCAGGTCAGAACAGCTCAGGCGACCAGATGCTTGGCGAGCACACTCCCACCAGGTGGGCAGTGCCTCTTACCACTTCCCTGGTCCCAGCCTCTTGGTTTCCTGGGTGCGCAGTGGTAGCACTGTCTCAGGTGTGTTGTGTGTCTTCTCTGGGGAGCTGATCTCTGGCTGTGACCCTCCTGGTGATGTTAACCATCCAGGATCCCAGGAAGACTTGGTTAGCAACTGGGAGCCTGCTTGCAGTTTGAAGGAAGATGCTGTCTCTGGGGCCGAGATTGCCCCTCGCCTTCTGGCTCTGGCTGTCGCCCGCCTGCCTCTCTGCCTCCAGCGGGTGATGGGCTGGTCCACTGCCGGCTAGCTCTCCTCTGGTGACGGCTCAGTCCTTTGTTCTGTGAGTGGGCCGGCAGTGCCTTAGGTTAGATCTTTTCATGGGAAAGTTCTGTCTCTTTTTTTTTCTCTCTCTGGCAATCCCATGGTTTGGGTTGTCATCGCACGTTAGCTCCCTTAGATTGTCCTCAGGGCATTCAGGCCCGGTCCTTACCTTCAGCAACGCAGCCCGCACCTCCTTGTTCAGCCCCTGCTTGCTGGTAGCGGATGCAAGCATCTGGGCTACTTCTCCGCTGGGAGTTGCGGCTAGGCGCATAATCTGTGGGTTTTATTTATTTATTTTTCCTCCTGGTTATGTTACCCTCTGAGATTCCAAAACTCCCCACAGACATGCCAATGAGAGGGTTTCCTGGTGTTTGGAAATCTTCTCCTCTTTCACGACTCCCTCCCCAGGACAGGTCTCTGTCCCTAACTCTTTTGTCTCTCTTTTTATCTTTTATATTTTGTCTTACCTCCTTTCAAAGACAATGGGCTGCCTTTCTAGGTGCCTGGTGTCCTCCACAAGCATTCAAAACTGTTTTGTGGAATTTGCTCAGTGTTCAGATGATCTTTCGATAAATTTGTGGGGGAGAAAGTGGTCTCCCCATCCTATTCCTCTGCCATCTTAGGACTGCCCTCCTATGTTTAAGTCTTTACTTCATTTTGAATTTATTTTTGTGTTTTAAGATAACAGTCCAATTTTGTTCTTTTGCTCATTAAGATATTTGTCCAATTTTCCCAACCTCACTTAAAAAGAGACTGCTCTTCCTTCCATTGTATGTTCTTACTGCCTTTGTCAAAAATCAGATGGCTGTATACTGTGGGTTTCTTTCTGGAGCCTCTCTTCTGTTCCAATGATCTATGAGTCTTTTTTTTTTTTTTTTAATTCAAATACTGTACTGTTTTGACTGCTATGGCTTTGTAATATAGTTTGAAATCAGGAAATAATGATGTCTCCAGCTTTACACTTCTTCCTCAAGATTGCTTTGGGGGCCTTTTGGAGTTCCACACAGATTTTAGGATTGTTTTCAATTTGCCACTGGGATTTTGATAGGGATTTCACTGAATCTGTGAATTTCTTTGGATATTTAAAATTTAAAATTAATTCTTCTAATTCATGAACATGGAATATCTTTCTATTTATTTGTGTCATCTTCAATTTATTTCATCAGTTTTTCATAGTTTTCAATGTATAGCTCTTTCATTCCTTAGTTAAATTTATCCCTAAGTATTATATTTTTTTGATGCTATTGCAAAAGGGCTTAAAAAAAAAGAATGTCTTCTTCAGATAGCTTGTTGTTTCTGTATAGAAATGCAACTCATTTTTGTATATTGATTTTGTACCTTGCAAATTTGCTCTATTCATTGATTAGCCCTAACAGTTTTTTAGTGGAGTCTTTAGGGCTTTCTATATATAAGATTATGTTTAGCTTTCCTGGCTAACTAAGGAAAAAAGAAAGTGTGAAACAATAGATTCAATGTACATGGTAAAACTTCTGTGCTTTGAACAGCCTTAAAGAATCTTAAGGTCATAATTGGCATCTCCAGAGACAGTCTATATGTAGGAAATGTGTGTGAATACATTTGAATGTAGTATATTTATTGACATAACAATTTTGATGTTGAAGTTAGTTAGTAGTCTCACTTTAGTGCTTCTTGGCTTGCTCTGTAGCCATGAATATCAGAAATTAATAATAGGAAGAAAGAGGCAACAGGCTAGGAGAATATAGTGCCTATTAAGACCAAATAAAATATGTGTGTATAATTGTCAAGGCTGTATATTGTCACCCTGCTTATTTAACTCATATGCAGTGTACATCATGAAAAATGCCAGGCTGGATTAAGCACAAGCTGGAATCAAGATTGCCAAGAGAAGTATCAATAACCTCAGATAATCAGATGACACCACCCTTATGGCAGAAAGCAGGAAGAACTAAAGAGCCTCTTGATAAAAGTGAAAGAGGAGAGTGAAAAAATTGGCTTAAAACTAAACATTCAGAAAACTAAGATCATGGTATCTGGTCCTATCACTTCATGTCAAATAGATGGGGAAATAATGGAAACAGTGACAGACTTTATTTTTGGGGGCTCCAAAATCACTGTAGATGGTGACTGCAGCCATAAAATTAAAAGGCACTTGCTCCTTGGAAGTAAAGCTATGACCAACCTAGACAGTGTATTAAAAAGCAGAGACATTACTTTGCCAACAGAAGTCCATCTAGTCAAAGCTATGGTTTTCCCAGTAGTTATGTATGGATATGCGAATTGGACTATAAACAAAGCTGAGCACTGAATAATTGATGCTTTTGAACTGTGCTTGGAGAAGACTCTTGAGTGTCCCTTGGACTGCAAGGAGATTCAACCAGTTAATCCTAAAGGAAATCAGTCCTGAATATACACCAGAAGGACTGATGGTGAAGATAAAACTCCTGATGCGAAGAACTGACTCATTTGAAAAGACCCTGATGCTGGGAAAGATTGAAGGCAGGAGGAGAAGGGAACGACAGAGGATGAGATGGTTGGATGGCATTACCGACTTGATGGACATGAGTTTGAGTAAACTCCGGGAGTTGGTGATGGACAGGAAAGCCTGCCGTGCTGCAGTCCATGGGTTTGCAGAGTTGAACACGACTGAGTGACTGAATTGAACTGAACTGATAATATACCTGTTCCATTCTCCATGTGCCTATGTTAGTTAATGTCTGGCTTTTGAAATGTCTATTAGGACATGAGTCTGAAACTCTCACAGGAAGATTATCACCTGGATGTCTTCTAGGAAAGCCTGTTTTCTGTACAAAGTTTCTTAATTTCAGACAGGAAGAGACATTCATAAGACTAAGCTTTAACAGTAATTAATGCCCTCCTGGGGTGTGCTTGGCATAATTTGCAGGGATCATATATTCTTAGTTTGAACCAAGGAGGTTTTTGGGATTTCTAAATTCAGGTACTAGAATTCTAGAATGTTTTCCTTGCAGCAGAGCTTTTTTCTTTGCCATTCATTCTATGTACACTTTGGAAAACTTGAGCTGCTTAGTTATTTCCCATGTCAAAAAGGAAAAATTTTACTAGAATGGTTTATGAGTGCCTAGGAATCTTAACCCCTGCCTTGCTCCTAGGTATAAGGATACTTTGGGGATATTGAGAACACTGGGTATGAAAGGCCTTTGTGAGTCTCTTTCCTGGTGTTTCTCTACATAGGACCACAACCCTGAGATTGTCTTATTTTTTTTCATTTATTCATTCAATGATTTATTTATTTATCAATACTTTCACACTCACAATAGTAACCCAATGTTTAGGTCCAAATTTCTTCCTCTAAATACTTCATTTTCATGGGGAGTATGTTAGTCGCTCAGTCCTGTCTGATTCTTTGCAACCCTATGGACTGTAGCCCACCAGGCTCCTCTGTCCAAGGGATTCTCCAGGCAAGAGAGGGTTACCGTTTCCTTCTCCAGGGGATCTTCCCGACCCAGAGATCGAACCCAGGTCTCCTGCATTGCAAGCAGACTCTTTATGGTCTGAGCCACCAGAGAAGCCTTTTGATGCAGAATCCTGACAAATACATAAGATAAGCAAATGCATTTTAAAGTGTGGTAAAATATTACTTTAAGAAAATGAAACTGTGCAGTGGGATACAGCATGATAGGATGTATAGCTTCTTTAGCTAGGCTGTGCAAACACGTACTCTCTGAGGAGTAGAGAGCTACCTATAAATCTGGAGGGAAGTTCATTCTAGATAGACTGGAGAGACCCTGAAATAGGAATGGACCTGGCATATTCCTAGAACAGCAATGGCAACAAAGCCAGTGTCCATGAGCAGAATGGAAAATGGGCAGAAGTGTGAACCATATATTATCAGACTGCTAGTTACTGATTTGATTTTTTTCCCCTGATTTGCCTTGGGAAAGAGTTTAATACTGTTTGATTGCAATGGGAAACTATTGGAGTTTATCTTATGCCAAAATAAGTATATTGTCTGATTTTATATTTTGAGAAAATATTTGGACCTCTATGTAGGGGGCAAGAATGTATGCAAAAGAGCTGTTGTAGAGTTATTGTAGATCAGGGATGGGGTGAGAGAGGCTTAGATGAGGATTCTAGGAGCAGACACACTGATGAGTATTAGATTCCAAATATATTTTTGAGATAAAAACACTGAAAATTTTACCTGTAAGGAAAAGACATAGATGAAGGATTGCTCCAAGTTTTCACCCTAAGTTTGATAGTGGGACCATTTGCTGAAGTAAAGAAAATTGGGGAAAAGGAAAAATAGATATGAGTGCTATTTTGGTCATATTAGTTTTTAAAATGCCTGTTAGGCATCAGGAAGTGGAATCAATGGCCTCAGGGTTGAGGCTAGATCTGGGTATATTGATTTGACATTTAAAGTCACATACTGGATGAACTCTTCTAAGAAGTAAGTGGAAATAGAAAAGAGAAGGGAACCAGGACAAGGACTCTGGTTCCTTATAACTTTTAGGCATCAGGCAGATGAAGAGGGACTGACTAGTACAATGGGAGAAGAACATGGGAATGTGGCATCCCAAGAACCTAGGGAAAATAAATCTTTCAAGAAGATAAAACACTTCTTTTGTGTCCTGATGTCAGCACAACAGTCAAGATGGATATAAATGAATTGACTTTTGAATTTTCACAGTAGAGGTCAATAACCGCCTCAGTGCAAAGTGTTCAATGCAGCCAGTAAATACAAAATCCAGATTAGAATAAGTTGAGGACAGTATAAGGTTGAGAGGATGGAGATAATAGATCTATTCGAGACTTCTGAAAACTTTTGCTACTTAGGGGGAGTTTTTTGTAAAATCAAACTTCCAGTGCCCTCCCCACATTAACCTGTTGAGAATACAGTAATTTAGGGGTTATATAAGAGGAGGTCAGTGAAGAAAATAGCCTGTATATGCTCACTGGATTGTGCCTTTAAATTGGAGAATTCAGGTATGTTAAAGAACATAAGGATTTGGATTCCTGCTAAAAAATTCCCTGACCCTAGTTTCACACATATAGATTTTATGTATTTGTAAAAGAGAAGAAACATTAATTAAAAACAATGTCTAAGAAAAATGATAATAACTATACTTTTGTTCCTGTTCTTTATTGAGATACATATCACATATAGAGAAATATTAAATGTATGTATAGCTATGTATGTATAGCTTAAATAATACTGACCTCCTTATCTGACCCTAATGGGACGGCTGCTGCTGCTGCTAAATCGCTTCAGTCGTGTCCAACTCTGTGTGACCCCATAGACGGCAGTCCACCAGGCTCCTCCATCCCTGGGATTCTCCAGGCGAGAATACTGGAGTGGGTTGCCATTTCCTTCTCCAGTGCATGCATGCATCCTAAGTCACTTCAGTCATGTTCGACTCTGTGCTACCCTATGGACAGCAGCCCACCAGGCTCCTCTGTCCATGGGATTCTCTAGGCAAGAATACTGGAGTGGGTTACCATTTCCTTCTCCCTAATGGGACTACTAGTAGTTTAATTGGAAGAGTAACTTGAAGCAGAGAATAATGAAAAATGCTTAAAGTTCAAACATACATTAGGATTGACTCACCAGTATTTTGATGTCATGCCCAGGGGTTTCCTTGAGTATGTCCAATACTATGGGCCACTGATTGGTGCTTCGTGTCTTTCTGTTATTAACAACACTAAAATACATAATTTTAAATCTATAGTTAATGAGAAGTTACAAACTACAGCAATCTGAGAATAGAATTCTTCTAGAGTCTTACGATGTTTCATCTTTATAGTGGATTTAAACGTACAGCAGTTTTTTCTTGATAGACTCTTCCTTATCTTGTCTTCCCAAAGTATCCAAATTACTCTTGAGAGAGTTGACAAGTCTCACTTTACATTCCTGTTCTATTATTAAAAATACAGAGTTGACTTTTGTTGGAGCTATTGCCATGCTCAGTAGCCACAAGCATTTTGTGTGCTAAGAGAACCAGTAAGTTTATTTTCCAGATGGTAGACATTAGTTAATTTAGGGGTTATATAAGAGGAGGTCAGTTAAGAGAGCAGCCTGTATATGGTCATTGGATTGTGCTTTTAAATTGGAGAATTCAGGTATGTTAAAGAACGTAAGGATTTGGATTCTTACTAAAAAAATCTCTGACCCTAATTTCACATATGTAGATTTTATGTATTTGTAAAAGAAAAGAAACATTAATTAAAAACAGTGTCTAAGAATAATGATAATAATTATACTTTTGTTCCTGTTCTTTATTGAGATACATATCACACATACAGAAATATTAAACCTATGTATGTAATAGCTTAAATAATAATTGTAAAATGACCTCCATGTAACCAATACCAAGATGGAGAAACATAACATGCAAAAACCCAGAAGACTCCCATGGGCTTCTTTCCAACCTGACCTTTGTAAGGATCATTTCTTTGTTTCTCTTTACCTTTTACCACCTGTGTATTTATTCTTTTTTTAAAAAAAAGCTTTTTATTTTGTATTGGGGTATAGCCAATTAACAAAGTCGCAATAGTTTCAGGTGAACAGGGAAGGGACTCAGTCATACATACATGTATCCATTCTCCCCCAAACTCCGCTTTCATCCAGGCTGCAGTATAATATTGAGCAGACTTCCATGTACTCGACAGTAGGTCCTTGTTGATGATCCATTACTGTTTTTGAACTTTATGTAAATGTATTATGCTATCTGTATTCTTTTATTTCTGCTTCAGTTCAGTTCAGTTCAGTCCCTCAGTCGTGTCTGACTCTTTGCGACCCCATGAATCGCAGCATGCCAGGCCTTCCTGTCAATCACCAACTCCCAGAGTTCACTCAGACTGACGTCCATCGAGTCACTGATGCCATCCAGCCATCTCATCCTCTGTCATCCCCTTCTCCTCCTGACCCCAATCCCTCCCAGCATCAGAGTCTTTTCCAATGACTCAACTCCTCGCATGAGGTGGCCAAAGGACTGGAGTTTCAGCTTTAGCTTCATTCCTTCCAAAGAAATCCCAGGGCTGATCTCCTTCAGAATGGACTGGTTGAATCTCCTTGCAGTCCAAGAGACTCTCAAGAGTCTTCTCCAACACCACAGTTCAAAAGCATCAATTCTTTGGCGCTCAGCCTTCTTCACAGTCCAACTCTCACATCCATACATGACCACAGGAAAAACCATAGCCTTGACTAGATGAACCTTTGTTGGCAAAGTAATGTCTCTGCTTTTGAATGTGCTATCTAGGTTGGTCATAACTTTCCTTCCAAGGAGTAAGTGTCTTTTGATTTCATGGCTGCAGTCACCATCTGCAGTGATTTTGGAGCCCCCCAAAATAAAGTCTGACACTGTTTACACTGTTTCCCCATCTATTTCTCACATTTCTGCTTAATTTGCTTTTATGATAATTCTGAGAGTCGTCAATTTGGTGTGTAGCTCTAGTTCATTTTCATGATCATATGATATCCCATTGTATAAACGTATTGTAATTCATCCATCCTATTATGTATAGTTATGTGTGCATTATGATCAATACTGCTGTAAGCATTTGATAGTGCAGCCATTAGGCTGTACTATCAACTATGGCAAGCACTAGACTGACAAATTTAGTTAATATTAAATGAAATTAAAAATGCAGTCTTTTAGTTGTGTTAACCACATTTCAAGTGTACAACAGCCACATTGTGTCACCAGTACTATTGGCTGATAGCAGTAGTATTGGACAGCACCATTTCTGGCACATTTCCATCATTGTGGAAAGTTCTATTCAACAGCAATAGTCTAGGAATACATACCTGGGAGTGGAATTGTTAGGACCTCAGATAGACATTTCCAGATGATGTCACACTGTTTTTCAAAGTGGTTGTACTAGTTTATATTCCACTCAACTGTATAAGAGAACCCTGCTCCTAAGGCCCCTGCATCCGCAACAGCGCTTGGTTTGGAGCTCAGCAGTTAAGGCTTCTGTAACAAAGTACCACAAACTTGGTGGCATAAGCATCAGAAATTTATTTTCTAACAGTTCTGGGGGGGTGGAAGCCCAAGATCAAGTTGTCAGCAGGCATAGTTCTTTTGGAGGGCTGTAAGGAAAGGATTTGTTCCAGGCTTCTCTGTTTGGCTTGTGGATGGCCATTTTCTCCAGGTGTCTTCACATTGTATTCCCTCTGAATGTCTCTGGGTGCAAATTTCTCCTCTGACCTCACCCTTATGACCTCATTTTAACTTGATGACCTTTGTAAAGGTCCTATCTTCAAATAAGGCCCCATTCTGAGGAACCAGGGTTTAGACCTCAGCAGATATATTTGGACAGAAGGGGCATAATTCAGCCTATAACAGGTATATTAGATGTTTCAATATTTACAAATCTGGTAGAAGTATAATGATATTGCATTATAATTTTAATTTTACTTCCCTGATTTTTCACATATTATCCTATTTTTTTCATATGTTATTTATAATCTGATAGTCTTTTTTTTTTTTTTTTAAGTACCATGTCAAGGTTTGACCCTTTATTTCTCTTAGGCTGCCAACTTTTTTCATACTTCTTTATAGGAATTCTCTTTACTGTTTTGGACACTAGTACTTTTTTGATCGTCAGTTCAGTTCAGTCACTCAGTCGTGTCCGACTCTTTGCAACCCCATGAATTGCAGCATGCCAGGCCTCCCTGTCCATCACCAACACCCGGAGTTCACTCAAACTCATGACCATTGAGTCGGTGATGCCATCCAGCCATCTCATCCTCTGTCGTCCCCTTTCCTCCTGCCCCCAATCCCTCCCAGCATCAGAGGCTTTTCCAAGGGGTCAACTCTTCGCATGAGGTGGCCAAAGTACTGGAGTTTCAGCTTTAGCATCAGTCCTTGCAATGAACACCCAGGGCTGATCTCCTTCAGAATGGACTGGTTGGATCTCCTTGCAGTCCAAGGGACTCTCAAGAGTCTTCTCCAACACCACAGTTCAAAAGCATCAATTCTTAGGTGCTCAGCTTTCTTCACAGTCCAACTCTGACATCTATACATGACCACCAAAAAACCATAGCCTTGACTAGACGGACCTTTGTTGGCAAAGTAATGTCTCTGCTTTTGAATATACTATCTAGGTTGGTCATAACTTTTCTTCCAAGGAGTCTTTTAATTTCATGGCTGCAGTCACCATCTGCAGTGATTTTGGAGCCCCCCAAAAATAAAGTCTGACACTGTTTCCACTGTTTCCCCATCTATTTCCCATGAAGTGATGGGACCAGATTCCATGATCTTAGTTTTCTGAATGTTGAGCCTTAAGCCAACTTTTTCACTCTCCTCTTTCACTTTTATCAAGAGGCTTTTTAGTTCCTCTTCACTTTCTGCCATAAGGGTGGTTTCATCTGCATATCTGAGGTTATTGATATTTCTCCCAGTAATCTTGATTCCAGCTTGTGCTTCTTCATAGGTGTTGCAGTTATGTTCTCCTACCCTGTGGTTTGCCATTTACTTATTTTTTATAATAAAAGTAAGTTCTTAAATTTTTATTTGATTTAGTAAACATTTTCCTATGGTTTGTATTTTTTCTGTCTTGTTAAGAAATCCTTCCTTGCCCTGAGATTATGGATTTCTTCTTCTATATTTTTTTCCTAAAACCTTACAGTTTTGTTTCTCTCATTTAGGTCATTTTTCTACCTGGGATTGTTTTTTGTTTTTGTTAAGCGATGGTAAAATTTTATTTTCTTTTTATAATAAAGAAAATTAGATTTCCACCATGATTTATTGAAAGTTCTATTCTGTCTCCCCAAATCTTCTCTATCAACTGATGTCCATTGGTCTGTTTATACTACTTTATTTAGTTCTCCTGGTGTGTTTTCTACCACTGTGTCTATATGACCCTTATTTATTATGAAAGTTTTACAATAAATTTTATTTGATGGTGAAAGTCTTTCTAATTTGTTCTTCAAGAATTTCTTTTTTTTTTTTTTCTTATAGCCTTGACTAGACGGACCTTTGTTGACAAAGTAATGTCTCTGCTTTTTAATATGCTGTCTAGGTTGGTCATAACTTTCCTTCCAAGGAGCAAGCGTCTTTTTTTTTTTTTTTTTAATTTTTTATTCCTTTATGGAGGGAGGAGGGTTCAGGATGGGGAACACAAGAATTTCTTATCTATGATTTGATATTTGCATTTCCTAGTTTTTTATAGCCATGTTTTGACAGACTAAGTTCCCTTCTATTCCTGGTTTGCTAAGAGTCTTCTTCTTTTTTTTTTTTTTTAATCATAAATAGAAGTTAAATTTTGTCAAATCTTCCTGCAGCTGTACTTTACTTTTTCGAAAGTCTACTGTTTCCCAAATGATGTGCTAGATGCTTTATATATACATCATGTCTAGTCCTCAGATCAGTTCTGCCAAGTAAGTATAATTATTCCCATCTTGGAAATGAAAAAATAAAACAAAGCTCTGAAAGGCTAAGTAGTTTGCCCAGATTTCTAGGTACTAAGTGGAAGAGCTAGGATTCAAACTGAGATTTCTCTGGCCCCTTAATTAACTCATTAATTAATTTATGCATGTATTAAATCAGTAATTGTTATTGAGTAACCTCTGTGTTCCCTTGAAACCTTTGCACTTGCTGTTTTATCTCATTATCACCTGAGTCTGGGTTCAAGTATACCTTGGAGGTATTGAGGATTCCACTCCACTGCAGCAGAGTTAGTCACACAGAGTTTTTGGTTTCTTGGTTTCTTTGGTTTCTTTATGTAAACATAAAATTTATGTTTGCACTATAGTTTGTTAAGTGAAATAGCACTATATCTAAAAAAATAATGTACATACCTTAATTAAAAACACATAATTGCTAAGAATGCTAACCATCCCCTGAACCTCCATATTTTTCTGCTGGTGAAGGATCTTGCCTCAATGTTGATGGCTGCTGACTGATCAGGGTGGATACTGCTGAAGGTTGGGGTGGCTGAGATAATTTCTTAAAATAAGAAAAGAAGTTTGCCACATCGATTGACTCTTCTTTTTAAATAAAGTATTGTGTGTCGGGGAACAGGGAGGCTGGCAGAGAGGGAAAAAGATGGGAACTGCTGGTTCATGAAATGGAACACACACACATTGATCAGTAAAGTTCGCCATCTATATGGGCAAGTTTCATGGTGCCCCAAAACAGTTACAATGGAAACACTAAAGGTGCCTTAAGAACACGTTGTTGTTAGCAGTGCTAAACATGCATGTGTGTTTTAGTTCTTGAGTTATTGAGAATGCTAACAGGATGACACTGGTTATCTGTAAATGGCAACTGAAAAAGGCATTTCCCAGTCCAACATCCTCCAAGGAATTTTGCAGGCCTTGGCAAAAGGAGGCATGAGGGGAGCCCTTAATCGGAAGCTGCATGTGAAGAATTCCCTCATCATACCCCATCCATTCAGCTTGGCCCTGGCCAAGCTTTTGATCTCACGGAGGCTATCAGAAATACAGTCTTTTTACATATAGCAACAAAGTTAAACAAGAGTGAACTTTAGTATTCTCAAACACATATGATAAATGGGGACATTAAATACTACATAGAAGCCTGGGAAAATACATATGATAAAACATTTTTTAAAAAAGTATTGACTATGGAAGATACCACTTCTTCCCTTTGTTTCACGTCTTTAAGAATGGTGAAAAGTGAAAGATAACTGCTTTAAGTACCTAAGTCTACTTGGTTCCCTGCCCAGTTTTGTGTTCCCTCATCTGTTCTTGATCGGCTGTGAGACTTCCTAGTTGGGGAGGAGAGGCCTAAGGCAGTCTTCTCCTATCTACCCCATGGTGTTACCTCATTTTCATTGCTGATAATTGTTTAAGCACTTTCTAGAAAACACGACTGAGCGACTTCACTTTCACTTTTCACTTTCATGCATCAGAGAAGGAAATGGCAACCCACTCCAGTGTTCTTGCCTGGAGAATCCCAGGGACGGTGGAGCCTGGTGGGCTGTCGTCTATGGGGTCGCACAGAGTTGGACACGGCTGAAGCGACTTAGCAGCAGCAGCAGCAGCAGCAGCAGAAAACAGGAAGTTTTACACAAATGTGTTGCTCAGTACTCAGAGGAACTACAGACATTTTGAATAAATTTTTCATCTTCTTATATAACTCACTCAATTCCTTGCTGTATTTTGACATAACTGGAGACTTAAAGATGATTTAGTATTTCAGACATATAATTAATCTCAGAACAAAAGTAAATGATCCCATTGAAATGTCTTTAATTGACTGAATGGCTGTTGCCTTTACTACCTGCCACTTCCTCAGCATTGATGCTCCTAGTCTGTAATATACAGGTGGATCTCACTTCACAAACACCCCAGATTCATAAAATGTACAGTCTAGGGCATAATTAGATATATATTTTAAGTAACTCTTTTTACAGAGTGACTTATTACTAAATTTCTTTATAAGAAAAGCTGCTACTGGGTGATTAAAATATGGCCCACTTTCTAAGAATGATATTTACAAGCAATTTTTAAAAAATATCTATATGTCTAGATTAGACTTGAAATTCTGGGAAGATGGTACCAGCAGAAGACATCTGGTTTTTAAAAATGTATTTGAATTCCCACACATAAACAACCAAGGTAGCTATTTAGCAGAACCAAAACCAATGGACATTTACAACAAAACTGTTAACAACATATCTCCACAGTCCCACAAAATGCAGGTTGCTGAAATAAACGCTGCAGCCACAAGGCCAGCTTGTTATCAGTGTTGAGCTGCAGGTAGCAGAAGGACCCTGAACATGGGTTCTGAGAAACTGAGAGCAGGTCAGCTCACAGCTCTTTACCAGAAGTCCCAGGACAATTGCAGAACAGCAGCTGCAGCTGGGCAGCTGGGAGGGTTTTGCTCATCTCTGTAGCAAAGTGCAAGGGCTTACTGTGAATCCTAAACACGCAAGCAGCCGGGTCCCTGTGAAATCTCCAAACTGAACCTTCGGAGCTCCTTTTGGAGAAAGGTTCTCCCAGCGGAGTATGGAGTCAAAACTGAACATGATAAGAATGATGGAGAGAAAAAGGAAGGTTCAGATAAAATGAGTGAGCCAAGAGCCTCGAAAAGACATGGAGGAAACTTAAATTACATGTCACTAAGTGAAAGAAAATCTGCAAGACTTCATATTGTGATAGTCAAACTCTACAACATTCTAGAAAAGGCAAATCTATGGAGAGGGTGAAAACCTCAGTAGCTGAGGGAGCTAGAGGGTAGGGAGAAATGAGTAGGCAGGGCAGAGGATTTTAAGTGTAGCGAAACTGCTGTGTTTGATGTTTTAATTATGGATATATGTCATTTGCCTAAACTCATAAAACATACCAAGAGTGAACTCTAATGTAAACTGTGGTCTTTGATTGGTAATGACGTGTCACTGTAGGTTTATCCGTTGTAAGAAATTTGTCACTGTCATGGGGGACATGACTCTAGAGGAGGCTCTGCATGAGTGGAGGCAGAGCATGTATGGGAAATCTCTGCACCTTCCAGTCAGTTTTGTTCATGAGCCTAAAACTGCTCTAAAAAGTTGTCGTTGTCATTTAGTCACGTCTGACTCCTGTGACCCAATGGACTGTGGCCTGCCAGCCTCCTGTGTCCATGGGATTCTCCAGGCAAGAATACTGGAGTGGGTTGCCATTCCCTTCTCCAGGGGATCTTCCCGACCCAGGGATTGAACCCAGGTCTCCTGCATTGCAGGCAGATTCTTAATAGACTGAGCTACAAGGGGAGCTCTAAAAAGTAAAGTCTATCAAAAAAACAGGGTGTGTTTGCTTACCTTAGTACTGTAAGGCATTGCTACAAACTTAGTGACTTAGAAACAACATAAATGTATTATCTTGGAGTTCTTAGGTCAGAATTATGAATGGTTTCAGGTGACTCTGCTATGAGGCTTAAACCAAGGTGTATGTGTCTGGGCTTTTATGGGGAGATTGTAGGAAAAATCCCCTTCTGTTCATTCAGGTGGATGGCAGAGCTCTCTGCCATGTGTTAAGGGACTGAGGTCCTGTTTCCTCCAAGGGTCATTTCTCAGCATCCAGAGCTTGCCAGCATTCTCTGCTTAGTGGCCTTCTTCATTTTTGAGGCCAGAATCAGGGGCCTCTTCATGTGGGTCAGTCCTCCTGTCTCAGATCTCTCTTACTCTTGTTCTGCCCCATCCCTATTGCCTCCAGCTAAAGAAAGTTCTCTTGTTTTAAGGCGCTTGTATGATTCAACTGGGTTTCCACAGATAATAATCCGGGATATCTCCCTGGATTTTAGTTTATGGTCTGTAACCTTAGTTATGTCTTTACAGGTTCTAGAGATTAGGACTCAGATATCTGGGATGACCATTCATTCTACACTATGAGGAGAGGGGCACAGAGCCTGGAGATCTCAGGAAGCAAGCTGCTGTACAAAAATAACAAACGAGGGAGCTCCATGATGTTAAAAATTTAGCCTGAACTGTGCCTCCTTCTAAAAGTTCATAGAAACTAAATTCAACAAAAAGTATAAATATGGCCTTTTATAATATTTCAAAAATAAACTAAAGATTTAAAGATATGGTATAAGATGTGAAAGAACAATATTCATCAGAGAAAAATTCAGAAAGGAGGTAATGGAACTGAGCTGAGGTATTGGAAATAAAAGAAAAAAAAATTCAACACAAGAGAGAATAAAGAAATTACTTTAAGAAAAACTGATAATAAAAAAGAACAACATATCAAATATAAAACATGAAAAATTTAAAGAAGAATTGGAGATAAAATTAAAAACACTGAGAACTTGCAATAAAAATTCAATATAAATGTTATTGAAGTCTCTGGAAAAATTGAAAACAAAACAAGAAAATAGGAAAACCCACTAACAAGAAGACTTTCTGAAAATATGTGTATATTTGAAATTATGTATTAGATACACACTGAGTACCTAAGAATATCAATCTAGAATGACCAAAATCAAGATATATTCTAGCAAAATTACTACAGCTTAAAGGAAAAAAAAGCCTTATTTTTCATCTTGGCAAAATCAGCAGGTGATTTATAAGGGAAAGAAAATTATGTTATCATCAGAAATTTTTTGTTAGTAGTACTTTATGCTAAGAGAAAATGGAGTAACATAAAGTTAAGGTACTCAAGGGAAGAAATATTGGCCAGGGATTTTATATTCATCAGACCTACCTGCCAGTTTAAAGGGTATAGACAAACAAATAGCATTAGAACTCAAGGAAATAGTTCCCAAGATTTCTTCCTGAAGAAGCTTCTAGAGACTGTGCTCCTGAACTACCAAAATGACAAGAGAAGCAGCAACATAAGGCCATGTGATGTCATTAAATGTTTAGTTACTTATAAAACTCAAGAGTAAATGATTTTAGGACAAGAGAGGATAGTATATAATGGCTATATGCTTAGGAATAATATAGTCCAGCTACTAAGCAATAGAGAGTAAAAAGCACATATGTAAAAGAAAAAAATATTCACCCATTCTCAGTAATTATATAGGTAACTAATAATTCTAATATAGTAGAATTACTATTGTTATTCTGAGACCCTTATGTGTGTAATGTGGGAAAAAATAAATGAATATATGTGGGATATTCTGTTATTACCTGTGTCCTTGAGACGTAGGATTCTTGGTACAGATGAAGAGTATATAAGAAAGAAGTGAAGTCAAGTGAAATAAAGTGAAGTCACTCAGTCGTGTCCAACTCTTTGCAACCCCATGGACTGTAGCCTGCCAGGCTCCTCCGTCCATGGGATTTTCCAGGCAAGAATACTGGAGAGGGTTGCCATTTCCTTCTCCAGATATAAGAGAGAAGTATATATAAAAGTATATAGAAGAACTCTGGTTTAGAATTTGGGTTTGAATTGAACGTATCAGTACAAATGTTATCTTAAAAGATTTAATTATCTTAAAAGTTTTACTAAAGGAAGTGACACTCAGTGGCTGCATTATTTTATCCCCAGTTCCTACTTCTCCTACACGGTAAGTCCAGAAACTTGATAAGCCACATTTAACCCTTTAAATCCTTTACTTCTTCTTCATCCCCTCTTAACAGACAGTCAGCCTGCAAATTCAAATAACTCTTGTTCAGTTGCTCAGTTGTATCCGACTCTCTGTGACCACATGGACTGCAGCACGCCAGGCTTCCCTGTCCTTCACAATCTCCTGGAATTTCCTCAAATTCATATCTATTGAGTCAATGATGCCCTCCAACCATCTCATCCTCTGTCACCCTCTTCTCCTCTTGCCCTCAGTCTTTTCCAATGAATCAGCTCTTCTCATCATGTGGCCAAAGTATTGGAGCTTCTGCTTCAGCATCAGTCCTTCCAATGAATATTCAGGACTGATTTCCTTTAGGATTGACTGATTGGATCTCCTGGCAGTCCGAGGGGCTCTCAAGAGTCTTCTCCAACACCACAATTCAAAAGCATCAATTCTTTGGTGCTCAGCCTTCTTTACGGTCCAACTCTCACATCCATACATGACCACTGGAAAAGCCATAGCTTTGACTAGATGGACCTTTGTTGGCATAATGATGTCTCTGCTTTTTAATATTCTGTCTAGGTTTGTCATAGACTTTCTTCCAAGGCGCAAGAGTCTTTTAATTCATGGCTGCAGTCACCATCCACAGTGATTTTGGAGGCCAAGAAAATGAAGTCTGTCACTGTTGCCATTTTTTCCCCCATCTATTTGCCATGAATTGATGGGACTTGTTGCTGTGATTTTACTTTTTTAATGTTGAGTTTTAAGCTAGCTTTTTCACACTCCTCTTTCACTTTCATCAAGAGGCTCTTTAGCTCATCTTCACTTTCTGTCATAAGGGTGATGTCATCTACATATCTGAGATTACTGATATTTCTCTAACAACTCTACCTTTTAGATATTTCTCAAATCCATCCATTCTTCTCCATCTTAATGGTGCCACCATCTAACCTGGGAGCTCTGCCGTCATCTCCTCAGTGGTCTCCTTGCATCTCTCTTTGCCCCTCCAATCCATTCCTCATTTTGCAAAATGATCCCTGTATAGTAAGTATGATCATTCCGCTCCACATTTTAAACACATCAGTGGCTTCCCAGAGTCCTGAGAGTGGCTACAATGGCCTGGATGATGCAACTGCTGTTGATGCTGAGTCCTCAGATGCACCATTTCCCTCCAGCTCTGAGTTTTCAGTCCTGCTGGGCTTCTTTTGGCTCCTCAAACATGCCAGAGTTTTTAGGGCCATCACATGGATTGTTTTCTCTTCCTGTTACACATTCTTCCTCCTATTGAGGCATCTCATTCTTCCTTATAGCTTCAGCTCAAATATCACCTTCTCCATATTCTCCTGATCACCACCCCTAATTAGAGGAAATACCCCTGAGTATTTAACATTCTATACTTCTAAGAACACTGAGCACTTGTATTTTTAATGCCAATTTTCCCCATCAGCATGGGAGTTCCATGAAGAGGGGAATCTACCTATTTCCCACTTAACTCCCATTTCCTAGCACATGGCAGTTACTGATTAAATATTTACTGAATGAATAAAGGAGTGAAAGTGAAAGTCATTCAGTGTCTGACTCTTTGTGACCCCATGAACCATACAGTCCATGGCAGTCTCCAGACCATAATACTGGAGTGGGTAGCCTTTCCCTTCTCCAGGGGATCTTCCCAACCCAGGGATCGAACCCAGGTCTCCCACCTTGCAGGCAGTTTCTTTACCAGCTGAGCCACAAGGGAAGCTCATGAATAAGGGAATGATTGTCTAAATAGGCAAGATTGAGACATAAAAATGTTGGTTAATTTCTTTCCTCTAATCTTTGCATTTATTAAAACCAAGTGTGATGCCATATGTTTTATATTTATAGGAATATTATATGTAGGATATTCTCCCTTTCCACAGTCATTTAATTTTTCCAGTCAGGCCTTTAGATTTAATCACAGAACATTTTATTCTTTCCATCTAAACTTTTAAATGGACTTCCGAGGTGGCGCTACTGGTAAAGAAAAAACAAAAACAAAAACCCTGCCAATGCAGGAGACATAAAAGATGTGGATTTGATTCCTAGGTTGGGAAGATCCCCTGAAGGAGGGCATGGAAACCCACTCCACTATTCTTGTCTGGAGAAGCCCATGGACAGAGGAGCATGGTGGGCTACAGTCCATGGGTTGCAAAGAGTCAGACATGACTGAATTGATTTAGCTTGCCACAGAAAACTTTGAAATAGTTCAATAAAAATGATTAACTAGTATTCTCAATTAGTAATGCTTTTATACTCTGCTTTTAACAGGCTAAGAAAGCACAATGAGGGGAAAGACTATTATCAGAGATTTTAATAAATTGTAAACAGAACCACTAAGCACTGCCCCAGAGTTAGCCCAGCTTTCTACATTTTTTTCTATTTGAGGTTAGCATGAATGTTCAGAATAAGGACCCTATGGTCCTCTGAAGTCCTACATCATGAAAAAGAGATTTAATTATCTTGGCCTAAAAGTGGGTAACTATTTTTATGAGGACCTTCAATAATAAAGGTAAAAACAGGAAAAACAAAATAAAATTAATGGGTTGTTTGTATAGTAACTAAGTTAACAACAAAATAAATTAACCAGAACACATTACTTCTGAGCATCCTGGAAACATTCAAACTCCTCTTTTATGTTACTATATATTTCTTAGTTGCTTTGACATCCCATGTAATTTATATGTGTGTATTTTCTCACATAAATCTTATGTCAGCTGTACATTATTTCTGTTGTGCAAATCAAGATTTCTTAATAAACCATTGTTTTAATTTCTGAAAAAAACATATTGGACTAAAACTTTGGTTTGCTGTGAAGCATGCATGGTAGAGAAGTGACCCATCACAACAGTTATGAACCATTGTTTCTACTGTGGGGAGTGAGAAGCTCTGAAGCTCCTTAGCTTCAGGATAAATGTGCCCTGAGTTCAGCTGTGCAGTGTGGTTGCTTGATCTGACCTCTGACCTTGCTTTTGCCTTGGCACTATGAGTAATTGGTCTGACCTAGGCCCTTGTTTATCCACCTGTGCCTCTGTCTTAGGATATGGCTCACCTCATCTTCAGAGGTAATGACCCGCAGGGCCATCCCTGACCAGCTCATCTCTGCTATGGCTAAAACAGGAAGAAGGAGATGGAGAAAGAACATCAAGGATATACCTGCAATAATCTGGGTGATAAGAATTTGAACTTCATTGGAGCAGAGAGAACAGGGAGAAGAGAGGGTGAACTTGACTGGTTATAGGGGATGAAAAAAGGAAAACAGTACATGGAATTAATACCAAATGACTGGGAGAGGGGGAATGGATGTGGAAAAGTTGCTAATGTGGGTCTGCATATCTAGATTAGCTGAAAATATGACAGTAAAATTGTGTCAATACAGAAAGTCTCAAATTATGTCTACTTTATTCATATTCACAGGATTCAGGAAGAATTTTGGCAAATAATCTTCCTTTAGAACAACCAAACAGATATTCTTATATTCAAGATTGTGAATCAAAATATTTCTGAGAACACAGGCTATGCATGCTGTTCATATACATTAGCACCACCTTTCATATTGTAGAGAATGTAACACGCAGTGCCTACCCAGATAAAAGGGAACACATTAAACAGGTGAAGGTGGCAGACTTGGGCCAGACTTCCTGGCACCAAATCCAGCTTTGTCACTGAGGAGACCCTTGTATGGCTAAGAGCAAGTTACATATGCTCTCATCCTGTTTCCCCATTTGGACGGTGGAGATACTATAGTTATATACCTTGTAGTATTAAAGTTGTTATGACAATTGAATTATTAATTATAAAATAAATTTTAGAATTGTACCTGGCATGTACAGAGTAAGTACTATCTAAGTATTTCATAAATAAATGTTTTCTAAGATTCTCCTAATTCTCAGATTATCTAATTTTATAGAAGAGTCTGTTCTGCCCAATCTTTACCCTTGTTTTACTTTGCCTTTAGGTGATTCTACATTGACAAATATTTTAAAACGTACCGTTTATGTTAGTGTTAGTCACTCATTTGTGTCTGACTCTTTGCGACCCCATGGACTGTAGCCTGCCAGGCTCCTCTGTACATGGGATTTCCCAGGCAAGAGTACTGGAGTGGGTTGCCATTTCTTCTTTAGGGGATCTTCCTGATCCAGTGATCGAAACTGGATCTCCTGAATTGCAGGCAGATTCTTTATCATCTAAGCCACAAAGGAAACCCATGTATGTCAGAGGACCTAGTTAAAGGACAAAAGTCTGCTAAGTGCACACTCATGCCTTTCCCCGGGCCATTTAATTCCTTTGCTGCAGCAGTAGCATCTGCCAGTCCCTCAAGAGAGGGCTCTGAAGGCAGGGCTTGCAGAGCCGGGAGGCAGCCTGGTATTCATCCTGGCACCCCATTGCTTCTGTGTCGCTCCATCCTAACTGATTAATAGACTGCATGTGCGTCATCCTACTCCCATCTTTACCAGCATGCAAACTCCTTTAATCCTTCCTTATCTTGAACTTTGCTAACCTTCTGAGCTATAAACCTTTCAGTTCAGTTCAGTTCAGTCACTCAGTTGTGTCCGACTCTTTGTGACCCCATGAATCGCAGCACGCCAGGCCTCCCTGTCCATCACAACTCCCAGAGTTCACTCAGACTCACATCCATCGAGTCAGTGATGCCATCCAGCCATCTCATCCTCTGTTGTCCCCTTCTCCTCCTGCCCCCAATCCCTTCCAGCATCAGTCTTTTCCAATGAGTCGACTCTTCGCATGAGGTGGCTGAATACTGGAGTTTCAGCTTTAGCATCATTCCTTCCAAAGAAATCCCTTTATAAAGCTATAAATGAAATCTTATGGATCTACAAGTCTGGCACTTAAAACACATGAGAATTCCTTAGCAAATATACTTTCTTTTCCTTGAAGAGTGAAAATCACCCAGTCGTGTCCAACTCTGCCACCCCATGGACTGTGTGTAGCCCACCAGACTCCTCCGTCCATGGAGTTTTCCAGGTAAGAATGCTGGAGTGGGTTGCCATTCCTTTCTCCAGGGGATCTTCCTGATCCAGGGATTGAATCCCAGTGTCCTGCACTGCAGGCAGGTTCTTTACCACTGAGCTACCTGGGAAGCCCTTTTATTCCTTACTTTCAACTGAAATTCAGTTCATTAGTAGTTAAAAAGAGGAAAACTGTGCTTGTCCATGGTTAATGCCTCCTTCCTACCAGTAGGTTATTTATTGATTAGTTGGAAATTTCCAGGATCTATGACTTGGCAAGGATCATTAATATTTTCATGATTTCCAATACCAATTGGTGTTTTGTATTAGTTTATAAATTACTGCTTCATTTCTAGACTCTTAGATCAATTTAACCTCCTAGAAGATATCTAAGAACTTTTTTGGCCTGTCAAAATTCTGTCTGATAGAATTTTTCTTGGTACATTTACTTATGACCTCACACTCCTGAGCAGGTTTATATTTTTTAAATACACATAGGTGAGAGGGCATCACATGGCAAAAGCAATGGTCCTGCATCCTTACAGATTTATATGAGAAGAGAAAACAGCCTACAAATGAGAGGTAATAATAGAAACAATAAGGAAATAATGATAACAGCATTTATTGTGTCTTATGCCAAGGGCCACACTAAGCAGTTCTTTGTATGTTATATGGGGCTTCCCTTGTGGCTTAGGCTAGTAAAGAATCCACCTGCAATTGGGGAGAGCTGGGTTCGATCCCTGAGTTGGGTAGATCTCCTGGAGAAGGGAAAGGTTACCCACTCCAGTATTCTGGCCTAGAGAATTTCATGGACTATACAGTCCAGGGGGTCACAAAGAGTGGGACACGACTGAGTGACTTAAAAAAATAAATAGAGGACACACCCTAAGGTGATATCTGTATTTTAAAGATAATTTTTAACCAAAATATTTCATAACAAGATTACATTAGTGAGTAAGATTACATTGCATACACTACTTTATGAACTGCATTGCATTTGTAAATCATATCTTAGTTTCCCTTTCCCCTTTTAAAATCAGAGTAGACCTCTTTCCATGTCAGTATATCTGAATCTCACATTTGGCTAATACTTATTAATCTGACTTTTACCTTTTCTATCACACATGTTTAAAATAAAAAATACATAAATGTTACATAAGTATATTTATTCAAATAATTTAAAACCTGATTATAGATATGGATATACAGATAGACACAGATAAAATATATATTATTCATTGTATATCAAAAAGTATTTGTGGTGGCAGAGATTTAAAGAAAAAACTAAAAACAAATGGTGTAATTATTTAGTTACTTCATTGCAAAACATGTTCTTTTGTAAACAGATAATTTCATGAATTTAATAAATTTTAAATTGTGCACCATTGTTTTTATAAAAGCTGTAAAGTGTCCATGGTATGGACCTAACAGAAGCATAAAATATTAAGGAGCGGTGGCAAGAATACACAGAAGAACTGTATAAAGAAGATCCTCATGAACCAGATAACCACAATGGTGTGATCACTCACCTAGAGCCAGATATCCTGGAATGTGAAGTCAAGTGGGCTTTAAGAAGCATCACTATGAACAAAGCTGCTGGAGGCAATGGAATTCCAGTTGACCTATTTCAGATCTTTAACAGTGGCCACAGGACTGGAAAAGGTCAGTTTTTATTCCAATATCAAAGAAAGGCAATGCAAAAGAATGCTCAAACTACTGCACAGTTTTAGTCATCTCACATGCTAGCAAAGTAATGCTCAAAATTCCCCAAGCCAGCTTCAACAGTATGTGAACCATGAACTTCCAGATGTTCAAGCTGGATTTAGAAAAGGCAGAGGAACCAAAGATGAAATTGACAACATCCATTGGATCATAGAAAAAGCAAAAGAGTTTCAGAAAAACATCTACTTCTGCTTTACTGACTATGCCAAAGCCCCTGACTGTGTGGATCACAACAAACTCTGGAAAATTCTTAAAGAGATGGGAATATCAGACCACCTTACCTGCCTCCTGAGGAATCTGTATGCAGGTCAAGAAGGAACAGTTAGATCCGGACATGGAACAACAGACCAATTCCAAATCAGGAAAGGAGTACATCAAGGCTACATGTTGACATCCTGTTTATTTAACTTATATGCAGAGTACATCATGCGAAATGCCACACTGGGTGAAGCACAAGCTGGAATCAAGAATGCTGGGAGAAGTATCAATAACCTCAGATATGCAGATGACACCACCCTTATGGCAGAAAGTGAGGAACTGAAGAGCCTCTTTATGAAAGTGAAAGAGGAGAGTGAAAAAGTTGGCTTAAATCTTGACATTCATAATACTAAGATCATGGCATCCAGTCCCATCACTTCATGGCAAACAGATGGGAA
This sequence comes from Bos javanicus, assembly GCF_032452875.1. NCBI lineage: Eukaryota > Metazoa > Chordata > Mammalia > Artiodactyla > Bovidae > Bos > Bos javanicus. The sequence goes on from NC_083882.1 coordinate 7,355,267, forward strand.
ACAATGTATACAGTGACAGACTTTATTTTTGGGGGCTCCAAAATCACTGCAGATGGTGACTGTAGCCATGAAATTAAAAGACGCTTGCCCCTTGGAATAAAAGCTATGGCTAACCTAGACAGCACATTAAAAAGCAGAGATATTCCTTTGCCAAAAAATGTCTGTCTAGTCAAAGCTGTGCTTTTTCCAGTAGTCATGTATGGATGTGAGAGTTGGGTGCTGAAGAACTGATGCTTTTGAACTGTGGTGTTGGAGAAGACTCTTGAGAGTCCCTTGGACTGAAAGAAGATCCAACCAGTCCCTCCTAAAGGAAATCAGTCTTAAATATTCACTGGAAGGACTGATGCTGAAGCTGAATTTCCAATACTTTGGCTACCTGATGCGAAGAACTGACTCACTGGAAAAGACTCTGATGCTGGGAAAGATTGAAAGCAGGAGGAGAAGGGGATGACAGAGGATGAGATGGTTGGGTGGCATCACTGACTCAATGGACATGATTTTCAGCAGGCTCTGGGAGTTGGTGATGGACAGGGAAAACTGGTGTGCTGTGGTCCATGGGGTCGCGAAGAGTCAGACATGACTGAGTGACTGAACTGAAAGTGTCCTTGAAAACAATTAACGTATCATATGCAGACACACACATATGCACATATACATACCCCATTTCACAAATGCATATAGTCCCCTGTCAATCTAGTATATAGTACTGGACCTCTGTCATCAAAAAATATAAATTGTGAAATCTATGTTTTCTCTCAACATTATATAAGAACACTTGCTTGCTCAGTCCAATCATTGTGGGCATAAAATGATTAAGCAAAGTCAAAAGATTTTACTTCATGAATGTCTAAGTGTCATAGAAGATTCAATTTTAATTATTGGTAGTGGTTTCAATTGTTTTTAAAATTTTTTTAAAGTTTTTTAAACTTTTAAAATCTTAAAAATAACTTAGCAATTATTCTTAATTGGTAAAACAAGTATAACCAAGACTTAAAGGCAATAATTCAACAGAGACCTCAAAGCCCAGGAACATCACTTGGCATTTTCAGGAGAAGTGACGATTTCAGAGGAAAATAAATGTTCTGCAGGAAATGAAAACCAAAAGACATTACTTTTATTCCTGAAAATTTATAACTAATTAAATTTTTCTTGTATTGCTAGTCATATTTCCTTCTCCAGTTTCAGTACTATGATGTATAAAATATTGCACAATTGTACCTATACATTTTGAAATTGTAGCTTTTTTCATCCCATCAGCATTTGTGTGTATAGTGAATAGTATAATTCATTAGAAACATGACTTAATTAATTATACTTTAAAATGTACACTGCCTACACTTTGGGAGATGTCTATCTAATAAAATCATCTTTTGATATCAGAACATTCTAGAAAATAATTATATATACAATAAAAGACAATTTAGGAATGGCACATCTGGAAAAAGCCCACTCAGTAAAAAGTAACTGTGGTTATTGATTTTGATTTTAAAAAGGGGAAGGGAAACTAAGATGTATAACATTTTTTAAAAATTAAGAAACATACATAAGCTTCTAAGGACAGAAAATAAACCATAGATAGCTTATGTTCAGTGTTTAATACAGTTTCACATGGAAGTTAGCTCTCAGAGCTTTAATGGGGATGATAGTGCTCCTCTCTACGCTGGAGGAAACAATTCCATTATTTTGAAGTGTCTGCATTATCCACATGAGTATTCATTGTTCAAAGGAGGGATACAGAATGGGAAGGAGATTCATATTTATGCCTCTTCATTAATGTTTATATATATTGAACCCTTTCCACATGCCAGAAATTGTGTGTGGGACTGAAAAAGAAAAGCTTGATTTTTGTCCTTCTTGAACTTACATTTTACCATGTGATGAAAGCTCATTGTTGTAAGTACCCTACTATGCAGGCAGTGAGTGCAAAGGGCTATGGAGCACAGAAGGGAAGCCACTGCTCTTATCCAGGGGTCAGAGAAAGCTTTCCTGTGTGTTTCTCAGTCCCCGTTCTTGCTGCCCCGTGTTAGGTCGTCCTTGTCTTGCACCCAGCTTTTAGCCATAGTCTCCTAACTGGTCATCCTGCCTCACGTCCTTGCTCCTGTCCACTCTAAATCTAATTTAGAAGCTTTCACTCTCCCCACGTCACTCTCAGGATTGCATTCAAACACAGTATTATGTCTCAAAACATCTTTAATAGTTGGCATGCCATGTTCTTCCCATCCTAATCTCTAGCCATCTTGTTACACTGGACCCTAACGTGTAACTAAACTACTTAGAGTTCCAAGGACACATTATGTTTATGCATCTTATCTGCCCCTGGTTCATGTACTTCCTCTTTCTAGAACATTCTCATCTCCTTTACTGCACCTGTACCTGGTTAATTCATTCTCATTGTTTAGGTTTCTGTTCAGATGTATTCATCCAAGCCAAAAACATAAGTGTCTTCCTACTATCTTCCCTTTTTCTTGTCCTTTTCATTTAATCAATCATCAAATCCTAAAAATTCTAAGACTAAAGCACAAGCCGGAATCAAGATTGCTGGGAGAAATATCAATAACCTCAGATATGCAGATGACACCACCCTTATGGCAGAAAGTGAAGAGGAACTAAAAAGCCTCTTGATGAAGGTGAAAGAGGAGAGTGAAAAAGTTGGCTTAAAACTCAACATTCAGAAAACGAAGATCATGGCATCCTGTCCCATCACTTCATGGGAAATAGATGGGGAAACAGTGGAAACAGTGTCAGACTTTATTTTTGGGGGGCTCCAAAATCACTGCAGATGGTGACTGCAGCTGTGAAATTAAAAGACACTTACTCCTTGGAAGGAAAGTTATGACCAACCTAGATAGCATATTGAAAAGCAGAGTCATTACTTTGCCAACAAAGGTTCGTCTAGTCAAGGCTATGGTTTTTCCTGTGGTTATGTATGGATGTGAGAGTTGGACTGTGAAGAAGGCTGAGCGCCAAAGAATTGATGCTTTTGAACTGTGGTGTTGGAGAAGATTCTTGAGAGTCCCTTGGACTACAAGGAGATCCAACCAGTCCATTCTGAAGGAGATCAGCCCTGGGATTTCTTTGGAAGGAATGATGCTAGGGCTGAAACTCCAGTACTTTGGCCACCTCATGCGAAGAGTTGAGTCATTGGAAAAGACTCTGATGCTGGGAGGGATTGAGGGCAGGAGGAGAAGGGGACGACAGAGGATGAGATGGCTGGATGGCATCACTGACTCGATGGACGTGAGTCTGAGTGAACTCTGGGAGTTGGTCATGGACAGGGAGGCCTGGCGTGCTGTGATTCATGGGGTCGCAAAGAGTCAGACACGACAGCGACTGAACTGAATGAAGCATCTTTACTGTGAATTATTTAAATTTCTCCTACTTACTAACGCATACCTGCAAGGTTGGTATTCTTGTTCCCCTGGTAAAACTAAAGCTAAAGGGATTAAATTGCCAACTCAGGACCACACATTTAATAGGTCACACATCTGGGATGAAAATCAAATTCCATCTGACTTCAAAGCCAAAATGCTCTAGCACATTGCCTTTCTCCTACGTTTCCAGACTAAACCATTGGGTGTTTGCTCCAAAAATGTTGTTGCTTTAAGATGTTTAATTTAATTTTTTGTTTCTTCCATATTTATATAAAAATCAGTGGCTAACAAAATTGAGCACTAGACTTTTACTTTATATTTCTAAGGGATAGAAAGTAAGAAATAATTGAAAAGGGAATGAAGCAGATATTTTCATTTTAAATAAGAGAAAAATAAATTATTTAAAAAGGATTTCAGGCTGATCTCACTTTATATGTAGAATCTAATAAAGCTGAATATACAGAGACGTAAGTAAAATGGTGGTTACCAGGGACAGGGAAATGGGATAAACAGGGAGATGTTGGTCAAAAGGTACAAAGTTGCAGTTATGTAAAATTAATGGGCTAGAGATCTCAAGTACAGCATGATAATTATAGTTAATAATTCCATATTGAATACTGGAAATTTGCTAGGAGAGTAGACTGCTGCTGCTTCTGCTAAGTCACTTCAGTCGTGTCGGACTCTGTGCGACCCCATAGACAGCAGCCCACCAGGCTCCCCCGTCCCTGGGATTCTCCAGGCAAGAACACTGGAGTGGGTTTCCATTTCCTTCTCCAATGCATGAAAGTGAAAAGTGAAAGTGAAGTCACTCAGTCGTGTCCGACCCTCAGGGACCCCATGGACTGCAACCTACCAGGCTTCTCCGTCCATGGGATTCTCCAGGCAAGAGTACTGGCGTGGGGTGCCATTGCCTTCTCCGAGGAGAGTAGACTACAGATATGCTTACTCTCACAAGAAAGGTTAACTATGTGAATAAATGGATATATTAATTAGCTTGACCATAGTAATCATTTGCTATGTGTATATATATCAAATCAATGTGTTGCAAACCTTCAATATAATCAATTTTATGAAAAAATAAAAATTCTAATCAGACAAAAATGTCATTGTAGTTATGAATCTCCTATGAACAAATAAAAATTTTAAGATATTGCAAGCAAACTGTAGGAAATTCTACCACCCACCCACATATAACCATTGTTAGCAAATTTTCCTATATTTTGTAGATTATATATATAATAATGTATTCACATGTATCATACTTCCTGCTACTGACTCTTTTGGGGGAAATGGAGAATATTGAAACAAAAGATCCAGTCTTGAAAGCAAAGCTTTACAATATGGTAGAATTACATTTTGACTTAAATACATTCAGATCTAAGGGATAAAACAGGCCTGACAGACATTGAAGTCCCTGTCTTTAGACATTCACCAGAATGGTCTTGATGGGTACACAGTCCAAATTTGTGAAAATGACACTACAGTGAAGCTAAAAATTCGTATGAATGAGAGACTACTTCCAGATTGGAGAAATGCTGGCTGACTTTGACTGAGTAAGCCCAAATTGACTTTGGCAAGGACAGAGCCTGTCTAGTTTGAGGAGATCCTTCCAAATTAGTTATTATAATTTTAAAACCATAAAAGAATTCAGAGGCAGAGAAGTGAGAGAGAAGTGAAAGTTTGTCTCAAATGTTGACATGGGAGGGGCAGAAAATTTCATGTGGAATCACTGTATCCATTTTTTTTTAATTTAACTTTACAATATTGTATTGGTTTTGCCATATATCAAAATGAATCTGCCACAGGTATACATGTGTTCCCCATCCTGAACCCTCCTCCTTCCCCATACCATCCCTCTGGGTCATCCCAGTGCACCAGCCCCAAGCATCCAGTGTCATGCATCGAACCTGGACTGGCGACTCGTTTCATATATAATATTATACATATTTCAATGCCATTCTCCCAAATCATCCCACCCTCTCCCAGAAAAATTGTAAACAACTTTTTTTTCATTTATATATACATTACTTAAATAGTCATTGCAAGTAGAGAATATTTGAGTAGTGATTAGATACATTTTTATCACAAATGAATAGCTTTGGTCTTTTTCAATTTGTTTTGTTTCAGTTTCAGATAAATATTTGTGGACAGTTGTCTAACCTAAGGGGAAATATAGAACTTTTGCTTTTTACTGAAGATTTCAGTTGGTTTTATCACAGAGTTAGTCTCCAATGATTAGTAAAATCTGTGTTTTATTTCTGCTACAGTTGATTTGAAATGTTTCAGAATAAAGGTAAAACAAAAGAGGATTTCAGATAAAGGAAGACAAGGGTCACTGCATAGCTTCTAGTCTTCTAATATATCTTAGAAATGATAAAGAACAAGAAAGAGCAAATAAAATTTCACAGAAACATACCCATGGTATAACTTGAAAACAAAGAGTGATCAAACTTCAATATAACTGAAATAAGAAAATGGAAAACAAACCTACTAAATCCTAGTGCAAGATCACATCCTCCTGACAGCTCTGCTCTACCATGGCCTGCTTAGCAAGGACAGAACAAGAAAATCCATGGGTAAGAGAGAAGAAAGCTAGTGGAGAGTCTCAGGTTGGTCTAAAAGCACTGTCAGAAAGACTATGCTATGCTTAGTCACTCAGTCATGTCTGACTCTTGGTGACCCCATGGACCATAGCCCACCAGGCTCCTCTGTCCATGGGATTCTCCAGGCAAGAATACTGGAATAGATAGACTATCCTTTTGCTAGGGGATCTTCCCAACCCAGGGATCGAACCCAGGTCTCCTGCATTGCAGGCAGATTCTTCACCATCTGAGCCACCAGGGAAGCCCAAGAATACTGGAGTGGGTAGCCTCTCTCTTCTCCAAGGGAACTTCCGTACATGAACTGGGGTCTCCTGCATTGCAAGCAGATTCTTTACCAGCTGAGCTACCAGGAAAGCCCCAGAAAGATTAAGCCTACACTTAGTCTGAAAAATACTTAAAAAAATGTGCCTTGGTAGATCAGAGCATGAACTCCAGGGAAAGAGCTACAGGGTATAGGTTGAACATTCTTGAAAATGTATACCTTCTAGGGCGAAAGGCAAAAATGATATGAAAAGCCCCCTTTGGCTATTTATTAAGTAGTGAAAGATAAAAGAGGCCAAAAAGAGAAGTATCTGTCCAGAAAGACAATGGATAACCAAAAATTTGAAGGATATACAACCTGATCTCTAACCACCAAAAGAGCAACAGTCTACTCACCTATCTGAGCTTTGTGATATTCACAGAAGAGGGTACAATTGAACTAGGAATCTTGTACAATACAAAAAGGAACACAAAAGGTTCCAGTTGTCCTGCATCCATACCAAAACATGGTGTGATCATTGTTTTTAATTTTAGCCATCCTAACTGCAGCCATGAAATTAAAAGATGCTTGCTCCTTGGAAGAAAAGTTATGACCAACCTAGACAGCATATTAAAAAGCAGAGACATTACTTTGCCAACAAAGGTCTGCCTAGGCAAAGGTTTGTTTTTTTCCAGTAGTCATGTATGAATGTGCTACTGTTGCTGCTGCTGCTAAGTCGCTGCAGTCATGTCCGACTCTGTGCGACCCCATAGACGGCAGCTCACCAGGCTCCCCCATCCCTGGGATTATCCAGGCAAGAACACTGAAGTAGGTTGCCATTTCCTTCTCCAATGCATGAAAGGGAAAAGGGAAAGTGAAGTCGCTCAGTCGTGTCCAACTCTTAGTGACCCCATGGACTGCAGCCCACCAGGCTCCTCCGTCCATGGGGTTTTCCCGGCAAGAATACTGGAGTGGGGTGCCAGTGCCTTCTCCAGTATGGATGTGAGAGTTAGACTTTAAAGAAAGCTGAGCACCAAAGAATTGATGCATTTGAACTGTGATGTTGGAGAAGACTCTTGAGAGTCCCTTGGACAGCAAGGAGATCCAACCAGTCCATCCTAAAGGAAAGCAGTCCTGAATATTCATTGGAAGGACTGATGCTGTAGCTCAAGCTCCGATACTTAGGCCACCTAATGTGAAAAACTGACTCATTTGAAAAGATCCTGATGCTGGGAATGATTGAACACAGTGGGAGAAGGGGATGACAGAGGATGATATGACTGGATGGCATCACTGACTCAATGGACATGAGTTTCAGTAAACTCATGAGTTGGTGATGGACAGGGAAGTGTGTTGTGCTGCACTCCATGGGGTCGCAAAAAGTTAGACACGACTGAGCGACTGAACTGAATTGAATAAGTACGCACTGATATCACATAAAGGCTATCATTTGCATTAATTTAATGGCTAAAAACATTGAGCGTCTTTTCTTATGCTTATTTGTCATCCGTATTTATTTTTTGATAAAATATCTGTCAAATCTTTGCTTATTTTTAACTGGGTTCTTTGTTTCATTGGGTTCTTTTTTTCTTTTTAATCAAATTTTGTTATTAACTATAAAAGTTCTTTATGTATTCTGGAAACAAGTCCTTTATCAGGTAGGTAATTTGCGAACAGTCAGTGACTTGCCTTTTAATTCTATTAACAGTGTCTTACAAAAAGTGAAAGTTCTTCACCTTGATGAAGCACAATTTACTAATTTTTAAATTTATGGATCATTACTTTGGTGTCATATCTAGAATTCTCAAAATTGTGTAATTTGTAGGCATAAAGTAGTTCATAATATTCTATTATGCTTTTAACATCTGTAGAGTCAGTAATAATGTCACTTTTCATTCTTGGCATTGTTTCTAATCTGGTAGAGCTTTATAATTTATTTTTAATTGAAACATATTTGCTTTACAAATTGTGTTGCTTCTGCCATATATCAACATGAATCAGCCATAGGTATACATATGTCCCTTCCCTCTTGAACCTCCCTCCAACCTCCCACCTCATCCCACGCCTCAAGGTTATCACAGATTACCTAAAGTTTGTCACAGATTACTGGGTTTGAGCTCCATGCATCACAGAGCAAATTCCCACTGGCTATCTATTTTACATATGGTAGTATATATGTTTCAATGCTACTCCCAATTTATCCCACACTTTCTTTCCCCCACTGTGTTCACAAGTCTGTTTTCTGTCTGCATCTCAATTGCTGCCCTGCAAATAGATTCATCAGTACCATCTTTTTAGTCTACATATATATGTGTTAGTTGGAGAAGGCAATGGCACCCCACTCCAGTACTATTGCCTGGGAAATCCCATGGATGGAGGAGCCTGGTAGGCTGCAGTCCACGGGGTCGCTAAGAGTCGGATACGACTGAGCGACTTCATTTTCACTTTTCACTTTCATGCATTGGAGAAGGAAATGGCAACCCACTCCAATGTTCTTGCCTGGAGAATCCCAGGGATGGGTGAGCCTGGTGGGCTGCCATCTATGGGGTCGCATAGAGTCGGACATGATTGAAGCGACTTAGCAGTAACGGCAGCATATGTGTTAGTACATGTGATTTGTTTTTCTCTTTCTGACTCACTTCACTCTGTATAATAGGCTCTAGGTTCATTCACCTCATCAGAACTGACTCAAATAGATTCCTTCTTATGGCTGAGTAATACTCCATTGTATGTGCCACAGCTTCTTTATCCATTCATCAGTTGATGACCATCTGGATTGCCTCCTACCTATTGTAAATAGTGCTGTAATGAACATTGGGATGCATGTTCTTTTTCAGCTATTGTTTCCTCAGGGTAAATGCCCAGAAGGGGGATTGTTGGGTCATATAGTAGTTTTATTCCTAGTTTGTTTTTTTTTTTATTCCTAGTTTTTTAAGGAATCTCCTTACTGTTCTTCAAAGCAGCTGTATCAATTTGCATTCCTACCAACAATGCAAGAGGGTTCCCTTTTCTCCATACCCTCTCCAGCATTTATTGTTTGTAGATTTTTTGATGATGGCCATTCTGACTGGTGTTAAGTGATACCTCACTGTAGTTTTGATTTGCATTTCTCAGTAATGAATGACGTTAGGCATCTTTTCACGTGCTCATTAACCGTCTGCATGTCTTATTTGGAGAAAGGTCTGTTTAGGTCTTCTGCCTACTTTTGACTGGGTTGTTTGTTTTTCTGGTATTGAGCTACATAAAGTGTTTGTATATTTTGAAGATTAATCATTTCTCAGTTGCTTCATTTGTTATTATTTTCTCCTATTCTGAGGTTGTCTTTTCATCTTGTTTATAGTTTCTTTTGTTGTGCAAAAACTTTTAAGCTCAATTAGGTCCCATTTGTTCTTTTGTTGTTCTTGTTTGTTAATTTTTTTGTTTTTATTTCCATTTCTCTAGGAGGTGGGTCATAGAGGATCTTGCTGTGGTATATATCAAGGAGTGTACTGCCTATATTTTCCTCTAAGAGCTTCATATTTTTTGGCTTTATACTCCAGTCTTTAATCTATTTTGAGTTTATTTTCATATATGGTTTAAGGAGGAGTTCTAGCTTCATTCTTTTGCTTGTAGTTGTCCAGTTTTCCAAGCAGCACTTATTGATGAGGCTGTCTTTTCTCCGTTGTATATTCTTGCCTCCTTTTCAAAGATAAGGTACCCATAGGTGTATGGGTTTCTTCTTGGACTTTCTATCTTTTCCATTGGTCTATATTTCTGCTTTTGTGCCAGTACTGTACTGTTTTGATGACTGTAGCATTATAGTAGTCTGAAATCAGGAAGGTTGACTCCTCTAACTCCATTTTTCTTTCTCAGGATTGCTTTGGCTATTTGGGGTCTTTTGTGTTTCCATACAAATTGTGAAATTCTTTGTTCTATTTCTATGAAAAAAATTGGTAGTTTGATAGAGATTGCATTGAAAATGTAGATTGCTTCGGGCAGTATATTCATTTTCAAATATTGATTCTTCCAACCCAAGAAGACGATATATCTCTCCATTTGTGTCCTCTTTGCTTTCTTTCATCACTGTCTTATAGCTCTCTGCATACAAGTCTTTTGTCTCTAGGTAAGTTTATTCCTAGCATTTTATTCTTTTTGTTGTAGTGGTGAATTGGATTGTTTCCTTAATTTCTCTTCCTGATTTTTTATTGTTAGTGTATAGGAATGAAAAGGATTTTTGTGTATTAATTTTATATCCTACAACTTTTGCCATATTTATTGATTAGCTCTAGTAATTTTCTGGTGGCAGCTTTAGGGTTTTCTATGCAGAGGATCATGTCGTCTGCAAACGGTGAGAGTTTTCCAATCTGAACTCCTTTTATTTCTTTGTTTTCTCTGATTGCTGTGGCTATGACTTCCAAAACTGTTGATAATAGTGGTGAGAGTGGGCACCTTTGTTTTGTTCCTGATCTTAGAGGACATTGGTTTTTCTTCGGATAGAATTTTATAGATTGTATTGTTCTCAAAACAACAACAATAACAAACCTCCAAATAATGCTGGTACTGAAACTATACCCACCCAATTTCTTATAGGCAGTCAATCTAGGGTATATCTATTCATCTTTTCCTCCATTCAGCAGACATTTACTGAGATTTTACTAGATGCAATGAGAATACGTTAGGTAAAAAGCCCATGCCTTCATAGAATCTACATTCTTGTGAGAGAAACAGATAATAAACAAGACAAATAAGTAGAACATGTTGATGTTGATGATATGCGGTAAGATGAAATAAAAGCAGGGCATGTTAGAGGTTTGGATTTTACTTTAAATAGTAACCAGAGAAGACCTCAGTGAGAAGGTGACTATTAAGTGAAGACTTGAACTCAGATATTAGGCAGAGCATAGAAGTACAAAAGCACAAGCATGCTTGTCACATAAAGGAAGAGCAGTGAGGTCAGAGTGGCTGGAGAAAAAGGTCTGAGTGGGGCTGGGCTCCATACAGAGAACAAGCACAAAGTCCAGATTGTGCCTGGCTTTGTACGTCACAGTAAGAACTTTGCTTTTGTTTTGAGACAGGGAGCAGTTGTAGAGTTTTGAGGTGAGAGGTGACACAATCTAACTAATGTTTTAAAAGTATTGCCCTGACTGCTATTGTGGTAAGAATAGTCTTTCCTGGATGGTGGTGAGATGGAAGCAGTGGGGAGACTATAGCAGTGATTTAGATGATAGGGTCTGGACTAGGGTGGGAGCAAGGTGTGCTCAGATTCTGGATGCATTTTAAGGTACAATTGAAAAGATTTCCTGATTTAAAGTTCTCGGGGTATCCAAGAAAGGAAGAAGTCAAGGATGAATGCCATTAGCAATTTTTTTTTTTTTTTTGAGTAACTAGATGATTGGAGGGCCACTAACTGAGACAGGGAACAAGATAAAAGAAGCAGAATTTGGCAAAAAGCATCATATTGTTGAATGTTTTCCTCAAGTTTTCATCTGACTTCAAGTTATTCAGTTTTGTCTCTACCCTCAGAGCTGTTGGAAATGAAGATAAGTATTCCATTATTTAAAATAAAGAAACAGAATCAAATATAGTATTAACTTGAATGGGCCTTACAGATTCCTTTACAAGCAAGAAAATGAAAGACCAGAGAGGAATACTGATGCTTTTCTCTGAGTTGAATTCACTGTTCTGGGCTTCAGCTAAGAGATGAAGTTTATAGATCCAGCCACATGTTTTGACTTTTCTCCTTTATCTGGCCACAGTCTCTATGGAATGAATTTAATACCAGCTATGAGACTGTCTGATAAACAAGAGGTGCTTGTTAAATTTGGTCTTTATCATAAGAAAATTCCTCTTAACAGGACCAGAAGCTAATTTCCTTTATTTTAAATTTTATTTTGAGGTAATAATATCTTGGAATGAAAATGAGTGAAGAGTTCGGGGTTGTAAGAAGCTATGTAACATTGAGCAAGTTATTTTGGGCCTCAGTTTTCTTTAATAGAAATTAACTTAAGGCAGAAAGTTGGAAGAGACAATTTCTAAGTGCCTTTCTAACATTTCCAGTCTGTGCTTCCACTATTATTGCTTTGGTGGATAAAGTGAAGTGATGCAGAAATGTATCCCATACATTCAGACATTTAAGTAACTAACATTCACTAAGTGACTGATGGTATTAATAAAGAATCACAGAGTAGTATGCCTGGAGGAAATATGACCCTTGGGCAGGGTTCTCAATTTTAAATTTACTAGCATAGCAATTTAATGCAATTAATAAAAAAGGGTTTGTGTTATACCTATAGGAACTGAATTTCATTTTTACCATACAAGAAGAAGGGTAAGCTAAGAATTACTACTCTGTGGAAAAGTAGACCCTGATTTTTTGTTCAGGTGATATCAAATACTCTAGAGGTTAGTTACCTAGGTTGGCTTTGTGTTCTATCAAAGCAGTGGCTTCACTGGTTTCACTGAGCTTGTTTTTTCCTTTTCATCTTACTTTAGGGAAGTCATATGACTTTTTTAGCTCAAGTTGCCTTGAAAGTCCCATTTAAGGGAAGCTCACTTACCATGCCTCTGAAAGTTGAATATAGCTGCAGATGGAGATATAGACTTTCCATCCATGGCTCAGGATAACTAGTAGCTTTCAGTTAGTATGGCTAGTCATGCTATGGAGCTTTCTGTGTAATTTGGTGTTTTGTTTAACTAAGATTATTATTTTTTAAAATACAGAGGAAAGAGGAGATGAAGCAAAGTTGGATAACCGACTTCTAAAGCCCTTATGGAATAAATAGGAGAAGGGCGAGGACCCTATTCCGTCTGAGGTGATTTGCCTTAACTCTGTGCAGCAGAGTCATGAGCTGCAGAAGGCCAGATGCCTCACCATGTGTCCAGCCAGATGCTACAGTTCAGGTGAACCCCTTGTTTCCCAGGACTCTGAGCGGTTGGTTGCTACCAACCCACAGGGATCCCTGTAAACCATCAGGGAAGCTGGAGACAGACAGTGGACTGCGGACTATGCTCCGCTGGTCTTGTCCAGGAGCCTCCCTCACCAGGAGAGTGGCAGAGTAGTTCCCTTTCCTTATTCTGCCAGGTTTGCACTAAGTACTTAGTTTTCCAAACTAATCTATATTATTTAGGGCAGACACAGATGGAATGGCTATAATAATAATATTAAGAATGTTTAATGCCAAAGCAAGGTGCTGGTGTAGTGGTCACTTGTTGCAGTGTGCAGGGAAGATAGTAATTCAGAGTGGGCCACAGAGGTTTCCAGAGTTATCAGTGGTCTATTCTTAGAGGGAAGGTGAGGGGAAGGGTTGGTAAATGGTGTTCATTTCACTATTAATCTTAAAATAACAGCTCGTTTCAGCATGTATGTTTCACAATAATAAAAATAAGATTTAAAAAGTGAAATACATCTATAAAGCTATTTTATAATCTTGCTTTACTATATTTATCATTAGTATGAACTTAAGGAGTAGTGTATCATAACTAGTTCCAGCGGAGAAGGCTATGGCACCCCACTCCAGTACTCTTGCCTGGAAAATCCCATGGACGGAGGAGCCTGGTGGGCTACAGTCCATGGGGTCGCGAAGAGTCAGACACGACTGAGCGACTTCACTTTCACTTCTTACTTTCATGCATTGGAGAAAGAAATGGCAACCCACTCCAGTGTTCTTGCCTGGAGAATCCCAGGGATGGGGGAGCCTGGTGGGCTGCCATCTATGGGGTCGCACAGAGTCGGACATGACTGAAGCGACTTAGCAGCAGCAACTAGTTCCAGGTACTGTAGAGAGTTCATAAACATTTTTTAGGGTATTATTTTTTTTTTTCAGCTGTATTAAAAAATAGAGACATTACTTTGCCAACAAAGGTCCATCTAGTCAAGGCTATGGTTTTTCCAGTAGTCATGTATGGATGTGAGAGTTGGACTATAAAGAAAGCTGAACACCAAAGAATTGATGCTTTTGAACTGTGGTGTTGTAGTAGACTCTTGAGAGTCCCTTGGACTGCAAGGATATCCAACCAGTCCATTCTGAAGGAGATCAGTCCTTGCTGTTCATTGGAAGGACGGATGCTGAAGCTGAATCTCCAATACTTTGGCCACCTGATGTGAAGAACTGACTCACAGGAAAAGACCATGATGCTGGGAAAGATTGAGGTCAGGAGGAGAAGGGGACAACAGAGGATGAGATGGTTGGATGGCATCACGGATTCAATGGATGTGAATCTGAGTAAACTCCGGGAGTTGGTGATGGACAGGGAAGCCTGGTGTGCTGCAGTCCATGGGGTCGCAAAGAGTCGGACATGACTGAGCACATGAGCTGAATTGAAAAAATATAACAACAACAAAAATAACACTTTTCCCTATGCATACCATTTCTGATCCTGATTGATCTCTGAACATTTCTTCATATGTATAGTGGAAGTAACAACACCAGCTTCACCAACTGCAGGGAAATTAAATAAAATATAATTGATAAAGAGATTGGCACATAGTAAACCTTAGTAATGATCAGTTCTTACTCTGCTGGTTCTAGTCAAATTAATTTAATATATAGATTCATAAGAGTTTATCCAGTAATTTTGTTTATATTATTTTATTTTTTCTTGAAAGATAATTGATGTGTAGGGCTTTGCAGGTGGTGCTAGTGGTAAAGAATCTGCCTGCCAATGCAGGAGATGCAAGAGGCATGGCTTTGATCTCTGGGTCAGGAAGATCCCTTTGAGTAGGAAATGGCACCAGACTCCAGTATTCTTGCCTAGAAAGTCTCTTGAGCAGAGGAGCCTGGCAGGCTACAGTTCATAGGGCTGCAAAGAGTTGGACACAACTGAGCGACTAAGCATAGCACAATCAATGTATAACACTGTGTTAATTTTAGGTGTACAATTTAATGATTTGACATTTGTATGTATTGCAAAATGGTCACCACAGTAAGTTTAGTTAGCATCCATCAGAACATATAAATGCAAATTTTCTTTTCTTGTGATGAACTTTTTAAGATCTAGTCCCTTAGCAACTTTGTTATCTTATAACTGGTAGTTTGTACCTTTGGCCCACCTCCTCCCATCTTGACCCTACTTCCTACCTCCTGCCTCTGGCAACAGTTTGTTCTCTGTACTGATGAGTTTAGATTTTGGTTGTTGTTGTTACTTTGCTTTGTTTTGATGCTATATATAAGTGAAATTATACACTGTTTTCCTTTCTCTTACTTATTTCACATAGCATAATGCCCTTGTCATCCACCCATGTTGTTGCAAATGGCAGGATTTTCTTGGTTTTTATAATGGCTGAATAATACTCCATTGCACACATACATCATATTTTCTTTATCTATTCATCTGCTGATAGACACTAAAGTTCTTTCCGTGTTTTGCCTAGTGAAAATAATGTTGCAGTGAATATGGGGGCACAGATACTCTTTTGAAATAACAATTTCATTTTCTCTGAATATATACCCAAAAGTGGGATTACTGAATCATATGGGAGTTCTATTTTTAATTTTTCGAGGAACTGCCATACTGTTTTCCATAGCAGCTGTACCAATTTACATTTCCAACATTGCCTATGTGTTTTAATCTTATTTATATAACTTTTCCTTACAAAGCTAGAAAAAATAGTAACTATACAGTGAACTAACAACTTTACTTGATGCAATTGGTATGCTAAAAATCAAGCTCTACCAAATTGCCATATTTCATTCTCACTGATATTCATGGACTGTATAGTCCATGGGGTCACAAAGAGTTGGACATGACTGAGCAAATTTCACTTCACTTCACTTCATTATCACTGATGGTGGACAAATATATTTGATTTTATTACAAGTAAAAATTACTTTCAAATGCAATAGAATAATAATAACAAGACTATTTTTTGAACACTTATTATTAGTAAATAGTAAATGCTTTACATTCTTTACCTCATTGAGAATAATAAGAGTACTTACTATATAAGGTTGTTAAGATTACTTGAGTTAAGACTTGAAGAACACTTGTTACTATGCTGGGTCTATAACTGATATTTCCAAATAAAATACATACAGTTTTTTAACCCTCCCAGCAATCCTGTGAATGGGATAATTATCATCCTTATTTTGGAGGAAGCCAGGGAGTCAACAAATTGGCACATCAGAACCTGACTCCATAGCTGGTTATTCTAGCATTTGTATTTAAACCACTGTGAATCTGAAGTATTTAATGAAAATGTATGATTTGATCACAGGATGAGGAAGAAAATGTGTAGCTTTGCAAAGTCTGATGTTGCTGTACTAGGAATGGTAAAGGACACAGTTTTATAGATTAGTTTTGAAAGTCATTGGGGGCAATATTTACTTATTTATGGTACTTTCAAATACTTTGCCTTATATTTCTAAGGAACCAGCCTATAAAAAAGAGAACACTGAGGATTATTGGGTGGCTAAGCTGCTAAAGAATCTGCCTGCAATGTGGGACACCTGGGTTCGATGCTTGGGTTGGGAAGATACTCTGGAGAAGGGAAAGGCTTACCCACTCCAATATTCTGGCCTGGAGAATTCCATGGACTGTATAGTCCATGGGGTCCCAAGGAGTCGGACACACCTGAGTGACTTTCACTTTCACTAAGTTGTATCAAGTGAGTATATAAAAATTGGTTGATTTAGCCATGTGACTATTTTAATATTTAGACATAAAATTATCTTATCCCACAAATTCATGATCTAAAAATTTGATGTGTTGTTAGATTACATCCTTCTGGATGGGAGAAATCCTAAATGAATAGACATTCATTTTGTAGGAAGTTTAGCAAATCTGGTTATATCTACAGAGTAGTCTGTCTACTTTGCCCTCAGCTACCTGAATGATGCAGGAACATTATGAGAAGTTACCCTTACTTGGTGAATACAGGATGTACTTTTCAAAATTTAACTCCCTGCCAGCACAGGAAGCTTGTGCCGTATGGTTGTTACACACTTGGTTACTGAGGATAAATGACATTCTAACTGTATAGTAAAAAAAATTAGTTATTGATATGGAGTAAAAATTGGAGTGGGAAATGGCAATCCACTCCAGTATTATTGCCTGAAAAATTCCATATATAGAGGAGCATGGTGGGCTGCAGTCCATGGGGTCGCAAAGAGTTGGATATGACTAAGCACATGCACACAGATACACATGGAATAAAATAGCTTTGGAAACTCCTAGAAATGTGACAAAACAGGATGCTGTCCATTAATTTTTCTTTTCATACATGTTTCTTTCTATTACTTATTCATTCATGTGTAGATTCACAGACATTATAGGCACAGCTTATGCCTGACACTGGAAAGTGAAGATGAAATGGGGCTTTAAGAGCACATGTATTCAAGAAGGGTAAGACAAACACAGTCAGGGGACGAAGAGAAAAGACTGGAGCATTATTTAGGAACAGTGCAAGCAAGAATGAAGGTCAGAATATGATGAAGATTAAAACAAAACTAAGGCAATGAAAGTAGTAAGGAAAAAAACAAGGGAAGGTCAATCTGTCATTTTGGGCACATGGTACAAATTTAAGAGATTACATTGAGGAAAGGAAAGCCATTTAATGACTACTTAGCTTCCACCTTGTTTATTAAACAGAACATCTTCAAGCTGGAAAGCTTTGAACAATTATAGTTAAGAAGGATTTAATGTCCATAAAGCTTAAGGCATCAAATTACCTTAAGCTGAATTGCGTGAGTCACTGATTTCATAGTAACTCTGCAAAGTTACATTATTCCCCCAGCTCCCCAGTTTACCCATTTAATAGCATTGGGTGCTCAGAGAGGTGATACAGCTGGTAAATGGCCCAATCAGGATCCCCAACAAAATCTGTCTTTCTTCAAAGCAGTGTTCTTCCCAGTACTTGGCAGAGCTCCCCAGACTTGCCTCAAGTTCTTTAGATCCCTAAAGACTTAATTCTCAGCAGCCATATATGTGTCCTTAATTTTTCCAAACTCGTGCACTTGAATTATGTAACCTCCAAATGCCTCAGAACAAAGCCCCTTGAGCTAGAGATCTCACAGTTGAGTTCTGAAGCTTGAATCTCCTAAAATTAAATTATTAGCTTTTTACCTTAGAGTTATGTACATTTTCATCTTTTTGCCTAAGGCATACATGCTAAGTGTTGAACTAAGATTAGCAATGGAACCCAGACCCCAGCTTCTAAATCCTGAGTCGTCAACCTTCAATTAAACTGGGCCAGGAATAAGAAGCCCCTTGGAGGAGGGAACTCCAGTGCATTCCAGCCATAATGGACATCTTTCCATTTCTTTGGACTGCTGACTTTTGCAAGTACGGTTGTCTTTGCCTGGAATGCCTTTTTTTCCTCTTCTCTCCCTTCCGCTAACTTCTTCCTTGTTCTAACAAGAAGGACAATTCTTCAGAAGGCCTTCCTTGACTCATAGATTGAGTTGAAAATTCCTTGCTCTTCATTTATATAGCATGTTGTACCTTTTCTTTATTAATATGCCTCACCCTATAATTTTCCATTTATTTTTCTTCTTTCTGCCATATCTTGTAATTTTCAGTTTATTTTTCTTCTTTCTGTCATGTCTTGAGTGTCTTTCCTTGAAGTGTCCCTCTTGTGTCTAGCATAGTACCTGGAATTGCAAATATTTGATCTGCTGAATGAGTGAACTGTTAAGATCATGATGGGTGATATGAGGCATGATAATGGTAAAATAATGCTGAATCAACAAAGAAAGACAGTCCACAATTTTGGTTTCTAAATCAATTAAACTACGCACTGTATTCTTTAGTCATCTTTATATTTGTACTCCTTTATACGTTCTGGGTACATATCGATTTAAACCTGCATTGTGAGCAACTGGATCTAGCCTCCAAGGAAGATGTTGAAAGCATGTTTCAGACTTATTTTTATAGTCTAGCACTGTTAGCTCCAGCAGTTGGCAGCTTCAGCTCGTGCTAAACACACAATCTTAACAATTCTAAATGTTTCAGTGACATCACATTGCCCTCCTTCTCACCCTCACAATCAGAGCTGCTCCTCTTAAGCCTCATAGGAATATTAACTGAAATGTGGACAGATGAATCGTAGTTAAAGGCTAATTTTTAAGATATTGGACTGCCTGAAATTGAATGTGGGTGTCTCTCCTGACAGTTTATAGAAGGGAAAAGTAAGCTCAGAAAGGTGACAACTAATGATGCATCAATTACTCATAAAGAAAAAAATTGTAGACTTACACTTTTCTATGCCTGTTTTCATCAGTGATTTCTGGAGGAGATAATCATGGCAAAGTCAAAGTCACCTCCAGAGCATGTGTTGGGTGTTGTTGGCTTGCTCTCATGGCCTATTCTCCACCTTTGCACACTGCCCTCTGCCCAAGGGGTTGGCATCAGTGCAAACCTATCTGGATGGCTTCAGTGTGCTCCTTACTCCCAGGTTTTGGGTTGGGTGCAGCCCATGGGAAGGCCCCTCTGAGAAATTAGAGGGTGGGAGAATGAGGTCAGAGTATCAGTTCCCCTGATTTTTTCTCGAGGGTTGGCTATTACCCTCAACTAAAGGCCAGGAACACTGTCAAGTGGGCCTTGCCTTAGAGTTACCCTATTTAACTGCTTCTAACTTTTCCTCCTTTCTCCCCTTCAGTCTGAAGCCTCCCTTGTCCTAGGCCAAGTACTGCAAGGCACCATGGTGGATTTCCCCAACTCCTGCCACACAGTCCTAGTATCTCTTCATTAAAGTCCTCAGATTACCCAATTTAAGTATTCTTTTTCCTGCCCAGAATCTGTCTTATATAGAAGTTATTTTGGAATAGGAAAATATGCTTGTGTAATACACAGGACTATGATGGCTGTTGATATTGAGTCAAAGGGCTTAAAACTCTTTAGTGAGATAATTGGGATATATTTTGCTTGTATTAAACACAAACTTTTAATATCTCCAAGAGGACTCTGTCAAAACAAATAAAAATAAATCCATGGGCATTCTTTCTTTGAAATAGCATTTCAAAGAAGGTTGGCATGACACATGAAATAAACTACAAGCTAAAGGCTGAAAAGAAACAATGACATTTCAGATTTAGTTGTTTTAAAAAAATTCTATAACTGTTCCAGTATTTACTCATGTTTTCATTCTCTCACATAGTTTGGTTTCTAATGTATATAAATGAGATGTCAATTGGTGATAAAAATAAACAAAAATACATAATATGCACAAGACATTTTTCAGTCACATTTTTGCTGGCTCCCACCTAAAAGTGACAAGCAGTTCAGGCCTCTATCATTTTGCAGAATACTGAAGCAGTGGTGTGATAGAGTCTGACTAATCACATAGAAAGTTAGTGTTTGATGGACTAGGAAGAGTCCATGGGGGAAAATCGAAGCTAACTGAATCAAAATAAAGAACTGTTATCTTGAAAAGTACCTGGAGGATAAAGGGATTTCATAATATGTTGTGAGGATAGGTGGTTCTGCTCTATGTGTGGTGTCAAGGGTAGACAAGGAAAGCAATAGAGGTGAGATAATATTAGTATTTTAAGGACAAAAGACTCCACTTCTGGATCATGGACAAGTCACGAAAATGCCACTTTTAAAAATATGCCTTTCAATTTTCTTTGTTCCCTATTGAATTTGCCGCTTATTTGAAATGAATATAATTATTGTACGTTCTCCAGGACATGTTATGACTCAATCTTCATGTTGTGTTCATTTTATCTTTTTTTGGTAGGGTTGTATATCCTAGTGATTTGCTGTTGGCTTAATAGCAAATAAACAGGCTTTGGTTTTTATTCCTGTGACAAGAGGGGTTCATGCATTTGATGTTATGTGTGGAGTGTTTGCAGTATACCTTTCTGCTAAGCACTGGGAATCCAGTGTGGAATAAGGCAAAATAGTCCTTGTTCTCATGGGAGAAAGGGAAACCACTACAGTTGTTTATTGCCCCCTCAGCCCCAGGGGAAGGACCAGGGGAAGCCCCAGAGGAAAGTGTGCGGCTAGAGATTAAGTAGAGTAAAAACAGTTTCATTACAAAATCAGAATAAAATTTCTTTTTATCATTTATCCTCCTAAAGTAGTATGCAAAATTGTTAGTTGAGTTGGTTGTTAACCTCTAATTATCCACATCTAATTTTTTTCTGTGGATAATTGTGCATATAATAAAATATACATCCTAGAATTGTTTAATTTTCACTTTCCTATAAGACATCTAAAAGTCTACTCTTGTGGCTCTTCCATGCTGCCTGGAATAGTTACATACCATTTATGGTTTCAGCACTTCTGCTTTAGCAGAATTGTGCTTTATTTAAATATTTCAAGGATTTTTGAAGCAAAAAATAAAAGTGAAGATAGATACTTAATATGGAGCTTAGTTTGTAGGGGAGCAGTTCCATTTGATAAAAGTGTATCATATTTGAACAGGATGTAGAAAATTACTGCACATGTTCTGGCTTCAAACACATTGTCCATTTGACTCAGAAGCTAATTTGCATTGCTGGCATTTTCAATGGAGATGGGTTATTCCATTTCTCCCTATTTAGGACAACAGGCATCATTTAGCCAACAAAAATAATCATAAAAATGAGGTATGTAAAAAAAGTTGTTTTCTTGACCTAATCAATATTTGAGTAGTATGGAGGCAGTGACTATTTATACTATTTCCTAGAACTGGTATTTATGTATTGTGATAAAGCAAATTATAAAAAAAATGGTCACAAAAATGTAGGTTACTAAACATCCAACCATGCTAAATATGGCTAAAGAGTTGAAGAAAAAAAATCTTAATAAATATTTTTCTTAAATACAAGAACCCACTTTTAAAGTGTGCACTTAAGGTGGAATGAAAATGTCTCTTTTGTTAACATAATGCTTTGGGCTATTGTTCCTATTTCTAGTAGACAGTTTATCTAGGTTACATGTGCAATTAATATACAGTTCTACAATATAGCCTTGTAAAATCCATTCTCAGAGCGGTAATTTAATCTAGCAATGTCTAGTATCTTTCTTGAAAGGCTTCAAATATTTGTCATTTAAAAAGCTGTTACACATTTTGCTTTTGTGTTTGACACTTAAGGATTAAGCATCACCACTTGTGACGAAATGCTATACATAGAGCCTTTTGTTGCTTCTTTACACTGCAGTTGACGAAGGCAAAGTAAAAGTGAGAGTCATTCAGTCTTTGAATTCTCCAGACCAGAATACTGGAGTGGATAACCGTTCCCTTCTCCAGGGGATCTTCCCAACCCAGGGATCAAACCCAGGTCTCCCGCATTGTAGGCAGATTCTTTACCAGCTGAGCCACCAGGGAAGCCATTGAGGAAGACAAGGAGACAGCAAATCATGCATGTCAACATGCAAATACTTTCCCTTTATCTCACTACTCATGCAAGGACTACTGCCTTCATTCTGCCTGTCAGAGTTACCTTCCTAAAACAATCATAAATGCCTCTATAAACATTCTGTATCTGGCTTTCCTGTGGCAGAGTGCTAAGGAAATGATGATGATCCAAGCCTTTTTATAAAAAGATATCTGAAATCTATGTCACTGCATATGATTAAAATTTGTGATAGAGACAGGAGAAGCTTTAAAACTGAAGAAAACATTTTCTCTGGAACTGTCTTTGCTGTTCTTCAAAAGGATGAAAGTTATAGGTATGAAAGTCATAATAGTTTAGAAGGAGATTGGATATATCCTTAGTGGCTTGCCAGGGTAGAACTTGCCATTATTCATATTAATAACATTAAAGTCATAAATCGTTAATTTAGAAATTTAGAATGAAAGGTGTCACAACTCAGGCTTATTCTATCTCAGTGTAATTCAGTGCATGAAGCAGGGCACCCAAAGCCAGTGCTCTGGGACAACCCAGAGGGATAGAGTGTGGAGGGAGGTGGGAGGGGGTTCAGGATGAGGGAGACACGTATATACCTGTGGCCGATTCATGCTGATGTATGGCAAAAACCATCAGAATATTGCAATTATCCTCCAATTAAAATAATAAACTAATTTAATAAATAAATAAATCTCAAGTACTCTTAGTTGACAACTTGGTCCCAGATTATGTAAATTAAAGCACTCTTGATAATTACAAGAATAGCCTAAAATATTACATGGATGTCAAGTGGGAAAGCAAACAATATTATTAGAACTTGAACATTTCTATTTAAATGCTTTCCACATTCATATTTTCAATTGAGCCTAGAAGTAATTCTGTAAAATAGATTGGAATAATTATTTCTGCTGATCTTATGGAAGAAAAAGAATAAGAAAGAGGCTTGGTTCTTGGCCTTTTGGTACTTGGTACTATTTTGTGTCAATTCTGTGTCTTTTTACATTTTAGTTACACGAAAACCTTTCTTGCACTCCTATTAATTTAATCTCACTTCTATAAATCCCCTGATCCTAGCTCTTTTCTCCTTTAATTTTACAGTTTTCTTTCTCAGAGCATTAATCATGTTCTGGAGATGTCTCCCCTCCCCCTGATTTTTGAGCTTCCTCCTATCTA
This sequence comes from Bos javanicus, assembly GCF_032452875.1. Lineage (NCBI taxonomy): Eukaryota > Metazoa > Chordata > Mammalia > Artiodactyla > Bovidae > Bos > Bos javanicus. The sequence continues at coordinate 7,378,905 of NC_083882.1, forward strand.
CAACAGAATCTATGGAAAGTAATATATACAGAAGACAAGAGAGGAAGTGAAAGGCTAAAGAGGTTATTAGAAGCCAGAAAAGTGACAGAAAAAAATTACTTTCTCTTTTAAAAGACATTAGAAATAATATTTATTTTTAAAAATTGAAAATAATATCAACTAAGGATCACTAGTTACTTGAGGCAAAACTTTAATATAAAGTATAAAACAAACATAAAATAGAAATATAAAAACAAGCATAAAAAAGGAATAGGAGTAAATTCCCTGAAGTGTTCTGATCTGTGTCAGAATCTTTATCACTGATGTCCCCAGAATTAGATACTGTGTTTTCAAAAGCAGAAAAAGGTATTATTTTTTTTAATGTGAGGAATAAAAGATGTCCTTGCAAATTAAAAATAGCAGAGGAAAAATTTACAAAAGATATATTAAAGTTGAAGAAATATCTCAGAGTATTGTACAAAAAGATAAATAATTGGAAAATAGAGAAAAAAGAAGAAAATAAAGGATATTCCAGAATTACCAACATTCAAAAAGAAGGAGTTCCAGAAACAAAGGACTCTGTAGACAAGAATCAAAAATATCAAAGAGTGTTCTGTTTATGTTTTCTTCTAAGAGTTTTACAGCATCTGGCCAAAATTGAAGCAAGGTTTTTTTTTTTGACCCATCTTCTAGAGTAATGAAAATAAAAACAAAAATAAACAAATAGGACCTAATTAAACTTAAAAGCTTTTGCATAGCAAAGGAAACCATAAACAAGATGAAAAGAGAACCCCTCAGAATGGGAGAAAATATTTGCAAATGAAGCAACTGACAAAGGATTAATCTCCAAAATATACAAATAGTTCATGTAGCTCAAAATCAGAAAAACAAACAACCCAATCAAAAAATAGGCAGAAGATCTTAATAGACATTTCTCCAAAGAAAACATACAGATGGTCAACAAATACATGAAAAAATACTCAGCATCACTAATTATTAGAGAAATGCAAATCAAACTACAGTGAGATATCACCTCAAGCCATCAGAATGACAATCACCAAAAAAAGCATGGGGTGTGTGTGTGTATGTATGTGTGAGAGAGAAAGAGAGAGAGAGAGAAGGGTGTGAATATAGGGTGGGAGATTGTGAAAGTGACCTAAATATTCAACTTTCACAATGGGAAGTCTGTAGGTAATACCAAATCTGGAAAATTAAGAAATAGCAATATTACCAAGTTATATGATGTAAGGATTTAAATGATAAAATAATCAACTAAAATAGTTGAAATGTATTTCCTCTAAATATCAGGATGTGGAGAAAATGACGAATAAGGGCCTGCTATTTTCTGTAACAAGCTTTTCAAGTCTTTCAGCATGCACATGCATGGCTTGGATGCAGGTTAAAATGGAATTGGAAACAAAACAATAGCTATAGAAATAAAAATAGATGCAATAAATAATTCCCTTATTATAGTACTTAATACAAGCTATATATACATTATTTAAAGATCAGTCTTAAAAATTATGGAGAGGTGAGAGGGAGGCTCTAGAGGGAGGGGATATATGTATACTTTTGGCTGATTCACAGTATTGCATGGCAGAAACTAATGCAATATTTTAAAACAATTATCCTCCAATTAAAAAATCTTAAAAGATTACTAGTATCATAACATGTTTGGCTATGGCCTCGACATCATTTTAAAGAATTTACATAGCTGTCTTTTCAGTAAAACAACTTGGTTAGTTTTAAGAGGCCGTGAATGGTTACACTGTTGAACAAAAATTTCTGAAAAAATTTTGTGAATATGGCAGAACATTCTTCAAGCTCCTTGTTGCTAAGTCACTTCAGTCATGTCCAACTCTGTGTGACCCCATAGACGGCAGCCCACCAGGCTCCTCCATCCCTGGGATTCTCCAGGCAAGAACACTAGAGTGGGTTGCCATTTCCTTCTCCAATGCATGAAAGTGAAAAGTGAGAGGGAAGTCGCTCAGTTGTGTTCGACTCTTCGCGACCCCATGGACTGCAGCCTACCAGGCTCCTCCGTCCATGGGATTTTCCAGGCAAGAGTACTGGAGTGGGGTGCCATTGCCTTCTCCTTGGAGAGACACAACCTATTTCTGAGCTGCAGACTTTTGCTAACTCCTTTGGGATCATACTGCCATGGTCAACATTGCCTGGAGCTTTGGTATCAAGATGGACAAGGGTTAGTTTGGAAAGAAAGTTAGCTTCTCTAGTCCTGGCCCTATAGAAAGGGAAGATGGTTTATGGGGTCTTTGGGTCTATTTAAATTCTCTTCATACAGGGAAGTTTGTGAGTCTTTGAAGGAGGATGACTTTTGGAACATTTATAAAGATCTGTGACATCAATCATCAGTCACACTTTTCTTCATTTCATACTCCCCCATAACCTGGCTCTTTCATATTCTGCAGGAACTTATCCTTGTTGGGTTTCCAGTTAGTGATAGTGACACAGGTTCAAGCTCAAAAAGACCTTAAGACATGAAGTTGTGAATCACTAGAAAAAAAAAATCCCCATTTTAGCATTTTCTTCAGAGGGAGTATCACTTTTTCTGATCACAGAGTGAAAGCCAACATTGAAAGCTGGCCACCCTTTTGATCCTTCCCATTTAACACCTGGATCACAGCTTTTCAGGTTTCCAGTGATTTTTAGAATAATGCCTAGCAGAGTCCAGCCCATTTATTTTCCCTGTCAATGAAACCCACACTGTGGCATTCAATTGATCCCTCTGCTGGAGGAAGCTCCCCACCTGTACCTTAACACCGGATCACAGCTTTTCAGGTTTCCAGTGATTTTTAGAATAATGCCTAGCAGAGTCCAACCCATTTATTTTCCTAGTCAATGAAACCCTCTCCGTGGCATTTAATTGATCCCTGTGCTGGAGGAAGCTCCCTAGCTGGACCTGACCTTGTTCCACTCTCCCCAAATACACTGTCACACTTGACCTCTATGCGTCCATTTTCAGCACATCATTTCTCTAGGAAGGTAGACTAGATGCCCCTGTGGTAGGTTTATCATGACAGTTAAACAGCTAATAATAGTAAGGCATTAATTGCCCATTGCTCCCTTTGCACTATAAGATTTATAAGGACAGAAACTTTATTTTGCTTTCACTACTGCTTTGTCCACACCTTATATAATGCCTGACCCTGGCATAGGAGGGACTCAATAAATATATGTTGACTTGAGTGGATTTGTTATTTTCCTACTTATCTTTTATATTTTCACACACTATGTCATAATGGCAACATTTTGGTCTTTTTTTTATCTATACCACCTGTAAATGAAAAACACACATTAATCTGTATGTGCACATCACAGAGAGATTATGGGAACTGCTTGAACCTCCACCCAAATTAAAATGTTAAAATCTGCAAAATGCTTGACTTTCTAAAAAGAGAAATTCTTGGAATCCATTAACAAATAAATGTGTCTTCATTTGTATTTGTATTATAGTTGGTCTAGAGCTGATGGGACAACATCTAATACGCTGCTCATCTGACACACTAAAATGCTCTTAATGTAATTTGTTCACAATCTTTCTATTTTATTACAGCCGGGGCACCGACAGTAGACTGACCCATCGGCGGCAGACGGTTCTCCGTGAGAAGGGGAGACGGTTAGCTAACCGAGGACCAGCGTACATGTTTAACGACCACTCAACAAGCCTATCTATTGAGGAGGAACGCTTTTTAGATGCAGCTGAGTATGGCAACATCCCAGTGGTAAGGAAGATGTTGGAAGAATGCCTCTCACTCAATGTCAACTGTGTGGATTACATGGGCCAGAACGCCCTGCAGCTGGCAGTGGCTAATGAGCATCTGGAAATTACAGAACTTCTTCTCAAGAAAGAAAATCTCTCGCGCGTTGGGGATGCCTTGCTTTTAGCTATTAGTAAAGGTTATGTTCGGATTGTGGAAGCCATTCTCAGTCACCCAGCTTTTGCTGAAGGCAAGCGGTTAGCAACCAGCCCCAGTCAGTCTGAACTCCAGCAAGATGATTTTTATGCATATGATGAAGATGGGACACGGTTCTCCCATGACGTGACCCCGATCATTCTGGCTGCCCACTGCCAAGAATATGAAATTGTGCACACCCTCTTGCGGAAGGGTGCTCGGATCGAACGGCCTCATGACTATTTCTGCAAGTGCAGTGAATGCAACCAGAAACAGAAGCATGACTCCTTCAGCCACTCCAGATCTAGAATTAATGCTTACAAAGGCCTGGCGAGCCCAGCTTACCTGTCATTGTCTAGCGAAGACCCAGTCATGACAGCTTTAGAGCTTAGCAATGAGCTGGCAGTGCTGGCCAACATAGAGAAGGAGTTCAAGGTAGGTTTTTAACAAGTCGGAGTCAAGGTGAATTTATAAGCTTCCACTATGTACTCACACTCTGTTAGGTATCATAGATAGTAGGCAATTTTATATATTTGATTCAACAAGTTCTTTATTATATAGAGTAAAAGTTGTGGTTACTACCATTTGGAGATGATCTACTATAAACTAGACATTTTGCATTTATTATGTCTGATACCTATCACAACCTTGGGAAGATCTTAGTTCCTTTTCAGATGCAGAAATGGAGGTATAGAAAGGTTAAGGCCCAAGAGCCACAGCTGGTGAAATCACAGAGCTGGGATCAGAACCCAGGGATGCAGACTCTAAAACCCAGGTTCTGTCTCCTGTGAAACTCTTGTTTCTATATTCAGATCATGGTGATAGCTACTGTTGAGGTCAGAAAGATGAATAAGACAAAGGAAGTCATATTTTGACTTGAGAGACAGATGCATGCATGCATACATATGTTATAAAGAGAAATGAAACTACTAGACAGGGCTATAAGCAGTGTGCTGTAGCAGTTCAGAGAAAGCAGTATTTAATTCAGATTAGATGTCGGAGAAGTTACGTGAAAAATGGTATTTCAGCTGCATATGGCAGAATAAATAGCATATTTGAAGGCAGAGAATGAAGGAGAAGATATTTTAGGCCAAGGTAACAGCCAAAACTAAAGCTTGTAGATATGGGAGAAGTAGTCAAATATAATTGCTTTACAATGTTGTATTCATGTCTGCTGTACAACAAAGTGAATCGGCCATATGCATACATATGCTCCCTCCCTTCTGAATCCCCCTCCATCCCCTTGATCGCACCCCTCCAGATCATCACAGAGCACTGAGATGAGCTCGCTGTGCTTTGATGAGATCCTACTGGCTACCTGTTTTATATCTGACGTATACACAAGTTAGTGCACATATGTCAGCACTGCTCTTTCCACTCATCCCACCCTTCCCTTCCTGCCCTGAGTCTACATGTCCTTTCTCTATGTCTGTGTCTCGTTCCTGCCTCAAGGGAACTTTGAGCAATCTCTAAATAAGAAGTAAGTGGGGAGACACGCTGTCAGACCTTGCCATTGTCTGCGTGGTTTGTGCTTCATTTGGAGAGGGTGAAAGTTCAGATTCCTAGTCCGAGGTCACACACTTATACACAAACATCTTTAAATTTCCTCCACAGGTTATCTGACCTTTCCTATAGTGCTCATCATGTTCTGCTGTATGATACTATTTAGAGTGGGCTTTTCTTCTTTACTCAGCTATATACTGCTTGGAATCAGGTCTGATTCACCAAATACAGTATTACACAAAGATAAATATTGGTTTCATTTTCTCTATCCTATATGCTGTGAGAAAGCATGTCTCTCTATTCCGTACCTTGGGGTCTCTCCTGTGCAGTTTCTTGGTGCCTCTGTCACTGAAGGAACACTGCAAACCCCAGCCTAGCATGTGTCTCTCCCCAGGTCCTATCTGTCCAGGTGAGGAGGGCAGGTCACCAGTGACTGAAGCCTTCCATTGGCTCCCAGCATGGAGGATGCTGCTTTTCCTCTAGCTCCCTGGCAGCTGAGGATGTAGGACAAGCAGAAGATCTCTTCCAACAATGTCGCATTCTTTTATACTTCTCACTTTGCTCCCAGAACTCAGGGAGGCAGGGAACTACGCTATCTTGGAAATCTGATAAATATGATCTTCAGTTCAGTTCAGTCGCTCAGTCGTGTCCAACTCTTTGCGACCCCATGAACAGCACGCCAGGCCTCCCTGTCCATCACCAACTCTCGGAGTTCACTCAAACTCATGTCCATCCAGTCGGTGATGCCATCCAGCCATCTCATCCTCTGTCGTCCCCTTCTTCTCCTGCCCCCAATCCCTCCCAGCATCAGGGTCTTTTCCAATGAGTCAACTCTTCGCATGAGGTGGCCAAAGTATTGGAGTTTCAGCTTCAGCATCAGTCCTTCCAAAGAACACCCAGGACTGATCTCCTTTAGGATGGACTGGTTGGATCTCCTTGCAGTCCAAGGGACTCTCAAGAGTCTTCTCCAACACCACACTTCAAAAATATCAGTTCTTCAGTGCTCAGCTTTCTTCACAGTCCAACTCTCACATCCATACATGACCACAGGAAAAACCATACCCTTGACTAGACAGACCTTTGTCGGCAAAGTAATATCTCTGCTTTCTAATATGCTATCTAGGTTGGTCATAACTTTCCTTCCAAAGAGTAAGCGTCTTTTAATTTCATGGCTGTAATCACCATCTGCAGTGATTTTGGAGCCCCCCAAAATAAAATCTGACACTGTTTCCACTGTTTCTCCATCTATTTCCCATGAAGTGATGGGACCAGATGCCATTATCTTCGTTTTCTGAATGTTGAGTTTTAAGCCAACTTTTTCACTCTCCTCTTTCACTTTCATCAAGAGGCTTTTTAGTTCCTCTTCACTTTCTGCCATAAGGGTGGTGTCATCTGCATATCTGAGGTTATTGATATTTCTCCTGGCAATCTTGATTCCAGCTTGTGCTTCTTCCAGCCCAGTGTTTCTCATGATGAACTCTGCATAGAAGTTAAATAAGCAGGGTGACAATATACAGCCTTGATGTACTCCTTTTCCTATTTGGAACCAGTCTGTTGTTCAACGTCCTGTTCTAACTGTTGCTTCCTGACCTGCATACAAATTTCTCAAGAGGCAGGCCAGGTGGTCTGGTATTCCCCTCTCTTTCAGAATTTTCCACAGTTTATTGTGATCCACACTGTCAAAGTCTTTGGCATAGTCAATAAAGCAGAAATAGATGTTTTTCTGGAACTCTCTTGCTTTTTCCATATCCAGGAGATGTTGGCAATTTAAAATTGTTCTTAAAATTTATATTTAATTTTTATGAAACTTTACTGCTTAGGTTTCAACATTTCTGTTTCTGTAATTGTATCATTATTTACACGATACTCTAAACCATTCTTTATTCATTCATTCACTTGCTTACATCTTCTGAGCCCATGGTTGCAGCAAATATTGTTCTGGGGAGAGTCAAGAATGAGGGTGGAGATATCGCACAGCACAAAGACAGTTCAGTCAATAACCCTGCCCTCAATTAACTTGTAATTTAATAGGAGAGCAAAGGCCTGTGTGAAATAACTATACTATAAGACATGACCTTGTGGAATGAGGGGTGGGCTGGTGGGCCAAAGATAAAGGATCATATCTAATCAGAATGCGAATTTTTCATTGTCCCTAAATGCATTGCATAATGTGAAGGCTGCTTTAGGTTTATGATAAATGAGGGATCCAGATATCCCTTTACTTGTTTATCACACACTGTTTCTGCCCACCTAGGTGCGAGGTAAATGGATCAGGCACTTTCCCTTCATCCCTGCTTTCTCTGTGCAGGTCCACACTGTTAGCCTCTAATCAGGCTCACCCTTTGCTTAATGCCCTGCCTCTGTGAAGGGTTAATGGTAAAGAAAAGGTAACTCTCTCTGAAAACACAAATCTCTTTAATAATATGTTATTCCTAATATCTTTAAAAAATCATCCTCAAGGATTAAAGTATACTGTTAAAAGAGGGTAGCAGTTTTAAAAATGTTTTTAAAAGTATGTCCTAGAACTTGACAATTCAACAGCTTTTCTAATTAGAAATTTGACTCCCCAAATCCTTGTATTACACAAGGAGAAAGGCCAGTTCTTGGCAGTTTTTAAAAGCCTTTGGCAAATACAAAACAAGAAAGCATAATGTTTTCTTTCTCACCAGACGGGACACTCTAGAACAATTATTTTATTCTCCCAGACTCAGTTGGCCCATAGAGGCAAGAACAGCTTCATGTGAGAATGCGCCGCCATGATTCTCGCGTGTAAACTCAGGGAAAGCATTTCATGCTACCATGCACGCTCGTGTGATGGTGCTAAACCTGCTCCAGCAGCCCAGCCCGTTTACAACAGGATGGGACCCCAAAGGGCTTGGTGAATCTGGTGAGATTTGCTAAATCTGCTGCTCTGTCCTTCAAGAATAACTTCTCTTTTCTTTTTTTAAAAGAATATAGTTGACTCTTGAACAACATGAGTTTGAAGTATATGGGTTCACTTACATGTGGCTTTTTTCCACTAAATATGCACTACAGTACCACACAAGCCCGGGCTGGTTGAATCCATGGGTGTCGAACAGTGGATGCCAAGGGCCCTCTGGAGAGTTATGTGCGGAGTTTTCGCTCAATAGAGTACTGGTTCTCCTTCCCTCTGCTTTGTTCAAAGGTCACCTTACATGATCATGTTAAAAAATAGTAATTTAAATATGAAGAAAAATTTAAAAATAATTTCTAATTTTCATACTACAACACGCCAACATGTATCCTTCCAGAAATAAACACTGATACTGCAACATGCCAACATGTATCCTACCAGTCTTATTTTTAGTAGTCAAGCCCCTTAGAGTCTCAGGGACCAAAGACGCAGGGACCAAAGACTGTGAGATACCTCACAGGGACCTGAAATATTGTACTGGCAACAGGCAATCCTCTCTGCTCATGGTCTTCAAATTCTTTTGCTTCCTTTTCACCTGAAAAACATTTGAAAAATTCTGTGCTCATGAGTACATTTTAAATTTGGCATCTAAATTTATTTACTTTTAAGTTTAAATAATTTTAAAAGGTATAATTTCTGTGTGGCCTAAATATTAACATTTAAAAATATATATCTTAAATGGCTGCTTCAGATGTATCTAGGGGCCTTTAAGTGCTGTGATTTTATACACACCATCACCTATTTTAAAAATAAACAACCTCCTCTTTAATTTTTATTAAGAGTTACATCTTTCCTTTTCTCCTTAAACTTGTATTCTAGTACATTTTCCTCCACAAATGTGATTTCTAATGTAATAGCTTTTTATTGTAAAGTCCTTTATAGATCACCTATTATATATATGTATTAGATATGTATATTTTATATATATGATATATATATATATATTGCATAACACATGTGTAATGTGTATATTTACAAGAAATTTTAGAATTTGTTTTACTTTCTGTTATCATCAGGCTTCTAGGTATTTAAAATATTCTGGAAATACTTACCATTATATTTATTAGCAGTATATTTGATCAAAACTACATAAATTGAACATAATTTTTCAAAATAACATACACAAATTCTGAAAAATAAATTTTAAATATATGATACATTTCCTATTAGAAATGAATTTTAAAGGAACATCATATCCATACTTTTGTTATGTATTTAATGAAATAAAAATTTATAACCTGTTAAAATAACTTGATTTGTCAGCCAGCATATTGTTTTAGTTTTTGTTAATGGAATATATAAATTATTAATGATTTTATGGAATAGAATTAAAAGATAGGAGACTATATTTGGGATAAATATTTCTTGATGTGATTTGATAACTGCCTTATTGAATTACCCACACTGATCTGAAACAAATCACATAAAAGTTTTATCCTTGTGCTTTAGCCAATAGCCTATGAAAATTTTTAAGTCCTGGAAACCATTCCAAGTCGCAGTAAAAAGACTCATCCTCACTAAACTTTTCTGCCTTGCACATTTGTGATGTCTTTCTTTTAAGTTAATGATACATCCAAAAGATAAGTACTAAGAATGGTTTTAAATAAGGGTAAAATAAACTTGTTTACAAAACAGAAGCAGAGTCACAGATGTAGAAAATAAACTTATGGTTATCAGGGTGAAGGGGATAAATTGGGAAATTGGGGTTGACATATACACTGTACTATATATAAAATAGATAACTAATAAGAACCTACTGTATAGCACAGGGAACTCTACTCAGTACTCTGCAATGGCCTATATGGAAAAAGAATCTAAAACAAGCAGGTTTATGTATATGTATGATTGATTCCCTTTGCTGTACACCTGAAACTAACGCTGTAAATCAACTATACTCCAATAAATTTTTTAAAAAGAATAATTTTAAATAATCACTTAATTTAAATAACATGAAGTAGTGGAATTTCGTATTCAGTATTCCCTAATGATGTCTTCCTTACTGTCCTCTCATTTAAGAAGGATGCATTCTTTGATAGCTATTGAAGAATCAAGAGGCAAAGTACATTAAAATTCATCTAAATTCAGAATATCCCAACATGAACTGGCATGTTGTATTCCTATCATTTAGCTTCATCTTCATTGGAAATGTGTATTAAGGAAAGGAAATACAGGAAACCCCTCAGGGTCTGCGGTACCTGGATTAATTATTAAAGGGGAATTTCCATTGTTTGCTGCAGGGGTGAGTGAGAGTGGAGAATTTTTTTGTAAAGGGAAAAATGATCTGTTCTCAAGAAAATTAGTTACAGGAAAGTTGAGGATCTAGAAATTATTTCTCTTAAAACTATCAGTGTTCTGTGGCCCCTTGAAAAGTCTTCATATTTCTCTGCTTGAAGGCAACTAATCTATTTTATGAGTTAGAGATGAGAACAATCACAAAGATCGTAAACTCCAATATATAGTTTCTCTATGCTCCTCCTAAATTCTCCTTTTCTGTATTAGTCCATAGTCGTTTAACAAAAGAGGACAGAGGAGGTGCAACTGAGTTCCTCAGGCAACTGTAGTCTGGCACTTTGACTCTTCTAGACAGGACGAATTGCACTCATTACCAGTATCATCAGGTCTGAAGATGGATCTATGCAGAGGTGACAGCCAGAACACAGCAGAGAAATCTAACAGTTAGATGGAACCTCAAGAATAGAAGAAAGCCAACAGACCTGAGACACTACAGGTCTTCACAGTGAATGGGGAGAAGCCAGATTTAAAAGTTTCATCCATTCAAGTTCAATCTTTACATACTGAGTTTTTATCAAGAACTTTTTGCTTTGGTAGAAAGAGACCTCAGCCACCTTAAGTTAAACTTGGGCTAAGCCTAATTTGGGCAATATATACTCAGAATTTTGACTGTTTTTGATATTGGGAAAGGAGAGTATAACACCTCCCTTCTCTCCTTGACTCAAGATTAAGAATCATCAGAAAGACAAAAGGATCAGTACCATTATTTTAGCAAATGCATTCTTCCAAATTTTTAACTTCCTTTTACTATCTCAGAATTTACCTATGACCTATGTCTCTGAACACATTTTAAGCCTATTTACATTTTAGATTGTGCTTCATGACCAGATAATCACGATGGTGTGATCACTGACCTAGAGCCAGACATCCTGGAATGTGAAGTCAAATGGGCCTTAGAAAGCATCACTACGAACAAAGCTAGTGGAGGTGATGGAATTCCAGTTGAGCTTTTTCAAATCCTGAAAGATGATGCTGTGAAAGTGCTGCACTCAATATGCCAGCAAATTTGGAAAACTCAGCAGTGGCCACAGGACTGGAAAAGGTCACTTTTCATTCCAATCCCAAAGAAAGGCAATGCCAAAGAATGCTCAAACTGCAGCACAATTGCAGTCATCTCACACACTAGTAAAGTAATGCTCAAAATTCTCCAAGCCAGGCTTTAGCAATATGTGAACCGTGAACTTCCTAATGCTCAAGCTGGATTTAGAAAAGGCAGAGGAACCAGAGATCAAATTGCCAACATCTGCTGGATCATGGAAAAAGCAAGAGAGTTCCAGAAAAACATCCATTTCTGCTTGATTGACTATGCCAAAGCCTTTGACTGTGTGGATCACAATAAACTGTGGGAAATTCTGAAAGACATGGGCATGCCATACCACCTGACCTTCCTCTTGAGAAACCTATATGCAGGTCAGGAAGCAACAGTTAGAACTGGACATGGCACAACAGACTGGTTTCAAATAGGAAAAGGAGTATGTCAAGGCTGTATATTGTCACCCTGCTTATTTAACTTCTTTGCAGAGTACATCATGAGAAATGCTGGGCTGGAAGAAGCACAAGCTGGAATCAAGATTGCCAGGAGAAATATCAATAACCTCAGATATGCAGATGACACCACCCTATGGCAGAAAGTGAAGAGGAACTCAAAAGCCTCTTGATGAAAGTAAAAGTGGAGAGTGAAAAAGTTGGTTTAAAGCTCAACATTCAGAATACGAAGATCATGGTCCCATCACTTCATGGGAAATAGATGGGGAAACAGTGTCAGACTTTATTTTTTGGGGCTCCAAAATCACTGCAGATGGTGATTACAGCCATGAAATTAAAAGACGCTTACTCCTTGGAAGAAAAGTTGTGACCAACCTAGATATTGAAAAGCAGAAACATTACTTTGCCAACAAAGGTCCATCTAGTCAAGGCTATGGTTTTCCATTGGTCATGTATGGATATGAGAGTTGGACTTTGAAGAAAGCTGAGTGCTGAAGAATTGATGCTTTTGAACTGTGGTGTTGGAGAAGACTCTTGATGCGAGGAGATCCAATCAGTCCATTCTGAAGGAGATCAGTCCTGGGATTTCTTTGGAGGGAATGATGCTGAAGCTGAAACTCCAGTACTTTGGCCACCTCATGCGAAGAGTTGACTCATTGGAAAAGACCCTGATGCTGGGAGGGATTGGGGGCAGGAGTAGAAGGGGACGACAGAGGATGAGATGGCTAGATGGCATCACTGACTCGATGGATGTGAGTCTGAGTGAACTCTGGGAGTTGGTGATGGACAGGGAGGCCTGACGTGCTGCGATTCATGGAGTCACAAAGAATCGGACACGACTGAGTGACTGAACTGAACTGAAGAATGTTTCCTTTAATTCCCCTAAAATCACCTTCTCTATTAATGTCAGGGATTTCCCTCTACCCTGTCGTTCTGGATAAATAGTTTTTCTGAAGCTTCACCAAATCCTGCTTGTCTTCCTGGGGCCATGTATCTAAACAGGCACCTGGCTGTCCAGACACCTCTGGCGTCGACTTAGACAAAAGGGAAGACACTACTCTGCTTGTTTTTAAACTGTTGCTATGTTCTGGCATTCAAAATGTTCAAGGATGCCTGGCATTGTTTGCAAAAGAAATAACCTTCTAGGAAACAGACCAAGTTGAAAAGTAGTTTTTGTTAGCAGAAAGGCAGTGTGACTGTCATCATACCTTAGTAAGGTGACAGAGGTGTTGCTTGCACGCAAAATAGCCTACAGAGGCACAGGACAAGGGTCCAGGCCAAAGGGAAAGGAGGAAATGGACCACCATCGAGCTTAATGAATTATTCTAAGTGGTTTACAATCTAACTTTGTGATACAACAGCTTTTAAGTTCTCCATATGGTAAAGAATCTGCCTGCAATGTGGGAGACCAGGGTTCAAACCCTGGGTTGGGAAGATCCTCTGGAGAAGGGAAAGACTACACACTCCAGTATTCTGGCCTGAATAATTCCATGAACTGTATAGTCCATGGGGTCTCAAAAAGTCAGTCATGACTGAGCAACTTTCACTAGGTCCATCATAACTTTTCTTCCAAGGAGCAAGCATCTTTTAATTTCATGGCTTCAGTCACTGTCCGCAGTGATTTTGGAGCCCAAGAAAATAAAGTCTGTCACTGTTTCCATTTTTCCCTCATCTGTTTGCCATGAAGTGATGGTACTGGATGCCATGATCTTTGTTTTTTGAATATTGAGTTTTAAGCCAGCTTTTTCACTCTCCTCTGTCACCTTCACCAGGAGGCTCCTTAGTTCCTCTTCACTTTCTGCCATTAGGGTACTGCCATCTGCATATCTGAAGTTATTGATGTTTCTCCTGACCATCTTAATTCCAGCTTGTGCTTCATCTAGCCCGGCATTTCATATGATGTACTCTGCATATAAGTTAAATAAGCAGGGTGACAATATACAGCCTTGAGGTATTCCTTTCTCAATTTTGAACTGGTCCATTGTTCCATGTCCAGTCCTAACTGTGGTTTCTTGACCTTCATAGAGGTTTCTCAGGAGGCAGATAAGGGGGTCTGGTATTCCCATCTCTTTCAGAATTTTTCACAGTTTGTTATGATCTACAGTCTGCTCAAGAGAGGCAGATGCATGAACAAATGCAGTAAAGTGTATGAGTCTGTTCTTGTGTTTGATTTTCCTATCAGTTTAAATAGACGGGCAGAGAAAATCCATTCTGGCAAAATTTTAGATCCAGTCAATAGTTGGGGAGGGAAGTTAAGTGCAGCGGTTTGTAACCTGAGAGCCCTCAGCCCCTGAAGCATCTGTTTACCTTCATGGCTGCTCTTTAAGCTTCATGGCTTCAGCTGAACCTGAGAATTTCTATGTTGAAGGAAGAATAAAAACTGGAATCAAGCACTGTATTAAGTTAAATAAGTAGCTGCTGCTGTGGCAACGATCAGCATAAAAGTGAGGAGGATCTGACATATCTAGGAAAATGCCTGTCTTCAATTCTTGTCTGAAATTGTATCTCACCTCCTGTTACCTTTTCTTGAGAGCAGTATCTGATTTCCTTTTATGTCCCTCACAGCCCTGAGTAGTAGGTGCTGTATAAGTGCTTGTTACTCTTCTGTACACCAGCTGTGACAGGACTCAGGGATCATCATGCCATTTAGTGACAATTATCCTGAAGAGCAGGAAAGCCCTAGAGTTGCTTGTGGTTCCAAGAGCATGGCTGGTTAATTCAGTCACAAGCTGGATAATGATAGTCAATGCTTTCTTTATTCTTCAAGAACACAATCTCATTTTAAAAATTCTGTCTGAGATAGAATGTGTTATCTATCACAGCACTGGTTGCTGAATATTTGTAGAACATTTGTTGAAATAATGAATGAATAATTGTTTTATTTTCAGTACATTCAAGTGACACTCAATGTTGATGAAAATACTCAATAAACAATCTATAATAGGCTTAGAAAAGAGTTTTATTTGAGGCAAACTGAAGCCTGGAAGACAGCCTCTCATAATTCTGAGGAACTGATCTGGAAAAGCATGGTTTTTAGCACAGTTTTATATCTTGTCAGAATAAAGAACATGAAGTAAGTCAGGGATACATTCCTTCAAGGTTTCAAAACACAGGTCAGCATGTACACAGTCAGTCTGGCCTTGGCACCTGGGAAAGGAATCTTATCAAAAAGGAGGACCAGTATTGGCTTCCCAGGAAGGGAGACATTCAATTTTTATTTTTAACATGGATATTCCTTACTTCTGGTCAATGTGCCCTTTTCTTAATAATTAAAGCAGATGTACAATATATGTTTTGACAGGCCACAAACAGGCTATTTTAGTTAGCTTAAATTTAACTCGTGTATAAGCCAGAATGCAGCCATGAAATTAAAAGATACTTACTCCTTGGAAGGAAAGTTATGACCAACCTAGATAGCATATTCAAAAGCAGAGACATTACTTTGCCAACAAAGGTTCGTCTAGTCAAGGCTATGGTTTTTCCTGTGGTCATATACGGATGTGAGAGTTGGACTGTGAAGAAGGCTGAGCGCCAAGGAATTGATGCTTTTGAACTGTGGTGTTGGAGAAGACTCTTGAGAGTCCCTTAGACTGCAAGGAGATCCAACCAGTCCATTCTGAAGGAGATCAGCCCTGGGATTTCTTTGGAAGGAATGATGCTAAAGCTGAAACTCCAGTACTTTGGCCACCTCATGTGAAGAGTTGACTCATTGGAAAATACTCTGATGCTGGGAGGGATTGGGGGCAAGAGGTTAAGGGGACGACAGAGGATGAGATGGCTGGATGGCATCACTGACTCAATGGACGTGAGTGTGAGTGAGCTCCAGGAGTTGGTGACGGACAGGGAGGCCTGGTGTGCTGCGATTCATGGGGTCGCAAAGAGTCGGACACAACTGAGCGACTTATCTTATCTTATCTAAGCCAGAATGACTTACCCATACCTTAATATGTGAAAATATCTTTTATCACTAGGAATTTCATCATGATTTTATATTTTTTAGTGCAATTTTGTGTCAAGGTACTGAGATGACTTGGGTATTTACGAAATGATGAAAACAACAACAATAATAATTACCATTGATTCAACCCATCCCTGAGCCAAGAAGTTAGCATTTATTATCTTGTATAACCTTCACAGCAACCCTAGGAAGAACCTTATATTATCCTCACTTTACAAATAAGAATTTTGAGGCTGTAAGGGCTTAAGTAATTTTCCCAACTCGTGCACCTAGTAAGTGAGGTGTAAGTGATTTCAAGTGTACTTAACTTGAAATCCAGGTCTGCCCTTATCCAAAACTCACTTAATTAGTGTTGATTCATGAGAACTAAGACATGCATTTTCCTCACCCTTTTAATTTCTATAGAGCAGCCTTTTCTTTATATGGAATTATGAATTAAAATTACACACTGTATCTTCTACTATATAAAAATCCAACTAAAATTACCCTTTGAAAGGATAATTGTATCAGGGTCTTTTAATGTTTTATAATCTTTATGTTCTATTAACCCACTATCAGTCATCTCTTTAAAAGTCAAAGGTTAATAGGCAAGCACCCACTTTTAATTTATTAATGTATGGGGTGAATGTGTGAGCCAAAGGCAGAATTAAATCAACTGCCAGCTTCGCTTTTTCTTTCAAAAAACTGAAATCACAGTGTTAAGTCTGGCTCATGAACTACTGCCAATATCTCACTTTAGTGAGTTTACATTTCAGTGTGAGAGAACATAAATATGAAAACATTTGTAAATGATTCCCAAGGTGAAAAAAAGCATACATTTCTAAAAGCAGTCTTATTCTTTTTTTTTTAATGGGTTTTTGTTTTGTTTTTGCTTGGGATATATCTTGTGAATTAGCAATGAGTTGGAAATAATTTTTAAGATATTGAACAGCAAAGAATGCCTGTACTGTATCAATTCATGTGGTTTCTACTCAAAGTATTACCCCATATTTGAAGGGTCATACTCTCCTTTGAAATATCTAATTTCACATGAGCCTTATTGGAATTCTAGAGAGTATTGGTTTTGAGTCTTACATTTTTGTCTCCATAAGGACTAAGGATACATCTAGAATTGAGTGCTACAGACAAGAGAGGCCAGGTATATTAAATTTTGTCATAACTCCATGGGTTTTTACTAATGTTAAGAAACAGCTTGTTTTCAGGTCTTGCCTTTGATGATATAATACAATAATTATGTTTTTTCAAATGCCTGATACGCACTTCTTTATATATAAAGTTTCTTTATATATATTCTTTTCTTTATATATATTCTTTCTTTATATATAAAGAAATGTGTGATTTCTTTAGCACAACTAATCTCACTAAGCTTGTATTTTTTTATCTTTAAAATGAGAATAATAATAGCACCTACCTCATAGATTGATTTTAAGTTACCTTAGAGCTGCTGCTGCTGCTAAGTCACTTCAGTCATATCCGACTCTGTGCGACCCCATAGACGGCAGCCCACCAGGCTCTCCGTCCCTGGAATTCTCCAGACAAGAACACTGGAGTGGGTTGCCATTTCTTTCTCCAGTGCATGAAAGTGAAAAGTGAAAGTGAAGTCACTCAGTTGTGTCCGACTCCTAGCGACCCCATGGACTGCAGCCTACCAGGCCCCTCCGTCCATGGGATTTTCCAGGCAAGAGTACTGGAGTGGGTTGCCATTGCCTTCTCCATACCTTAGAGCACATGGCTAAAAACTGGAGGAGCTGGGATTTGATCACAAGTATATCTAACCTTGGGCTTCCCAGGTGGTGCTAGTGGTTAAAGAACCTGCCTGCCAGTGTAGGAGATATAAGAGACGCAGGTTTGATCCCTGGGTCAGGAAGATCCCATGGTGGAGGGCATGGCAACCCACTCCAGTATTCTTGCCTGGAGAATCCCATGGACAGAGGAGCCTGGCGGGCTACAGTCCATAGGGTCACAAAGAGTCAGACATGACTGAAGCAACTTAGCATGCGTGTAGCACGCATTTAACCTTAAAAGCCCAAGCTCCTAAACACTATAACATGGAATCGTGGGCATGGACAACATATGTACTTCCACACCTCAAAGGTCTTCCCCATGACCTTAACCGACTATTTCATGAAAGGGGAAGAGCTGTTTCCTCATGACCTCTGACCAGATACCGTGGAAAAGAGTTTGAGTCATTCTCAGTTGAGACATAGTTTACGAAATTCCTTTTATAGAATCTATTCGAACCTACAGTTAGCAAAGTGAAACTAACAGGGAGGAGCCCAAGTAGGTTCTTTGCATACATTCAGGATGAAATTGTTTTCCATATAGACTCTCCACAATGTTACCTTATTGAATCATATCTAGAGCCTCTCCTATTTCTCCAATATTTTCTTCTCTTGATTCCTGCAAGGAATCTTTTTATCCTATAACACTGGTGACTTCAAAATGGAGGGGACAACTAATTCTGCATCTGCAAAGCTGATTTAAGAGTAAACTCGCCGTGGAGGCTGTGACCTTAGTTTTTTGATGTGCCAAATGGAAATCATATTTACCTGGCTTACCTTGCAGTTCTTCATAGATCAAAACAGAAAAGCATTCTACAAAGAGACAAAGTGACAAAACTCTTACAGGCAAAGTGCAGCCAAACAGGGTTAAATTTAAAGCCTCATTTTGGCACCTAGTGGCTGCAGTTTTGGATGCAACCTAAGTGATCAAGGTGACTGTGAAGATTAACTGAGATTCTATGATCCACTTGCAATGCAACAAATTCTAGCTAATAGATTTTCTTTATTAACACTGGGTTATGAATGGCCTTATTTCCATGTAAGAGAATCCAGAGGAAGGAAATTTTAGAAACGTAAATGAAGATATATATAGATGGTGTATGTAAATTCGAAAAGAGTATTTGATGTTTAAATATGATCTGTAGACTCCAAATCCTCTCAACATGCTATTAGGTCCTCAGCAGTAATTTATAATCAAAGTATTTTCATTAAACTTCCTTTTATCCAAAGAATCTCAATTTGCAGACTATATATTAGATCTTGTCTTTTGACCCCATAAGTTTGATAAGTAAAGTTCCTCAATAACAATTTAGTAAATAGGGAAGTGATATATGTTTGCTTTTCTTGAAACCTTACCAAATGTTCTGTTTCTCAAGTTTATCAACACTGTATGTAAAGTCTTCCAAAGACCTAGCAAATGTGTGTATTATGTGCCTAGCTGGTGAAGTTATGAACATAGGAGATATGATGTGTGCAAGAAAGTATGATCATGATATGGAAAGAGTTGCTAACTTTTTATTTCTCCTGAATCAGCAGGTGAGTTTGGTGTAGTACAGTACTTTTTGGCAACTTTCATTGTGTTTTAGACAAATTTCCTCTTTGGAATATAAGGACAATCTTTATGGTGCTAATATATTTCAGAGCTCACTCAACAGAATAGCAACTTAAGCATGTTAAAAAGAATAATAAACCTAAAAATAGAGCTTTTTTATTCTCTACAGTCAAATCACTGATAAATTCTACAGTGTAACATAGTAAAATGTGATACTTCTACTGTTTTTTTTTTTTTTTGCTTTATCTTTCCTAGAATGACTACAAAAAACTGTCGATGCAGTGCAAAGATTTTGTTGTTGGACTCCTTGATCTGTGCAGAAATACCGAAGAAGTAGAAGCCATTCTGAATGGGGATGTTGAAATACACCACAGTGGTGGAGATCACTATCGTCCTAACCTCAGCCGTTTAAAACTTGCCATTAAGTATGACGTAAAAAAAGTAAGATCAGGCACAAAGCCCCTTTTATGTTATTTCAGTTTTTATTGGTGCTAAATCAAGATGAAGGATTGGCATAATTAGGTTAAGCTGGGTTTTTCTAATTAATTGCTCTAGGTAGGACCTCTAGTAAATTCTAACTGCCAGGCAGTGAGACATTTCACCTACACTAAATGCTGGTCTTTAAAAATCTAGACTTGTTTATCCAATGATTGACACTTTCTTTTACTTAAGGAATGATGCAAAAATGGCTTTGTGTGTTCAAAATACAAGGCATTGTTGTAGGATGGGAACATCATTATTTAAGACCCATCTATATTTGGCAAAACTAATACGATTATGTAAAGTATAAAAAAAAAAAAAAAAAAGACCCATCTCCACTTATTAATTTTGTCCACTTCTGGACCAATGCCTTCAGTTCCTTCTTTAGTGCATTTGAATCTCCTGCATCTTTATTTGTGGAATATTTTTAGTCTCTGTCTTCAGGCAGTGCCTCCTATTCTTGACTGCTTTCTTAAGTTATGTAAGATACGTTTTACTTATTTTTTTCTTTAAAAAATTGTTTATTGAGATATAACATATATTCCATAAACAGCGCATATCTTAAGTTGTATGTAAACTCATTAATTCTTAAAATTTCACATTCTTTTTTTTTAATTTATTTATTTGGAGGCTAATTACTTTACAATATTATATTGGTTTTGCCATATATTGACATGAATCCACCTTGGGTGTACATGTGTTCCCCATCCTGAACCCCCCTACCTCCTCCCTCCCCATCCCATCCCTCTGGGTCATCCCAGTGCACCAGCCCCAAGCACCCTGTATCATGCATCAAACCTGGACTGGTGATCCATTTCATATATAATACATGTTTCAATGCCATTGTCCCAAACCATCCCACCCTTGCCCTCTCCCACAGAGTCCAAAAGGCTGTTCTATACATCTGTGTCTCTTCTGCTATATTACATATAGGGTCATCATTACCATCTTTCTAAATTCCATATATATGCGTTAGTATATTGTATTGGTGTTTTTCTTTCTGGCTTACTTCACTCTGTATAATAGGCTCCAGTTTCATCCACCTCACTAGAACTGATTCAAATGTATTCTTTTTAATGGCTGAGTAATACTCCATTCTGTATATGTACCACAGCTTTCTTATCCTTTCATCTGCTGATGGGCATCTAGGTTGTTTCCATGTCCTGGCTATTATAAACAGTGCTGCGATGAACATTGGGGTATATGTGTCTCTTTCAATTCTGGTTTCCTCAGTGTGTATGCCCAGCAGTGGGATTGCTGGGTCATATGGCAGTTCTATTTCCAGTTTTTTAAGGAATCTCCACACTGTTCTCCATAGTGGCTGTACTAGTTTGCATTCCCACCAACAGTGTAAGAGGGTTCCCTTTTCTCCACACCCTCTCCAGCAGTTATTGCTTGTAGACTTTGGATAGCAGCCATTCTGACTGGCATGAAATGGTACCTCATTGTGGTTTTGATTTGCATTTCTCTGATAATGAGTGATGTTGAACATCTTTTTATGTATTTATTAGCCATCTGTATGTCTTCTTTGGAGAAATGTCTGTTTAGTTCTTAGGCCCACTTTTTGATTGGGTTGTTTATTTTTCTGGAATTGAGCTGTAGGAGTTGTTTGTATATTTTTGAGATTAATTGTCAGTTGCTTTGTTTGCTATTATTTTCTCCCGTTCTGAAGGCTGTCTTTTCACCCTGCTTATAGTTTCCTTTGTTGTGCAGAAGCTTTTAAGTTTAATTAGGTCCCATTTGTTTATTTTTGCTTTTACTTCCAATATTCTGGGAGGTGGGTCATAGAGGATCCTGCTGTGATTTATGTCAGAGAGCATTTTGCCTGTTTTTCTCTAGAAGTTTTATAGTTTCTGGTTTTATGTTTAGATCTTTAATCCATTTTGAGTTTATTTTTGTGTATGGTGTTAGTGTTCTAGTTTCATTCTTTTACAAGTGGTTGACCATTTGTTAAAGAGATTGTCTTTTCTCCATTGTATATTCTTGTCTCCTTTGTCAAAGATAAGGTGTCCATATGTGCATGGATTTATCTCTGGGCTTTCTATTTTGTTCCATTGATCTATATTTC
This sequence comes from Bos javanicus, assembly GCF_032452875.1. Classification (NCBI taxonomy): domain Eukaryota; kingdom Metazoa; phylum Chordata; class Mammalia; order Artiodactyla; family Bovidae; genus Bos; species Bos javanicus. The sequence goes on from NC_083882.1 coordinate 7,400,852, forward strand.
TGTCTTTCTGCCAGTACCACACTGTCTTGACGACAGTGGCTTTGTAGTAGAGACTGAAGTCAGGGAGGTTGATTCTTCCAGTTCCAGTTCTTTCTCAAGATTGCTTTGGCTATTTGAGTTTTTTTTTTGTATTTCCATACAAATTGTGAAATTATTTGTTCTAGTTCTCTGAAAAATACCATTGATAGTTTGATAGGGATTGCATTAAATCTATAGATTGCTTTGGATAGTATACTCATTTTCACTATATTGATTCTTCCGAACCATGAAAACGGTATATTTCTCTATCTATTTGTGTCCTCTTTGATTTCTTTCACCAGTGTTTTATAGTTTTCTATATATAGGTCTTTTGTTTCTTTAGGTAGGTATATCCCTAAGTATTTTATTCTTTTCATTGCAATGGTGAATGGAGTTGTTTCCTTAATTTCTCTTTCTGTTTTCTCATTGTTAGTGTATAGGAATGTAAAGGATTTCTGTGTGTTGATTTTATATCCTGCAACTTTACTATATTCATTGATTAGCTCTAGTAATTTTCTGGTGGAGTCATTAGGGTTTTCTATGTAGAGGATCATGTCATTTGCAAACAGTGAGAGTTTTACTTCTTGTTTTCCAGTCTGGATTCCTTTTATTTCTTTTTCTGCTCTGATTGCTGTGGCCAAAACTTCCAAAACTATGTTGAATAGTAGTGGTGAGAGTGGGCACCCTTGTCTTGTTCCTGACTTTAGGGGAAATGCTTTCAATTTTTCACCATTGAGGATAATGTTTGCGGTGGGTTTGTCATATATAGCTTTTATTATGTTGAGGTATGTTCCTTCTATGCCTGCTTTCTGGAGGGTTTTTATCATAAATGGATGTTGAATTTTGTCAAAGGCTTTCTCTGCATCTATTGAGATAATCATATGGTTTTTATTTTTCAATTTGTTAATGTGGTATATTACATTGATTGATTTGTGAATATTGAAGAATCCTTGTATCCCTGGGATAAAGTCCACTTGGTCATGATGTTTGATCTTTTTAATATGTTGTTGGATTCTGTTTGCTAGAATTTTGTTAAGGATTTTTTCATCTATGTTCATCAGTGATAATGGCCTGGGTTTTCTATTTTTGTGGCATCTTTGTCAGGTTTTGGTATTAGGGTGATGGTGGCCTCACAGAATGAGTTTAGAAGTTTACCTTCCTCTGCAATTTTCTGGAAGAGTTTGAGTAGGATAGGTGTTAGCTCTTCTCTAAATTTTTGATATAATTCAGCTGTGAAGCTGTCTGGTCCTGGGCTTTTGTTTGCTGGAAGATTTCTGATTACAGCTTCAATTTCCATGCTTGTGATGGGTCTGTTAAGATTTTCTATTTCTTCCTGGTTCAGTTTTGGAAAGTTGTACTTTTCTGAGAATTTGTCCATTTCTTCCAAGTTGTCCCTTTTATTGGCATATAGTTGCTGATAGCAGTCTCTTATGATCCTTTGTATTTCTGTGTTGTCTGTTGTGATCTCTCCATTTTCATTTCTATTTTTGTTGATTTGATTTTTCTCCCTTTGTATTTAAAAAACCAGTTTTTAAAGGTGGATTTTATAATAAAAGTAATACAGACTTATGATTGGCTTTCAAACAGTATAGACATAACCCCTTTCTGTCTTCCTATTTCTTAATGCAGAATAGTCAGTATTCTATTTTTCTCCATACATTTATCTTGGACATCTTCATATATTAGCATGTTAACATCCACTCAACCTTTTCAAAGCCTACATATCATTATGCTGATTTATATAATTATGTTCATTTAATCCATTTACTGTTTAAGGGTGTCTATTATTTTCTTAAGTTTCTGTTATTTCAAAACATTTGATAAATTTCCCTCAAAAAAGGTACACGTCAACAGTGTATAAACGGGCTTATTTCTTCCACTCATGTATCATTAAACCTTACCATTCTACAAAGACAAACACTGTATCTTGATTTAATTGTCTTTGACTGTTAACCATCCTTAGGAAACATTTTTAGTTCCTTTATATAATCTGTCCTTTGTCTAACCTTTTAATATTCTTCAGCAATTGTTATTTTGGATTGTTGCTTTTTGTATATTAAATGATGCTCTCTGTCATATATAGCATTCATCTGTAAAAATTAAATATATGAGAACAAAAATATTCTGAAAAGTAAAAATTATGAAATTTAGTTATATAATTTTCTTATTTGAAAGAGTTTATGGCACAGGAATATATCAATGGAATAGAATAGGCAGTCCATGAAAAGATCATATGCAAATGGGAATCTAGTATAAAATACATTTAGCCCTTTAGGTCAGGGCAGAAAAGGTGGTATACTTTTTTTTTTAAAAAGTATTTAGACATCCAAATTAGCAGGATCTTTATATCATTCCTTCTAGATGGAAAAAGTGCATAATCATAAAAGTCCTTTTATAAAATATTGATGAAGCTTTTTATAACAGTAAATTTTCAAAATTCGTCTATGCTTTGAAAGTCCATTAGTCCTAAAGGAAAAGTTTGGTAAATTTGAATCCTTGAATTTACATAAACTGCATTACAGCCTCCTGCCACATTGCTTGATACCTGTCCCCTACAAATTTTACATTTGTTCTTTAATTCTAACAATATTTTTTATGAGAAAGGATAGAACTTAATATTAGAACACAAGAAAAAGCTTATGCTGAATCCTTCTTTAATCAAGCTGTTAAATGTTTTGTTACCCCCTGCTAGTTTGTAGCCCATCCAAACTGCCAACAGCAGCTCCTGTCCATATGGTATGAGAACCTTTCCGGGCTGCGGCAGCAGACCATGGCGGTCAAGTTCCTTGTGGTCCTCGCCGTTGCCGTGGGACTGCCCTTCCTGGCTCTCGTTTACTGGTTCGCTCCGTGCAGCAAGGTACGTCTGTGAAGCCTGGACCTCTGTCAGCCCGTCAAAGTCTGTCTGTTTTATTTATCAGACCCAGTTAAGCAGGGAAAATTCTATTTCTCAAACAAAAATGTCAGGAAGTCAGAATTGGGTTCACATTATAAAAATAATATATTTGCTATAAGAAATTTTTAAAAAGCAATGGAAAGAAAAAATTCACCTGTAATATCACTGTTAGTAATATGTGAAACAAAACATCAGTTAGATTATTCCTATTTGTCTTCTCTCTAGTCATGCCTGTGCATATATTTCTACATTTTTAATGAAGCATGCATTGAGCAGAATTTCAAATAACATCCTAAAAATGCTTCCTTTTGTTTTTCCCCCTGCTGGCAAAATTTGAGATGAAAGTTTCTGTTTATCATTTATTTTAGCTAATAAATCTTAATTTATTAGCTAAAATAAACATCTTGCCATTGTTTTTTTAATTTTATTTATTGCCAACATTTTTAAAAATTATTATTTAGTCACATATTTGGTGCTTTAACCTTATAGGAATGTTTCTAAGTGGCTTATAGTAAGAAGCCGATGCAAAGCCTTTTTCACACAGTGGGAGCTTCATCATTACTTCCAGTGATGAAGATAGGAACTGCTAGAAACTGAGCATTTTCTCCTGAGGGTAAAATCTATCATCATAAATGTTTTCCCCATAAAGGCCAAAAATTGATTCATAAATAAAATATAAAGGAGGAAAATAAAATGAAAATAGTGATATTTACTAGAATTAGAATTTATAGCATGGATTTTTTTCTAGAAAGTTAAGCTTTTCCTTTTTTCATAGGAATGACAGATTTCATTTTGAAAAAACTAATTAATCCTCCTTACTAGAACACAGGCCACATCTATGTATGTGGTCTCTATTCTGCTTCAACATACATTTCTGGGTTCTTCAGAGATTTAAACTGAATTATGTTTCTTATTACTCTGTGATCAAACTGTAATATATTTTCTAAAGTGAATAATTGCCCCTCTCCATAATGGGCTCAAAAACATAATGCCTTTCAGAGGGTTTGGTCTTTGACAGACTATTTTTGGCAGTCCTTAGAGTTTCACATTTCTTAATTTTTGATTAAATCCTAATCAACCTGATTTCCTTCACTATTTCTTCTTCCATAACTGTGTTTCTTTCTGCCATCTGTTTTTCATCCTCATTTAGATCATCAAGGCAAATAATCAAATTAAAAGGACACTGTCAATGTATTTTTCTCTCATATCTAAAATCTATTTTACTGACTCTTATTTAGGGTTTGAAGCATGATTATAAAATATATCTTATATTTTCCCTTTAGTGATACAGATATAAATATTACAGCTTAGAAAAAATTTTTTTGTAATAATGGAAAATTACTCAGGCTATATTAATACTTTTATTTAAAATACTGTTTTAAATACTTAAAAATTCAAAAACATCCATGAAAATTATACCAGATCAAATTTCAGGCCTATGCACCTTGACAGAGTCCCTGTTTCTGTTTAGAGCTTGGTTTTCATTCCTCAAGTCTGCTCTTTAAGAAATTCTTTTTTGTCCTTACTTGTTCTCTTTTTTCTACCATAATCCAAATATGTTTTATGCTCATGATAGTAAAAATAGGTCATGCTGTGATTTCAAATCATTTTGGCTTCAGCTAGTACTAGCTTCAACCTTTTCTATTTACTATTGGTATTTAATAGCTATTTGATCATAAATACATACTTAAAAAGAATATGATGTAATATTTAAAGTTCTTCCTTTCAGTCATTTTTCAGGTACATCAGTTTTTTTTTTTTTCTTTTGTGTAGCAGAGTTTTATTAAAATGCAAAGGGACAGCGAAAGCTACTGACACAGACATCAGAAGGGGGATGGAGAATGCCCCCCTCGCTAGTGTTAGCAAGGGGGTTATATACTTTTTAAATTAGTTATTACAATAAATCAAAAGAATGTCTCAAGGTTGTAAAAGTCTTACTAGACCCACTCCCACAATTTACATTTTAGGATGACAGGATTAGAACTTAACAGTAGAAAGACCCTACCAGACCCACTCCCATAATATACATTCTAAGATATCAGGATTAGTCAGAAGGTTTTCAGGAAGCAAAAACTGTCCTCAAGCAGGCTACATTGTTGTTATATAATCCCCAGTACAGAGTTTAAACTGAATTGTTTTTTTGTGTAATCATCAGTTCTGGGCTTAAAAAAAAAAAAAAGTTTTATGTGACGAAGACTAAGGAATGTAGAGAGAGGAAAAAAAAAAAAAAAGTTTGTCCTTTCCTCCTCCTTGAGAATTCCAGACTCCTATCTCTTCCTCAAAAATCCCAGACCCCTCTCTCCTTGGGGACCCTGAACTTCTTATTAACCTGCCTAGGAATTCACTCTCTCATCGCCCCCTTTTCTTTTAGGAGAATTATATTGCCAAGGGAAAGGGGCATCATTTTCTTTACATAACTACTTCCTGCTGTTGAGGCAGCATATTCTCCTAACCCTCAAATGGAGGGTCTCTGATCCAGGGGCCCCAAGTAATAGTTGGAGGAGGCTGTGGTACTCCTAGGAGCTTGAACAACCTTTTGTAACCTAAAAGCTTTCAGACGGCAAGAAACAAATCCAGTTACACAGTTACAGATGTGAAGCAAACAGCAAAAACAGAACAATTAGAATTATTACGATTAAGATAGTTTTCCACCATGGGGAGCTAGCTAGTTAACGTTTCCCAGAGTGAGGTGACTGTGGCTTTAGGAGTATCCATAGCCTGATTCATTTTGTTCACGTGTTTAGTAAAGTGAGTAACATTAGTACTCATATCTGGTATATATGTACAACAGTGGATATTAATAATATCCAATGTGTGGCTGTTAGAATATCTAAGGCCAATCTGTTTTGTAAAACCATCTTTCTAATTTGTATTTGTTCAGCTTTAAGGACTGAAAGAGCATCAACTTGTAGCATAACATCTGATCTGTAGTTCCCAAAAAGGGAATGAATATTGTAGCCAGATAATCATACCAGTGAAATACAGACCTTGCCCAACAAGTTTCTCCCCCTGCCGCAACCCGTGTGGTTTTTTATTAATTTAATTAATTTATTTTTTATTGAAGGATAATTGCTTTACAGAATTTTGCTGTTTTCTGTCAAACCTCAACATGAATCAGCCATAGGTATACAAATATCCCCTCCCTTTTGAAACTCCATCAGTTTTTCACTTGGTCAATTATTCTTTAGTTATTTTTTTTAGAAATTTGTTTACATCACAGAATATATAGATGACAAATTTTACTGTGAGTAACTCATAGTAAACTCAAAGGAGTAACTTTGGTTCCTAAAGTCCACCAAATCTCCCAGCATCTCTATAGGGAAACTCAACTCTCAATGATTTGTGATAATAAATGGAAAATATGAATATCCACACACGTCACTATAGTTTCCTATAAGCCAACTTTTTATGTGTTTTCTTGTTTTATTTTTTCTTTAAACTACAACCTTTAATGAGCAACAAAAATGCTTGGTTTGATTCTCCTGTTTGCCCTCTGGATAGAATGAAGGGGTCGATTGCAGAGGGCCAGGAACCCCCTGAAGAGCGAGAGTGAGCCTGCTCAGGAGGGAGGTGCAGCTCATCGCCCTGGATGGCTAAATACTGGCTTGAGATGTGTTCAGACAGCTGGATGCAAGCTCCAGGCCTCTCAGACTTGAGGTCCACTCTAACGTGGGTGGCTCTCTTCTCACTCTGTTTTACGTCCCTAGCCTTTTCTCTTCTCCTCCTGTTTTAGTTTGTGCTTTCTTGAGTTTTTGTTATTTTGTGTTTTGAAGGCTGCCTCTGATTCTCCCCTGAACAAGGCAGGGAGTAAATAAGTTTTTCATAGATTTCACTACTAATAGTCAATGCCCCAATCCCAGTTTCCACAACAGTCAAATAAATTGAGAACTTTAAAAACGATCATTTAATATTTATAACAATAGATTTTTTTTCACCAGAAAGATATTGAACCTTGAAGTAAATGATTAAATAAAGCTCATGCTGCTGCTGCTGCTAAGTTGCTTCAGTCGTGTCCGACTCTGTGTGACCCCATAGAAGGCAGCCCACCAGACCCCCCGGTCCCCGGGATTCTCTAGGGAAGAACACTGGAGTGGGTTGCCATTTCTTTCTCCTAAATAAAGCTCATACACAAGATCCATAGAACTCTCATATAAAGTTAAAACAAATGGGAGAGAAAATAGGACTGATTTCCTTTTTCCTATTGTCCTTAGCCATGTTTTTCTTTAAATATGGACTGTTAAAAACTGAACATTAATGCAACTTTAATTTCTTTTCCATAGTGTACCATATATGCAATTTAAGTTACATTGTTATATATATAATTTGCTGTGACTTGGCTATTTAATCATGTATTATATAAAGTTTAATCATGTGTATGAGCTTTATTTGATTAAACTTTATATAGATCAGATCAGATCAGTTGCTCAGTTGTGTCCGACTCTTTGTGACCCCATGAATAGCAGCACACCAGGCCTCCCTGTCCATCACCAACTCCCAGAGTTTACTCAGACTCACATCCATCGAGTCAGTGATGCCATCCAGCCATCTCATCCTCTGTCGTCCCCTTCTCCTCCTGCCCCCAATCCCTCCCAGCATCAGTCTTTTCCAATGAGTCAACTCTTCGCATGAGGTGGCCAAAGTACTAGAGTTTCAGCTTTAGCATCATTCCTTCCAAAGAAATCCCAGGGTTGATCTCCTTCAGAATGGACTGGTTGGATCTCCTTGCAGTCCAAGGGACTCTCAAGAGTCTTCTTCAACACCACAGTTCAAAAGCATCAATTCTTCGGCGCTCAGCCTTCTTCACAGTCCAACTCTCACATCCATACATGACCACAGGAAAAACCATAGCCTTGACTAGACGGACCTTTGTTGGCAAAGTCATGTCTCTGCTTTTGAATATGGTATCTAGGTTGGTCATAACTTTCCTTCCAAGGAGTAAGCATCTGTTAATTTCATGGCTGCAGTCACCATCTGCAGTGATTTTGGAGCCCAGAAAAATAAAGTCTGACACTGTTTCCACTGTTTCCCCATCTATTTCCCATGAAGTGGTGGGACCGGATGCCATGATCTTCGTTTTCTGAATGTTGAACTTTAAGCCAACTTTTTCACTCTCCACTTTCACTTTCATCAAGAGGCTTTTTAGTTCCTCTTCACTTTCTGCCATAAGAGTGGTGTCATCTGTATATCTGAGGTTATTGATATTTCTCCCGGCAATCTTGATTCCAGCTTGTGCTTCTTCCAGTCCAGCATTTCTCATGATGTACTCTGCATAGAAGTTAAATAAACAAGGTGACAATATACGGCCTTGACGTACTCCTTTTCCTATTTGGAACCAGTCTGTTGTTCCATGTCCAGTTCTAACTGTTGCTTCCTGATCTGCATACAAATTTCTCAAGAAGCAGATCAGGTGGTCTGGTATTCCCATCTCTTTCAGAATTTCCCACAGTTTATTGTGATCCACACAGTCAAAGGCTTTGGCATAGTCAATAAAGCAGAAATAGATGTTTTTCTAGGTGATAGAATTCCAGTTGAGCTATGCCAAATCCTAAAAGATGATGCTGTGAAAGTGCTACACTCAATATGCCAGTAAATTTGGAAAACTCAGCAGTGGCCACAGGACTGGAAAAGGTCACTTTTCATTCCAATCCCAAAGAAAGGCAATGCCAAAGAATGCTCAGACTACCGCACAATTGCACTCATCTCACACGCTAGTAAAGTAATGCTCAAAATTCTCCAAGCCAGGCTTCAGCAATATGCGAACCGTGAACTTCCTGATGTTCAAGCTGGTTTTAGACAAGGAAGAGGAACCAGAGATCAAATTGCCGACATCCACTGGATCATGGAAAAACTTTATATAATACATGATTAAATAGCCAAGTCACGATAAATTGTATATATAACAATGCCAAATTTAAATTGTATATGTGGTACACTATGGAAAAGAAATTAAAGTTGCATTAATGTTCAGTTTTTAACAGTCCATATTTAAAGAAAAACATCGATAAGGACAATAGGCAAAAGGAAATCAGTCCTATTTTCTCTCCCATTTGTTTTAACTTTATATGAGAGTTCTATTTAAACAGGGTCTTAAAAAGAAACACAAAAAAATACTCTGATTCAAGCTAAGGAATATTTACTTAGGGAAGTATGCTTTTCAGACATGATTTTTATAGCAACTTTTTACAAATTAATTTTGAATTGGCTCTGCAATAGATCTAATTGTATGGATCCATTGACTTAAAACTAGATTGATCTATTGATCTAGATAAACATACACATACACACACACACACATGCACACACACATACACAGCATGACATTCTGCCTGGCCTAAGTGAGAGAGAGAAAACAAATATCGTACATTAACACATAAAAATAGAATCTGGAAAAAACGGTACTGATGAACCTATTTACAGGGCAGGAACAGAGACGCAGATGTAGAGAGTGGACATGTGGACATGGAAGAGGAAGGGGAGGGCGGCACAGACTGGGAGAGCAGCACTGACATGTATGCCCTCCCATGGATGAAATAGATAGCCAGTAGGAAGCTTTTGATGGCACAAGGAGCTCAGCTCGGTGCTCTGTGACGAATCACAGGGGTGGGATGGTGCGAGAGGGAGGCTCAAGAAGAATGAAAAATGTATATACATATACCTGATTCACTTTGTTGTATAGCAGAAACTAACACAACATTGTAAAGCAATTATACTCCTATAAAAATTTTTTTTAAAAATGATTCTAATTAAGAGAGAAAGGACTAAGCTATGTGACTCATCATTCTAGCTCTAACTTTTATGATTTTGAAAACCATATAGACTGATAAAGTTTGTAGGAGCAGAGAATATTGATTGGATTTCTTCCATTATAGCATTTCTTTGTTAAAAACCTTAGAACCTTTTTTTTCCCCTAAAAATTTACATGTATATGTACTTCCATGAGAAAATAAGAAATTGTTTTGAAAACCAAATATAAACATTAACTCTTAAAACAAATATGCTGTGCTTAGTTGCTTAGTAGTATCTGACTCTTTGCGACCCCATGGACTGTAGCCCAACAGGATCCTCCGTCCCTGGGGATTCTCCAGGCAGGAATACTGGAGTGGGTAGCCTATCCCTTCTCCAGGGGAACTTTCTAACCCAGGAATTGAACCAGGGTCTCCTGCAGTGAAGGCAGATTCTTTACCAGCTGAGCAACCCGAGAAGCCCCAAGTATACCTGAGTTCAAATTCCAGCTCTACCACTTAAGGAGCTAGTTTCTGGACCTTTCTTCCTCTTTTCCTTCATCTGTAAAATGGGCATTTCAGCAGCATATACCCCTTTGTATTGTTGTAACAGTTACATGTAATTAATAGAGTAAAGCACTTAAAACAGTACTTAGCACATAAAAGTACTGGATAAGTGGTGGTATTATTATTAATTTCTGTATTTTATTTCTATATTTTTCTGTAATAATCAGTTAATTTAAAAAGCTGTTAAAAGCTATGAGCCCTCTCCTACAAAAAAATATCCTTACATGCGTGTGCTGAGTTTTGTTTACCATTCCAGGGGTGCACAGAGCCCCTGAGACACATCTTGGGCACACACCACACCTCTGCTCTGACTAGGATGCGTGCATCTCAGATGGGAATGATTCCTGCACTATTGATGTGCAGGAGCTTTATGGTCTCCATATTTTATATGAAGACTCTGATTTTCACATAATTTAGGAAGTTCACTCATTGCTAATTAGGGAATGAAACTGGAACCTGAACCTAAAATGTTGGACTTTCAATGCAGTGTCATTCCAGGACGTTGGTTCAGTGCATGGCGGGACCTGCCCTGCTGTCCTGCCCTTGGCTGGGCGTCCTTTTCTTGGTACTCCTGACTTCTGCTCCACACAGCATCTCCAACATACAATATCACCTGAAGCTTGACCTGCACCCACAGCAGTTCAGTTCAGTCACTCAGTCATGTCCGGTTCTTTGCAACCCCAAGAACTGCAGCACACCAGGCCTCCCTGTCCATCACCAACTCCTGGAGTTTACTCAAACTCATGTCCATTAGTCGGTGATGCCATCCAACCATCTCATCCTCTGTTGTCCCCTTCTCCTCCCACCTTCTATCTTTTCCAGCATCAGGGTCTGTTCTAATGAGTCAGTTCTTCGCACCCACATCAGTGAAATACATGTGTGGACAGTGCTAGTGCTAAGTCACTTCAGTTGTGTCTGACTCTTTGTGATCCTATTGGCTGTAGCCTGCCAGGCTCCTCTGTCCCTCTGTGCATGGGATTCTCCAGGCAAGAATACTGGAGCGGGTTGCCATTTCTTTCTCCAGGGGATCTTCCTGACCCAGAGGTTGAACCCACGTCTCCTGTGTCTCCTGCATTGGCAGGCAGGTTCTTTACCACTAATGCCACCTGGGAAGCCCAGAAGGCAAATGTCAACGAAGGGTGTATACATGGCAAAGTAGATTCAGTTTAATATTTTCACTGCTGCTTCCTCAAAACTTCATGCCCACTAAATTAGTTTGTTTTTCATGAATAATTGTGATACTCTGCTCTGCCTTTTGTTATTATACTAATAAAATATTTTGTCAGTATCACATATATTTTAAGAACTTAAATATTATTTTATAGAAGTGAATTTATTTAACTATCAATCCCAAATATCAGCATATATAGATGAGCAATGAGACAAAATTTTATATTAGCATAAAGGATTATTTTTTATTATCAGTTATAAATGTACATAATTATCTTAGAAGAACATTGGACTGCACAGATGTTTGTTCTTGTGTATAGACATGTGTGTTTTGCAAAATGCACACAACAAAGCTAAGACTTTCTTTTGGTGTGTTTTGTGGCAGATGGGAAAGATAATGCGTGGACCATTCATGAAGTTTGTGGCACACGCTGCCTCCTTCACCATTTTTCTGGGACTGCTAGTCATGAATGCAGCTGACAGATTCGAAGGCACCAAAATCCTTCCTAATGAAACCAGCACAGATCATGCAAAACAGCTGTTCAGGATGAAAACATCCTGCTTCTCATGGATGGAGATGCTCATTATTTCCTGGGTAATAGGTAAAGACTGACTTTCTCTCATCATTTATTTTTGCAGCCATAGCAATAGGACTGAATGACACCTGTTCTCTCACACGTCAGTTATATAAATGTATGCAGCATAATACAATGCTCTGCACAACATGATCTTGTGTTTTTAAAGTGCAGTTATCTAGGGTTCATTTTCAGTACCACAGTTCTCTCACATGCCACATGCTTTTTAGATTTCCAAGAAAAACCCAGGAAGAAAATGAACAGGATAGTATGAATCAAACCTTTCCAGTGATGAAAAACTGCCATTCATATTTTGGGACAGCTGTGACTTCAAGCTTAAAAATAACCATATGATTTTATGTTGCAATTTAATAGGAACAGAAGGTCCTAGCCACTCACACCTATTGAACATTTGTTATGTACTAAGAACTGTTCAGATCATTTTACATCCATAACATTACCCACTGTCTTTGTGCTTTAGTGGTCTACTCTATCGTATAATAATAATGTCTACATTATGGCTTTAGGTCTCCCAGAAGGAAAGTGAAACAGAGAGAATGCAGTCTCAATTACTAGGCTGTCTTTAGAATCAGTCATCCATATTGCTTGACATTAAATATAATGCAAATAAAAGATATTTCAATTGGATATTTATAAATGAATAGACTCAGTAGCTATTACCTATTGAGGTTAATAATGTGAATAAAATGTAGTCCTTATAGTCAAGGAAGTTAAGTCTGCTGGAGGGGGGCAGGCAGGTCAACAAGTAAATCAACAAAGAAAACTATGTAACAAATAATATTACTGAGGAGCTATTAGAGGGTTATGAACATATACAGATTGGGCACCTAAATCTGAGTGGGTGGGATGTGGAAGGGGCAGAGAAGGTCTCCCTAGACAATACATTCAACCTGAGATTTTGAAGATAAGGTCATGTTAATCGTACTGACTGTTTATGGGGAGGTAAGGACGGACTGATGTTGAGGCTGAAACTCCAGTATTTTGGCCACCTGGTGGGGAGAGCTGACTCATTTGAAAAGACCCTGATGCTGGGAAAGATTGAGGGCAGGAGGAGAAGGGGACAACATAGGATGAGATGGTTGGATGGCATCACCGACTCATGGACATGGGTTTGGGTGGACTCCGGGAGTTGGTGATGGACAGGGAGGCCTGGCGTCCTGCGGTTCATGGGGTCGCAAAGAGTCAGACATGACTGAGCGACTGAACTGAACTGAAGGACGCTACAAGGCATGGATCAAAAAGCTGAAGGCAAAGATGTGGAACTAGGTCCACACTTGGCTCCTCATTTGCCAAGTCATGTGTTAGGCTCAGCTATAACGCAGGCTCATTTATGGATGTGATTGATGGGAGAGAGGGGAGGAGACATGGTCAGAGGATGATTTTCAGCTATTGGTGCTGTGATTCCTCACCTTTTATAAAACACAGCTGGCTATGAGGTAGAGGGTGGCTTTGAGGAGGGGGTTCGGGAGGCTGAGAGACAACTGAAGTGATCCATGTGTGGAATGTGGGGCCAGAAAGGGAGTGAGGAAAGGACTTGTGAGCTTTGTAAAAGATACTTTTCAAAAAACCTGGTAATGTATTGCACGTGGACAGGGAGAGCTGTGGATTCTGCCTTGGGTTAAGGTGCTGACTGCAAGTCTCTAAGAGGAAGAATACAGAGGGAAGATAAGGATTGAGACCAGGAGAATGAAAAGCTGGTAAGGAAGTTTGCTTGAGATTGACTTTGAAGTGCCCATGGGATTTTCAGGTGAAGACGTCTATTAAGTAATAGGAAATGCAACCCCAGAGAGAAGCCAGGCTGTGGACAAAGTTTCAGCTATCTCCATAAGGTCCTGACTATGCAGGAAGTCCTGCAGGGTAGATATGTGGAGAAGGATGTGAGAAGAGAGCTCAAGGAATCTTTATCCAAAACCGTTGGCAGTCCGTAAGCTTGGTTCTCCCCTGGTGATCTGGAGAAGCATCTGTAGTCAGTTTTATGTTACTTCTGTGGCAAGGGATATCTTCTAGGCTTCCTCATTCTGGGGCTGATCGGATAATCAATTGAAATGTTATAAAGCACTATACAAATTACCTTATGAGCATTTTAAATGCATATGAGGTAATTCAACAGCATTGAGAGTTATTCAAAACTTCTGAATCACTTCATTTCCTGGTTATGTTCCAAGGAGAAATATAGTGTCTTAACATGTGAATTGCATCACTAAGGTAAACCTTTGATAAAGAAGAGTTTGATTGTCCACTTTTTCTTTTCTAATTGGTTTGTCTTATGCTATAAAGCTCTAAGAAATATATTACATCTCACTTTGAATATTTGATTTAAAATAAGAATGATCATTTGGACATTGCCTTTATCTCAAGCTAAATATGCCTATATGCCGTCATGTTTTGTGCGTGTTAGTATGTGTAACATACATAATATAGTACTTGGCACATTAGAAATGTTTAATAAATTTCAGATGGCTATGATTATTATTAAACTCTTCATTAAGAGTTCATATGTTTTATATGGAAGTGATATTTCCTACTGAAAAGATATTAATCAAGATATGACTCTTTCAAGGTTAAACTTTGAAAGCATTTAATTTTATGTAAGGGGATTAGATATAATGAATGTTCATTTTATTCTTGTTCTTATTTTAAACTTTCTGTTTTGTATTGGGGCATAGCCAGTTAACAAGGTTGTGATAGTTTCAGGTAAACAGTAAAAGAACTCATCCATACATACACGTGCATCCATGTTCATCTTATTCTTTATCAAACATAATTTACTCTTCTCATACTAATATTTTAATATAAGCATTAGAAGTTTTTCCTTTTTCACCTGGAAACCTAAACCAAGAATGTTAACTTTTAATTTTATGAATAAAAGCATTTTCCTTGGAACAACTGGCCCAATAACCTTTATATTTGAGATTTGGAGATGTTCTCAGTGTTCATTTACAGGTAAAACAATGAACAACTCAGAATGGACAACTGGTACTTTGTAGCATGTGTTAGACTCCTGGTTCAGTTTCTAACACTGATATTTATTTTTCTTCTTGAATTTTCTTGAAAGTGGTTGTACCTTCTGGAAATAATCATTAAGTGGCCTAAGTTACTTAGGTCTGATGCTAGCTGATTTGAAAGAAAAGACTGACATTACTGATCACAGAAAGCAAATTGATTTAATTTTAGTGAAAAGTTGAAAAGCTGAATGATGGACTCTGCATTCCAAGAGATCTTGACAAGACAGAATGGTGAGCTCAAAACAAAGAGAAATGAGAAGGGTAGCAGGAACACAGGGAGGGGGAGACGTGCTTGATGACACTTGACAGGAAAAGGTCTTAAGCAGCAGTTTTAGCCTAATGTCCAGTGTGAGCGCCGAGGAAGGAAATGCAATGCAGGACTGACTCTTCAACAGGAGGGAAGGACTGCAGGGAAGGGCTGTAATTAAGTCCCTGAGCCACACTCTGTCTAGACCACAGCTGCAGGCAATTGGCAAAATAGGGAGCATTCCAAGTGGAAAGCCGTCAGAAAAGTGAGTGGCTTCTCCACAGAAAAGCCCCTGTTGGGACTAGAGAAACTTACTCTGTAGGGTGGGAGGTAGGGCGGAACCTAGGGATTGTGAAGCCTGAAATTTAATTTTTTGGAGGGCCCCATTTAGAGAAAAAGAAGGCAAAATAGAGAAGGAAAAATGGAGGATCCTGGGCAAATAAGGCATCCTAGAATTCAAATTTCATTTAAATGGGAAATGGGAAACCCACCTCTGCTCTAGAAGAATAAATTTAATGAGGGCACAGGTGTTTTTGCTTTTTAAAAAATTTTATTTTAAGAAATGTAAAGGTGGAGGGAGCAGATTCATTCTTTTGAGGGCAGAATTAGTACTGACAGGTTCACAGTGAAGGGATACTTCCTGCAAAGTCAACAATGTCCAGATGAGCAGCCTTCAGTAGGAGTAATTCAGGACATATTCAAGCAGAGGCTCCACCCTGTGGAAGTTCTCTGCTTGTGGAGAAACTGGACTAGATGGAGGATTTTGAACTATGCTTGGCAACGCCTGGGGGTCCTCAGAAAACATAATATGGAAATTCTTCCTTCAAACAGAATGGTTTGCTGTATCTGTTTTATCTTTTAAGCTTTGGGAAGATATCATTTTTACCAAGAAGTGTACCCCTTAAAGAGAGAGAAGATGGAGGAGAAGTGGGAAGGAGAGAAGCTTTGAAAGCAACTAGACTATACGAATTGAAAACCCCCAGTAATCCGTTTTTCAGCTACTCCAAACTACCCTTGTTTCATAGTGAGGAAGCTGGTGGGAACCCAGGGACCACATCCACACACAGACGGCCCTCAGATTTTTTCACTCTTGCTCATACTTGTGTGTGTGTGTGCATGTGCATGAGTGGACACACGCAGTGTTTCCTATGTTATTAATAAGTCTGATCCACTAAAGTATATATGAATCCAATCCCAGCCTTCTCTAAATTTGGAATAATTTCAAAATAAGTAAGTCGTGTGATACATTGAATGCTGATTTTGAGAAAAGCACAGTTAAGCTGTTGGAAGGCGAGTCCCAGGTGGTGCTAGTAGTAAAGAACCTGCCTGCCAATGCAGGAGACACGGGAGACACAGGTTCGATCCCTGGGTTGGGGTGATCCCCTGGAGAAGGGCACGGCAACCCACTCCAGTATTCTTACCTGGAGAATCCCATGGACAGAGGAGCCTGGCAGGCTACAGTCAATGGGGTCGAAAAGAGTCAGATACAAGTGAAGTGACTTAGCATGCACGCACAAGCTGTTGGAAGGACACAGCATGGCTTTTTAAAACCCCTACAGGGCTTCACAATCATTCACATAGGTTCTGTGATAAAAGTTTATGACAAATAGGGGGATTTGGGGAAGGTGATTAGTCGCAGAAAGGGCGGAAGATTTATTTCAACTAGGGGACCCTGGAGACTTCTTGATGGAAGTAGACTTTGAGGAATTGTTGGTGTTTAGGTTGTGTTTCTCCAGATGGCTCTAGGAGGAGACAGGACATCAGAGATTAGGATGTCTTAAAGATAATAGGGGTAAAGTTACTTCTTTTTAATAAAGAAAGAAAATATATACCAGACATAGAAAATCTGAAATAGTAAATTCTCAATAAGTATTAGTTATGTTTTCAAGTGCCAGACACTGTGCTATGCATTTTCCATATGTTAAGTCTCATGACCATCCTATGAAGTAGGCACAAACTACTAGCATCCCCATTCTGCAAGCTGAATTTTAGAAAGTTTCAGTAAGTTGCCAAAGATTGCACAGCTAACAAATGGATGACTGTGATTGTTCAGGCACCCAGCGGTGTCTGACTCTTTGTGACCCCATGGACTGCAGCACGCCAGGCCTCCCTGTCCCTCACCATCTCCCAGAGTTTGCCCAAGTTTATGTTCGTTGCATTAGCGATGCCGTGGTGTCTGATTCCAAAACCTGTGCTCCTAAGTAATACACTAAGTTTTAGAGTGGATGGTGCAACATTATTAATAATTCCGCCATGAAGAAACTACTACTACTACTACTATGCTCCTGTAATTCCTTCTAGTCTTTTATAATGCTGTTTTAAACATAATATCATAGAATATATAAAATGTTTACTTGGCATGCTTGAATGTTTATGACATAAACATTTCCCATTGTGTATTAGTCTAGGTCCTCCAAGAAGCATATGCAAAGACAGAAATTAACATGCAACAATTTTATTAAGGGAAATTCTATGTGAGAGAAATGGGAGGGAGCTGAAGAAACCTTCAAGGGCTGTAAGACTGTGATGCAAGGTTGATGTTCAGGGCAGGAGAGAGGGAAGGAAGGTAGGACAGAAGCACCCTAGATATCCATTCTGTCTAAAGAAAGTTTGACAAGTCTGTCAAGAGATCCTTGAGCTGAGGTCAGCCATCAGAGGAGTCCCACGACTCTCAAGAAGGGGTGCCCTCAGTCACTGGTGAGGAGCAGCCCATGGGAAGCATGGCCTTAGGGCAAAAGTGTCTGTAGTCTTCAGAGTGCTGCAGCTTTGGCCCATGGCCAGTTGAATTTCTGTATTTGGAGGCCTGTGGGGCACATTCTTGTGGCCACTATTCCATGGTAATTAAAATATCATATGAAATGGCTACATAATAGTCTATTTGTGAAAGTCCCATGATTACTTCTATTTCGAGGATGTTAGTATCGCTGTTTTTACATATATTTTTTTTTATTACAAAGAATCCTATAATGAACATCTTATGTACAGAATTAATGGATCAAATCATGTTTGCTGCTTGAATGCCCTTAATGAACTTTGTCAAATTGCTTTATGATAATGCACTGATATTTTTGGACTATAGGATTTGTAGGGACAGAATAATTATGGCTGAATGGGTAAGATGAGGTCATATTTTGAAGGGTTTTGAATGTCAGCCTGAGACCTTTTAAATTTGTTTTGTTGAAAACTAAGGCTGGAATGAAATTGGATTTTAACCCCTATTTTAACCTCTTTCCCATGCAGGCATGATATGGGCTGAATGTAAAGAAATTTGGACTCAAGGCCCCAAGGAGTACTTGTTTGAGTTGTGGAATATGCTTGATTTTGGAATGTTGGCAATCTTTGCAGCATCATTCATTGCAAGATTCATGGCATTTTGGCATGCTTCCAAAGCCCAGAGCATCATTGATGCAAATGATACTTTAAAAGATTTAACAAAAGTCACACTGGGAGACAATGTGAAATACTACAATTTGGGTGAGTTTACAGTACCCAGTCAACATGTTTATAAAATGCAGAATTTATTATATCATTTGTATGCAGAATCTTTAAAAAAATGGTACAAATGAGCCTATTTACAAAACAGAAATAGACTCACAGATGTAGAAAACAAGCTTATGGTTACCAAGAGGGAAGGGAGGGGAGGGATAAACCCAAGAGAGAGATTGGAATTGACATATACACACTCAGATCAGATCAGATCAGTCGCTCAGTCGTGTCCGACTCTTTACAATCCCATGAATCGCACAAGCCAGGCCTCCCTGTCCGTCACCAACTCCCGGAGTTCACTCAGACTCATGTCCATCGAGTCAGTGCTGCCATCCAGCCATCTCATCCTCTGTCGTCCCCTTCTCCTCTTGCCCCCAATCCCTCCCAGCATCAGAGTCTTTTCCAATGAGTCAACTCTTCGCATGAGGTGGCCAAAGTACTGGAGTTTCAGCTTTAGCATCATTGCTTCCAAAGAAATCCCAGGGCTGATCTCCTTCAGAATGGACTGGTTGGATCTCCTTGCAGTCCAAGGGACTCTGAAGAGTCTTCTCCAACACCACAGTTCAAAAGCATCAATTCTTCGGCGCTCAGCCTTCTTCACAGTCCAACTCTCACATCCATACATGACCACAGGAAAAACCATAGCCTTGACTAGACGAACCTTTGTTGGCAAAGTAATGTCTCTGCTTTTGAATATGCTATCTAGGTTGGTCATAAGTTCCCTTCCAAGGAGTAAGCGTCTTTTAATTTCATGGCTGCAGTCACTATCTGCAGTGATTTTGGAGCCCAGAAAAATAAAGTCTGACACTGTTTCCACTGTTTCCCCATCTATTTCCCATGAAGTGATGGGACCAGATGCCATGATCTTTGTTTTCTGAATGTTGAGCTTTAAGCCAACTTTTTCACTCTCCACTTTCACTTTCATCAAGAGGCTTTTGAGTTCCTCTTCACTTTCTGCCATAAGGGTGGTGTCATCTGCATATCTGAGGTTATTGATATTTCTCCCGGCAATCTTGATTCCAGCTTGTGTTTCTTCCAGTCCAGCGTTTCTCATGATGTACTCTGCATATAAGTTAAATAAACAGGGTGACAATATACAGCCTTGACGAACTCCTTTTCCTATTTGGAACCAGTCTGTTGTTCCATGTCCAGTTCGAACTGTTGCTTCCTGACCTGCATACAAATTTCTCAAGAGGCAGACAGGTGGTCTGGTATTCCCATCTCTTTCAGAGTTTTCCACAGTTTATTGTGATCCACACAGTCAAAGGCTTTGGCATAGTCAATACAGCAGAAATAGATGTTTTTCTGGAACTCTCTTGCTTTTCCTATGATCCAGCGGATGTTGGCAATTTGATCTCTGGTTCCTCTGCCTTTTCTAAAACCAGCTTGAACATCAGGAAGTTCACAGTTCACATATTGCCGAAGCCTGGCTTGGAGAATTTTGAGCATTACTTTACTAGCGTAAAGTAATATACACACTACTATATATAAAATAGATAACTAATAAGTACCTACTGTATAGCACAGGGAACTCTACTCAATACTCTGTAATGACCTATATGGGAAGAGAATCTAAAACAGAGTGGGTATATGTATAACTGATTCTTGTTGCTATATAGCGGGAACTAACACAGAATTGTGATTCAACTGTACTTTAATAAAAATTTATTTAAATTTTTTTAGATAAATAAAATGATGAAAGAAAAAAAAAGGAACACATCAGTAGCAGTTTGGTTATTATTCAATTCTCATAAAATTATTGGTCAGTTTCCAGCTTCTTCAGATTATATATATCTTTTATTATGCTTTCTACTTCTTTTCTGATATTTCTTCTGGCAGAAAACCTCTCAATCACAAGAATCATCTCCCCTTATCTCTGGGATTAATTGGCTAACCACCAAACTTCATTGAGAATGCTTGTATTATGTCATGGATTTATTTTTTTCTTCTTGTCTATTAAAAATAGTACACATTTAAGTACCATTTCTGTTTAAGGCATGTAAACTATTCGAAAGCAAGTGAATCATCAAAGGCTCCCAATAAATAGCACCCCTTTTTCTCACCCAGACTTTGAACTAGTGCTATGCTGTGCTTAGTCGCTCAGTCGTGTCCAACTCTTTGCGACCCATTGGACTGTAGCCCACCAGGCTCTCTGTCATGGGATTTTTCAGGCAAGAATGTTGGAGTAGGTTGCCATTTCCTCCTCCAGTGGATCTTCCTGACCCAGGGATATAACCTACCTGCTGAGCCATGAGGGAAGCCTTTCAACTAGATGAGAAATAAAACAAAGTGCCAACATTAGGTCAAATCATCACCTTTAATACTGACAAAGTTTAGAGTGGATGATATAATTCTGAGTTTATTAGTCAACTGGCTCAGCAATACTGAACCCCAGGCTTAGGCAGATGTATCCTCCAATTTCCAGGCAGCCATGGACAGGGCAGTCATACCCAAAGAGGGGTATGGTAGCAGGTATCTGATCATGTGAGAGTCCTCCGTGGAAGATCAGAAGGAAATTCCCAAGATAAAGAGGGCAGAACTGAGTCCAGTATGCTCAGTTTCTACCCTAGTTTAGCAATCAGAGAAGTCATTCTACCTCCCCAGGAGGAAAGTGACTAAAAAAGGAACAGAAGTAGGTTCAGTTATTGCTTAGGGAAAACCTCTCCTTGTAGAAACCTAGGGTGGGAAAAACAGATTCTCTTTGACTACTTACTTCAAGTCCTCCTCTGATAAGATGTCAGTTAACATACGGTTGACATCTCTATGAGTTTTATTGGCTGTATCACATAGGGATTTCTTTTTTATTATTTCTCTTTAATATTTTAATACCTAACAATTTTTAGAGCACATGTAGGGCTTTTATACAAGGATATATTGTACAGCACAGGGAATATAGCCATTATTTTATAAGAAAATTTTTAATATATGGAATTTTACAAATCAAACTATTTTTATACTGAACTTATATTCAAAGTGCTATATAAAAAGAAACTGCTTTTATTACTTTATTGTTTCTAATTCTACTTCTCAGCAAATAAGCAAATACAAATTTATAATTATGTTTTTCCTCTCTGTTACACACTGCTTTGCATTTTTCTTCATAATGGCTTCTTAATTAGATTTTTGATGTTCTGATGTAATAATGTCAGAAAAATTCATAAATGAATAATTACTACATTCTATGATAAAAATAGACTTGAGTGGCCAATATAAATTACCTTAGTAAGTTTAAATAACTACAAGTACTGCACAGGCCCCAAATTACTTTATGGTGTAATTATAGTTTAAGACTAAATAATGATATCATTTACTAGGGCCTTATTTTCTTTTATTATAGTTTAAGATTAAATAGTAAATGCCACTCTTTAGCTAGTGCCAAGCACTTTCTAAACACTGAATGTATGTTGACTTACTAAATTCTCACAACAGATGATAGGGTATAAACAGTATGTCATTTTTAAAGATGGGAAAATAAAACTATTAATAAGATAAATAATTTGTTTAGTTCTTCTAGTTGATTTTAGATAGATAGATGCATGCAGAAATGTGTGGTAAGTCGCTTGAATCATGTCCAACTCTCAGCGACCCTACAGACTACAACCCACCACTCTCCTGTCCGTGGAGTTCTCTAGGCAAGAATATCGGAGTGGTTACATAAGCCAAGTCCATAGTTTGTACTCTCAACCATTATGCTATACCATTATGGAAAACTACCAGCAAACCAGGGGGTAATTT
This sequence comes from Bos javanicus, assembly GCF_032452875.1. NCBI lineage: Eukaryota > Metazoa > Chordata > Mammalia > Artiodactyla > Bovidae > Bos > Bos javanicus. The sequence goes on from NC_083882.1 coordinate 7,423,291, forward strand.
TCTTTGTAAATTCAAAAGTTCAAATATACCTGACACTTAAAGAAGTTCCATTAGGAACTGGATTGCTAATGTAATTATATTTCTATCCCAGAAAAGAAGTTAAGTAAAAAGTTTCCTTCTCCAGGAGATCTTCCTGATCCAGGGATCAAACCCAGGTCTCTTGCAATGCAGACAGATTCTTTACCATCTGAGCTACCAGGAAAGCCCCAAGTAAAAAATGTAAATAAACTCACCATAACTTTTGTCTTTCCTTTCTCCTAGCCAGGATAAAGTGGGACCCCTCTGATCCTCAAATTATATCTGAAGGTCTTTATGCAATTGCTGTAGTTTTAAGTTTCTCCAGAATAGCCTACATTTTACCAGCAAATGAAAGCTTTGGACCTCTGCAGATATCACTTGGAAGAACGGTAAAAGATATCTTCAAGTTCATGGTCATATTCATCATGGTGTTTGTGGCCTTTATGATTGGAATGTTCAACCTCTATTCCTACTACATTGGTGCAAAGCAAAACGAAGCCTTCACAACGTAGGTGTTTTTGGTTCTTTTAATCATGATGATTGTCAATTAAACTTTAGCCTAATAGTGTTCATATGCAACAGTGGGATAAATAATGTTTTAGTAAAGACATTATTTCCAGTTACTCTTTAGCATTATGAGATAAGTTTTAAATGTGTTGTAAGAACTCAACAATGCAGGCAACCTTTCTAATAGTAAGTAATAATAGTTAACAATTTTAGGGCCAGGAGCTACCTCATACACATCATCTTATTATTTCTGTTTCACACAAAAAGGAACTGAAGCTCAGGGAAGTTAAATGACATGCTGAGTGTCTCATAGCTGCTAGTATGTAGAAAAGCCAGGACTAGTCCCTTGTCCTCTGACCCTAGCATCTGTGCTCCTCACTGCTGTATCCTGCTCAGTTCAGACTCCTGGGGCCCTACGAGAATGGCTGCTTCCAAAATCAATCTGAGTTACCAGCAGCAACAAGGATTTTAACTTATGTTCACCATGGATACACATTTTTTATAAAATATGTTTGGAATACATTACTCAAATATTAGGTATACTTTGGCCACCTGATGTGAAGAGCCGACTCACTGGAAAAGACCTTGATTCTAGGAAAGACTGATGGCATCACTGACTCAGTGGACATGAATTTGAGCAAACTCTGGGAGATGGTGAAGGACAGGGAAGCCTGGAACGCTGCAGTCCATGGGATCACAGAGTCGGACACGACCGAGCAACTGAAGAACAACAAAAAAATGTTACAATGAGAAGTACTGATCAAAGCATAACCTATTATTCATATTCCTGTAAAGTTCAGTTTATCAGAGAGATTGAACCAACTGACCTAAGCAGAGGAGCTTCATTTTGGTCAATAATTATGCCTAATGCATTGAAATTCCTAAGACATGTCAGTGATTTTAGTAACATTGACTATGTTTATATTGTCATATTTTCCTTAAGACACCTTAAGACACATACCATTACCTATTTATTGGATATTAGAAGTGTAGATGAGCAGAAAACACAAAAGGACTATAAATTACATTATTACATTACATATATAAATTATAAATTACATATTACATTGTTTTTATTAATACATTTAATATTTTCTTTACCAAAACTATGGATTATTTAAATGTTAATGTCTGTGGCTTGAAGTTATGTTAACATTTATTGAGCACTTATTATGTGCCAGACAGTGAGTTGTGTGCTTCATATGCAAAATATTCCCTTATCCTTGCAACAATCCTGGAAATAGTTATTGTACCTATTTTACAAAAAAGAAAACTGAGGCTCAGGGAAGTGAAGAATTTTCTCATGAATATCTAATAGTTTTCAGACATTAAATCAGCTTGCTTTTATTATACTATCATTGTCATTCATTTGTATGCTTTATCATCTCCTTTATTTCCTTTTTTTTACCCAGAGTGGAAGAGAGTTTTAAGACACTGTTTTGGGCTATTTTTGGACTTTCTGAAGTGAAATCGGTGGTCATCAACTATAATCACAAATTTATTGAAAACATCGGTTATGTTCTTTATGGAGTCTATAATGTTACAATGGTCATTGTTTTGCTAAACATGTTAATTGCAATGATCAACAGTTCATTCCAGGAAATTGAGGTATAATCTCTATACATTTGTATACTATGTGGTATATATTTTAAGTATTCCAGGGATCAACTCAGCAATGGTGGTGATACTATAGACTACTTTCTATCTGTTCTTTACCTTTTTATATAGTTCTTTATATATTTTATAGAAAATTTATATTTTTATATTCTTTATATGTAGTAATCAGAAAATTTTAATCCTTTGCTTCCAAGCACATCATCTATGGGTGTGGTAGGATAGTAAGAAATAAGGATGAGAAATGTTGTATGATTTAGTAGTATTATTTGTGAATTCTTAGAGATACTATATCAGCATGAATTTATATTTCATTTAAAAATTATTGCTTATGAATGCCACTGTTCTCCAAATCTTACTTTGAGTGATGTTCAAAATTGACTTTTTCTCAAATTTAGAGTGATTTTTATTCAAGAATCTTGGTGTGTGTCCCAAATTCATCAAAGCAGTGATCTGTTGCAAAATATAAGAGTGAATAATTTTTCATAGTGTTTTTCAGAATATAGGAAAATAGCTTTATAACTTTCAGTGTATTTATAAATACATGCAAGTTTTAAGATCTGTAAGAATGATAATTTTTTAAGTAAATTTTCCTAAATTTTCTTTCCTAAGAGTGTGTGAATAGTACCTTAATATTTTTGAGAATATCTTGGGGTGGTGTTTGGGGTCTGAGATTGTTGTAGGTAACATTACTTCCATCTAGCCGCACAATTTCAGAAGCATCCCAGTAATTCTGTTTATGCATTTCCTTGCTGAACTGTCATATTTATTTGTATAGGATGATGCTGATGTGGAATGGAAATTCGCAAGGGCCAAACTTTGGTTTTCTTACTTTGAGGAGGGAAGAACTCTTCCTGTTCCGTTCAACCTGGTGCCAAGTCCAAAGTCCCTGTTTTATCTCTTATTGAGGCTTAAGAAATGGATTTCTGAATTGTTCCAGGGCCATAAAAAAGGTTTCCAGGAGGATGCAGAAATGAACAAGGTGATTTGACTTAATAATTTGAAATTGTGTTTTTAAACACTAAAACCATGATAGGCACGATACCACATCCCTTTATAAAGAAGCAGTTTCTGATGACATGCCTATCCATTCCCAAATGTAGTCAATTAGCTCAGAGCAGTCCTTTGGCTTTTGTCTGTTTATTAGGAGCACACTGGACATTTTTTACTAAAAAATATAAGAAAAATCCATGAAATGTAGCTACAATAATGTGTCACATTTTCCAGAGTGGGTATTAAAAGGGAGAGCTATTCTGGGGCGTATTTTCACTGTGGTAGCTACATGTCCCTCCCTTTGCCTTCAGTTTATACAGCTAGATGTAGTTATATACCTCAGCTTATGCAGCTTCAATTTTTTTTCACCTTCAACTTATACAGCCAGCTAATTATGACTTTGGGGACACTGACAGACTCTAAAGTACTACACAGAGAACTTCAGAAATCAATTGCTCACATGTAATATGGGAGACGAGGCTTGGCATTACATCAAGAAAGATCTATCTAAGGGTACTAATTGGAAACTATAATCTCATGAAGCAGGGCCATCTTAAGAATCCCTGGAAGTGATCTGTCTAGTGCCTGATGAAGGAGTAGAACCATCACAGAGGGTTAAGGAATGTGTGGAGCATGTGGAACGCTATGTAGACTGCGTGGGGGTGGGGAGGTTATTCTCTGCCAGGAATTCCGAGGGGACAGAACTCTGTATCCAGGAGGAGCACAGACTAGATGCCGCCAGAGGAGGGCCAAGAGGCAGACAGGTTTGGATATGGTGTCATAGATAAGTGATGAGTCAGCTGCTTCTAGAAGGAAGACTGAAGGGGAATACAATGAATATTTTTTACAATTCCCAATTTTAATGAGGAAATACATTTGTTTATTTTATTCTTCAAATATAGGAAAAGAGGCCATGGGCAAAATTTGCTAATAGTTCAATTTTAGCTTTATGTAAAAAAAAAAGAATTATCAAGATCTGTCCAACAGAATGGTGGGCTTTCTTATGAAATAGTGAGTTCCCTATCATTTTAAGTAATCAATAAATGCTAGATGACCAGTATTAGGATTTTATAGATTTTTCTGCACTGGGTAGGCAACTGAGCCAAATGATCATAAAGGTCCCTTGCAATTATAAGGTTCTATTATTGAATATAAAGGAAATATTGTAATTCCTGCTGGGTTTACATCTTACTACTTGGGATTCTCAAGTTAAGCTCCCTGAGCTCCAATTTCACCTGTAATATGGGAATTACAGTTATATCTATGTCATGAAAATCAAATCAAATAAATATGTGAAAGTGCTTTGAGAATTCTTAAGCTTTCTTTAAATGTATGACGATTATTTTGGATAGGAATTTTGGAAAAAATATATGATCTTTGGTGCTCTCCCAGATGTATAACTTATAGAACTCAGTGGGTTGAATAGCAAAAACCTCCCTCCCTCCATGTTACTAAGCATGTCGCTCTTAGTAACATGTGGTTAGAACTGCAACCCCAGACAATTCAGTGTCCAAACAAAATGTCTGAGTATTCACCAAACGGAAGACCCTAGTAAGAATATGTTCCTCTCAAAGAAACTTGCTGGAGAATTAGACCAGATGGCTTTTAGAATATGGGATGAAGGAAGACTGAAATTCTTCTTACAGTTCTCAATGTATAATTAGTGATTATATTCATTTTACTCTCTATCTTTAAAAGAGAAATGAAGGAAAGAAATTTGGAATTTTGGGAAGTCATGAAGACCTTTCAAAATTATCACTTGACAGAAAACAGGTAAGATCACATTTGAAAATATGGAGCCACACTTATGATCTGGCTTATCTTCTCAGAAAGAAGGACAAATATTCAGAAGCAATTTTAAGAAACAGTAGACACAGTAAAGAATTAACAATTTGGCAGTGCTCAAAGAATCTGCTATTGAGAAGTTAAAGCAAGCCTGTGTCCAGTGCATCAGCAAAAAGAATTACATGGCTGTTTAAGGCAGATATTAAACATATATTTGGAGTACTTTGGGGTGATAAAATATAGAACTGTGATGTAAAGAAGGAAAAATTAAAATAATAGAGGAACTTGTCAGGGACCTGATGGAGATATAATTAATGTAATTCTTCACAGCTCAGGTGGCGATTATGCACACCTAGCAGAGCTGCATTATTTGTCAGTAATCGAGAGGTTGTCAAAAGAGGCTCCCTGAGAATTCAGTGGCTACTCCAGTCAGCACAGTTTACAATGAGCAGTGTACCCGAGAGCTACATCAGCTGCCTAATTTGGAGTGGCAGAATCCTTCATGATGGGGACTTTTGATTCATTCTGGCAGCAGGCACATAGTAGGGGCACAAGGCAGAAGGAAATTATGAGTGAACTAATCAGGAGAAGAGCAATGTATTAGGTGAGACTTGCATTCAGTTGCACATAATAATAATAAACATGGTGATTTAAGCAAGACAGTTGTCTTCTCCCTTCTCATTTAACTCTCCAGAGTTGGCAGTACAGGGTTCTTGTCAGGAGTGAGTCTCTGCAATTCCCCTGGATATTTTTATCGTAGTCAAATACAAGATGACACCTTTACCTCCATACATGACACCTACTATTCAGGCATGAAGAAGCAAGGGGGCAGAGGAAAAGTTGGGCACCAGAGGAATCGGTCACCACCCTCAGAAGTGCCTCCCAACATCTGTTACTATATCTCATTAGCCAGAGCTCTGTTCCAGGACCACCGCATGCAACACAAACGCCAAGGAGGGTCGCGATTTTGTTTTGTTTTTCAGCCAAGTGTGTTACCTCCTCTAACAAAATAGGAATACTCTTAAGTATTGATATAATATTGATATAGTGAGAGCATTGAACTAAGTAGTCAGAAGACTGAGATCTCATCTCATCTCTGCCACTTTAGCAATTCATTTAACTTCTCTGAACCTTAATTTCCTCATTGACAAAATAGGACTAATCAAGTTGTACAACCCATCACACAAAATCGTTGGGAGGATTCAGTTGAAGCTTTGTAAATCACAAACACTAGTAGGTACTTGTTACAGAGAAGCAGCTTTTGTCCTTTGGTTATAATTAACTCAACAAAATTTTTCAAAAAAATAGGTCAGTGTAAGTTGGATTTGGGGCTTCCCGGGTGGCTTAGATGGTAAAGAATCTGCCTGCAATGCAGGAGACCCAGATTTGTCCCTGAGTCGGGAAGAATCCCTGAAAAAGGGAATGACTACATACTCCTGTATTCTTGCCTGGAGAATTCCATTGATAAGAGGAGGCTGGTGGGCTACAGTCCATGGGGTCGCAAAGAGGTGGACATGACTGAGCAACTAATACTTTCACTTCAAGTTGGATTTTATAACTTTGCAGTAAGAAATTGCTTATACTGAAAGTATGATGAGTGAATGATAACAATAAATCATTGAACAAGTATAAAAAATTTAAAGGGGATTAAAATGCTTTTTTTCGCTTTATGATAGAATCTATGTGTATGTTGGACAAGGAAATGGCAACCAACTCCAGTACTCTTGCCTGGAAAATCTCATGGACAGGGGAGCCTGGTAGGCTACAGTCCATGGGGTTTCGAAGAGTCGGACACCATTGAGCAACTTCACTTTCACTTTTCACTTTCATGCACTGGAGAAGGAAATGGCAACCCACTCCAGTACTCTTGCCTGGAGAATCCCAGAGACAGAGGAGCCTGGAGGGCTGCCGTTTATGGGGTCGCACAGAGTCGGACACAACTGAAGCAACTTAGCAGCAGCAGCAGCTGTGTGTGTGTTAGTCACTCAGTTGTCTCTGACTCTGTGGTCCCATGGACTGTAACCCTGCAGTCTATGTCCATGGAATTCTCCAGGCAGATAGAATCTGTAGTGCCTTTCAAATGAAATAATTTTATTTTCTCTGTAGTTTCTCCAAAAATGTAGAAAATTAAAATTTGTTTAAATCATCTGAAAAATATACTTTATATCGTTTTAACATGACTGGATTACTTTATGCTTTCCATTAGCATATATTTCAACCCCAGATTAAAATAAACTCTTTAAGGTCAATACAAAGCCTCTGGTGTCTGACCCTAGTGGTGGATCAATAAAATGTTGATTTCAGTGTCAGCTGAACCTTCTGGTGTATGTGTGCTAAGTTGCTTCAGTCGTGTTCAACTCTGTGCATCCCTGTTTACTGAAGCCCACCAGGCTTCTCTGTCCATGGGGATTCTCCAGGCAAGAATACTGGAGTGGGTTGCCATGCCCTTCTCCAAGTAATCTGCCCAACCCAGGGATTGAACCCAGGTCACCTGCATTGCAGGCAGATTCTTTACCTTCCAAGCCACCAGGGAGGCCACCAACAAAACTTCTAGAGTGGCTGTTTATTTTGGCAACCATGGAGATGTATGGCTCGTATCTTCTTACAAGACAAAACCTGCTTCGGGGAGCTCGGTCAGCTGGCAGCCTCCTGCTGCAGCCTCTTTGGGATACCCTCAGCTTTCCCACCACGGTCATGCTTTTTGGGTCCCGGGCATTTCTTGCCAGCACAGGACCTCTCTTGGGGCACTCTGTGCCCAGCTCTCAATCTTCCTACCTCTCCCTCTTTCACAAGTGAGCCAAGCCTCATGGTCTGGAAGCTTTTTCTGCCGTCTGCTCACACTTCCCATTATCTTTCAGAGGCATGATTCTGAACACATTTCATATTTCTGACACTGTCTTGGCATTTGATTCCCAGAGGACCAAACCAACACAGATGTCTATTTCTCTTTGCCATGTAAGCTTATGATGAACAAAACTAGGCACATTTCACATAGTGTGCTTTTGCATGATATGTTAACTATATTCCCGAGAAAATGCTTTTTAAAGCAACCATTTGTAGTTCCATTTATTTTTGCCTGTTGTTGCTGAGGTGAACTCCTACTGGAACATGTTCGACACTGTTATGTACTAAGAAGAACTCTCATGGTGTGTTTTCCCTTACTCAGTTTGTGTAGCTTTTGCTCACTTTTTCATGAAGTCTATGTTTAGTTTCTATTTCTCTCGGGTCTTCTTTCTGACTCCTTGAAGGTTAAAGTGGTTAGGTCACATGAACATTCCTTCACATCTTCTTCCTGCATATCTGCTCCACGTAAACTATAGAAATCAGTTGGATGAGCCATATAACAATACTTTTTGAAACAAAGTAAGCATCCATTATCTTTCAGTTCAGTTCAGTTCAGTCGCTCAGTCGTGTCCGACTCTTTGTGACCCCATGAATCGCAGCACGCCAGGCCTCCCTGTCCATCACCAACTCCCGGAGTTCACTCAAACTCACATCCATCGAGTCAGTGATACCATCCAGCAATCTCATCCTCTGTTGCCCCCTTCTCCTCTTGCCCCCAGTCCCTCCCAGCATCAGAGTCTTTTCCAATGAGTCAACTCTTCGCATGAGGTGGCCAAAGTACTAGAGTTTCAGCTTTAGCATCATTCCTTCCAAAGAAATCCCAGGGCTGATCTCCTTCAGAATGTTCTGGTTGGATCTCCTTGCAGTCCAAGGGACTCTCAAGAGTCTTCTCCAACACCACAGTTCAAAAGCATCAATTCTTCGGCGCTCAGCCTTCTTCACAGTCCAACTCTCACACCCATACATGACCACTGGAAAAACCATAGCCTTGACTAGTCGGACCTCTGTTGGCAAAGTGATGTCTCTGCTTTTCAATGTGCTATCCAGGTTGGTCATAACTTTCCTTCCAAGGAGTAAGCGTCTTTTAATCTCATCATTATCTTTAGTCATTACTTTTAATTCTGTCACTCACTTTGGTGGTCTCTAGCATTAACTTTTCAGACACAGAGTCTGAAAGAACAGCATACGTTCAGTCTCTGCTGTACTACATTATATATGTAAACCTAAAAATGCCAAATAGCTTCTTGAATATCTGCTCTGTTCCAGCTCTAGAACAGATCACCTTCAAGTGTCAGTTTCAGAGCAGGTTTCACGTGATCCAGACAATAGGCCAGTGTGGAGCATAAAGACGTTATCTTAGCATTTTGGATCCATTCTGCACTATACTGAATGAGATGTGTAGATTTTTTTCATCAGTTACATACCCAAGAACTATGTCCTTTAGCTTTCAGTTAGGTCAGAGGCTGTCTTTTTAGTCATCTGATGAAATAGTTCCAATTACAATCACCAGGGTCATTTTGCCATACAAATTTGTGCAAATTACCCATCCTCTGCTCTAGAGCTATCAAGTTAAAATCTCTGGCCATGGAACCTGGAAATGTGTAGTTTATTAAGTCCTTAAGAGATTCTAAGGCTCATCTGGGTGTGGGAATCATTGAATATTTTATTGCCTGAATGCCTTAGTCATGGACACATAAGTGAAAAGCAATATTCAGTGAAGTATCTCCAGAAAAAAGAAGAAAAAAAAAAAAAAAACAGATTCAAACCAACCATGAAACAGGTCTAAAGCCACAAAGTAGATATTTATCCTTCCATATAGTAATAATAGTTGTTGACATTTGTACAATATCAACTGTATGTCAAGCTACATATTCTACACCACTTACATCTTTAATCCTCAGATTTAGCTCTAGGGATGTAGGTAATATTATTTTCCTTATTTTATACATGAGAAACCTGAGGATAACAAAGGTGAAATGAACTGCTCAAAGTCCCATTTCAGACATGTGCCAGAGCCAGGATTCAAATCCACATCTACCTGATTCCAAAGCAAGAGTTTTTACAAGCACTGTACCACGTGGCTTCATTCCCACACGTCAGCACCCACTGCTGACTGATCATATTGCCTATACTTTTTCAGTTCATTGCTTTGATCCCAGCCTCAGACCCGTCAATGCTTGTGGAGAGTGGGAAACTCTCAGAACTGTTGCTATGTCCAAACATAAAAAATTCCAAAGACTGAAGCTTGCTTGTTCCGCTTAACAAATAACAACAGTTATTTAGTATTCCTCACTGCCATCCTACAGTGAAGCTGCAGCAAGATGAAAATGCTAATATCAAACTAATTCCTAGGAAGTGAAGGAAAGACAACATAAAGAATGCAGGAAATGTGGTAGAAGGTATGAAAAAAAAGGAGCAGGCAGTGCTTCCTTCAGAACTGGAGTGTATATCTGCATATTAGTCAGGTACAGAGCTCACACCCAATCATCCCTGCTTCCACTCACCAAACCCCCTTCCTCACTCCCATCGCATATTATACATCAGTATCATCTGTAAATGTCCAAATCACTAAGGGTTAAATGCTATTCATATTGCCCACTGACTCGCTTCGACTTCTCAGTCTATTTTAGTGGCCGTACATCAAAACAAATATAAATTAGAATTTTCTGCCACCAAGTGGTTAAAATGCTTCTTTGCACCATTGGGTAAGTTTCTTCTTACATATTATTTCTTGGGGTTATTAAGTTTTTAAACACGTGCTTGTTGAATACCTACTACATATTAGAAACTGATTCGAAATTTTTGCTGTATAGATGTTAGATTTGCATTCAAATTCATGTTGCAGATTTAGAGTAGAATTCGTCACATAAAAAAGATCCAAGTGGATTTATTACTGTTTAGTCAGGTACCATTTAATTATATAACTGGTTCTCAGTGAGAGCTGATTTTGATCCCACATGACCAGCAGTCTAGGGTGCATCTGTAATACCTGGAGACAGGTTTGGTTGTCAAAACTAGTGTTGGGTTCTATTATTGGCATCTAGGGGTGAAGACCAGGGATACAGGCAAACATTATACAATGCACTAGAAGACCTCCACAGTAAGGAAGTACCTAACCCATAAATGAAGTGAAATGGGAGCACTGAATATGAAATAGAAAAAGTGAAACAGGCTGAAAGTAAAAGATCAAATTAAAAACCTTATTTTTAAACATGGCTGCTCATTGGAATTACATCTGGAGCTTTGGAGCAAAAAAACAATACCTGGGTATTTGTATTTTTCAAAAATGTGCATCTGGATTTTAAAAAGTGATTATAGATTTTTCTATTAAATGGCAGTGTTAGTGGTATAAAATTCTATTATTTTCATTACACATATTTTCTAATTTTCCTTGTAATGGCTTCTTAGATACACCTGTCATTGAAAAGTGGACATTTAATTTTCAAACACATGGAATTCTTAAAGTAAAAAAAAAATTACTCAGCCCAAAGTGTTAAAAATGTTGCAACTGAGAAAGCCCAGACTCTGCCTACTGGACGCATGCAAAGGGAAGCCATGTGTTATGCTAAAACTGTATGACATACTATAGATCTACACTTTAGAAAACCTATAATCGTATGCATTCTTAAAACTGTTTTCTGGCTTTCCCTTGCCTCTTTTGTGTCATCCAGTATGTCAGTTTGTAAGTCATCTGCCTCAGACCTTAAAACCAGCTCTCCAGGTTTCAGATATATTTTTCCCATGTGGTTGAGTTGTAGCCAGCTGTTTCATGAACCTAGATTGTACACGCCTTGTACAGCAAGGTGTCTGGAAACCAAGTGATCTCCATTAGTTACCCAAAAGTACTTCTTCATTCATTTCATCAGCCAACTACTTCTGATCATTTACCATCTGTCTCAGAATGATGGCTGTGGGGAAACTGAGATGAACTAAACAAAGTCCTTTCTTCTGTGGAGCCAAGGAGGGTGTAGACAATAACCATGTAAACAAGACAATGAATAAAGTAATTGGCATGTTATGAAGGATACAAGAGGCTTCTTAGGTGGTGCTAGTGGTAAAGAACCTGCCTGCCAATTCAGGAGACATAAGAGACACGGGTTTAATCTCTGGGTTGGGAAGCTCCCCTGGAGGGCAACCCACTTCAGTATTCTTGCCTGGAGAATTCCATGGACAGCGGAGCCTGGTGGGCAACAGTCCTTAGGGTCACAAGGGGTCAGACACGACTGAAGCAATTTGGCATGCACAGAGCATGAAGGATACAAAAGGCCTAACTTTCTTAAGATCTGTTTTCGTGGGGTGGGCAGAGAAAGCCATCTGAGGAGCTTATACATTCATCTCAACTCCAGAGGATCAGACAAAGCAAGTCAGTCAGGCAAAGACCCAGGAAGATAATGTTGTGGGGATTGGGAACAACAAATTCAAAGGCCTTAAGTTAGAAAAGAGCAAATGAAAGACCACCTGTGTGGTTATTAAGTTTTCAAAAAAGTATTATTGCCATAGGTGTGGTGTGTTGTGGAGCTGCTTTAATTTGGGATGATTGGCACGTCATGTACTAAGGTCCACACATTCATCTAAAATAATCTCAAAGAAGTATAAATTTTCACTTTCTTATTTCCATGAACACCATTTGGATATGTTCGTGGACTCTAACAAAAGAAAACATTAAATTAATAATTTGTCACCATGAGGCTAGGTGTTCATAAGTAGATGGCTGTGATGCTCCAAAATTCCCTTTGTTTGGATCTTTTCCCTCTGGTTATGAACCTGTCCTCACCCTCCATGCTTTAGCTTAAAAACTGAGGGGTGGAAGTGAGCTTGACTCTGGTCATCATGTTTAATGATGTCTTTAAAGCATAAGTTACAGTTTGAAATTCAGGAATCATATCTAATATTATAGGTTAAGATCATTATATTTTATATCATTATAAAAATTAATGATTATGTTATTTGCAAATGAATTAAATATTAAAATATGTTGAAGTTTACATTTGTCTCACAAATTCATAAATTAATGGGGTTTGAAGGACTCCAGTGGAAAAGGCAATGGCACCCCACTCCAGTACTCTTGCCTGGAAAATCCCATGGATGGAGGAGCCTGGTGGGCTGCGGTCCAGGGGGTTGCAAAGAGTTGGACACGACTGAGCGACTTCACTTTCACTTTTCACTTTCATGCACTGGAGAAGGAAATGGCAACCCACTCCAGTGTTCTTACCTGGAGAATCCCAGGGACAGGGGAGCCTGGTGGGCTGCCGTCTGTGGGGTCACACAGAGTCGGACACAACTGAAGCGACTTAGCAGCAGCAGCAGCAGGACTCCAGAGATCAACTAGGGCATTCTCTTCACTATCAGGAGAGATTATAGGATTTCAGCTTCTCACCTAGTGTTCCACAGCTAACCTGAAGGCAGAACCAGATTTGAATTTTCAGGCTTTTGTCAAGAGTTCTTTTACAGAACCTAAGCCATCTCTCTGGTTAATTTGGTCAATTGTATAATTTTATCTTATTTTTTTAAAAGTTGATATCAAGTTAAAAAAAATACAGAATGTCTGTATTCTTGACATTTTTAGAAAGGGTGAAAGAGAAAGGGAAATAGCTACATGAAAAAGGATGTTATCTAAAGAATATCTTCACAATTATACATATATTTTATGAATCTTGTCAGCCTTGCTGTATTTTCCCTATTATTATAACTCAGCTAGATAATTATTTATGTTCTTCATTAAATACCCAGGACATAGCGCAGTTCTTTACATATAGAAGACGCTCATAAAATACCTGTTTAATGGATGAATGTGTGCATAGCTGCTTTACTTCAATGTGTGGCCATTTATAGCATCAAAGAATTGGAGTTAAGGATTTTAATTGAATTTCATCGGGCTTCTCTGATAGCTCAGTTGGTAAAGAATCCACCTGCAATACAGAAGACCTGAGTTTGATTCCTATGTTGGAAAGATCCCCTAGAGAACGGAAAGGCTAGCCACTCTGGTATTCTGGCCTGGAGAATTCCATGGACCGTATACTCCAGTGGGGTGGTAAAGAGTTGGACATGACCGAGCGACTTTCACTTTCATTTTACTTCTAACAGAGGAGGAAATGGCAACCCACTCCAGTGTTCTTGCCTGAGGAATCCCATGGACAGAGGAGCCTGGTGGGCTACAGTCTATGGGATCACAAAGAATCGGACACAACTGAAGCAAGCAAGCATGCATTAGCTTTAACAACATAGATATCACTGGGAAATAGAAATCATGGCTGTCTTAGTAAATGGTCTTGAAGTTTCTTTACCCCTGAAAAAATTTTGCACCCCGCAAAATATATATCTGGAGATACTGTGTTTTGTTCAGTTTCTCCTATTTATTTCTTTGTAAAGCCATTTTCCCTTTAGAAAATGTGTTAAAGAGGTTTCTAATCTTTCTCTTAGCATGTTAATATGGTGCTTTACCACCTCTCTTGCAGATTGCTTTCTTTGTCATTTGCCTCTTCAAGCATATGTATTATTTGAAAAGTCCTACCCAGATAGGGTATTATACACATCCTAAAATTCAAATAGATTTATTAGTGCTTTCTTGACACCTGGATCCTATCCCTCAACAAAGTCGTCTCCTGGTGTTTCCTCAGGAGTCTCATCACAGTCTACTGCATGTGCAGATGGTGCTGTCAGTCGTGCTGGACTGTGGCTCCCTCACCAGTGGACTTCTGAGATCACCACTATTATTTTCTCAACTTGTTTGTCTCTCCCTCTACCAAGGATACAACTGTGGGAGTGTTAAAGCATGACTCTCATGACAGCATGACTGACAGCCACGAAGTCTAAGACAGTCCTCAGACAACCTCTAATAGTCACCAAGAGGCTGAACACACCTAAAACATCTATGATTTGTGTTGGAAGAAAGAATATTAAGCAAATTAAGTTAAAATGGCACTATACATATAGAACAGAGAAGGCAATGGCACCCCACTCCAGTACTCTTGCCTGGAAAATCCCATGGGTGGAGGAGCCTGGAAGGCTGCAGTCCATGGGGTCGCTGAGGGTCAGACACGACCGAGAGACTTCACTTTCACTTTTCACTTTCATGCACTGGAGAAGGAAATGGCAACCCACTCCAGTGTTCTTGCCTGGAGAATCCCAGGGATGGGGGAGCCTGGTGGGCTGTCGTCTATGGGGTCGCACAGAGTCGGACATGACTGAAGTGACTTAGCAGCAGCAGCAGCATACATATAGAAAAGATTATGTATATAAGACTATTAGTTCATATGTGTAACTATCACATATGAAACTATGAGATAAATGCCATCACATTATTTAAAAATTAAATAAGAATCAATTTCTAATTCTTTTCAAATTACAGTTTGCACATAGTAAACAATCAAGTATAAGGAGCTCAGAAGATTTCCAGTTAAACAGTTTCACTAATCCTCCAAGACAATATCAGGTAAGCATGAGGTTTTAAAGAAATAAGACTAGTTATTTGTAATATTTAGAAACTCACCCAGTGCGATTATTAAAAGGATAATGACCTGTTATGATATTTTTTCAGTGATAATACACTAATACAAAAAATATTTATTGAGTAATTACAACATACCATGCACTTTCTAAGTACTAGAGATACAGAAGTAAATGAAATAGATGAAATCTTGCCATCATGGGAATTAGACCCTACATGTTTATTGTATCAAGACTATATTCAAAAAGCATAAGAAGAGAGTAAAAGTCACCTCAAACTCTATTACTGAGCAATTAAGACTACTTACTTTTTGTAAATATTCTGCCAGATGATTATTCGTATGTGTATAATTTTACATACATTTTAATATTATTATAGAAATGTTTATGCAATATTGGGCTTCCCTGAAGGCTCAGTGGTAAAGAATCCACCTGCCAATGCATGAGATGCTGGTTTGATCCCTGGGTTGGAAAGATCCCCTGGAGAAGGAAATGGCAACCCACTCCACTATTTTTGCCTGGACAGAGGAGCCTGGCTACACTCCACAGCATTGCAAAAGAGTTGGACACAACTCAGTGACTAAACAGCACCACCAACAAATATGCAGTGTTATCTAAATGAGATAATAATATATAATGAGTAATAGTTTTCCACTTCGCAAAGCATATATTCATATTAATTTTAATGGATGTACTATATTCCTTTGTACAAATAAATAATCCCCTATTGATGAACATTTAGGGTTTATTTTTTCCACTATTGTAAGGAGTACTACTATGAACAGACTTGTTTGTATACCTCATTACATCCTTAGAATAAGTTATTGAAAGTGGGACTTTATTGTCTATCATTTAATTTTGGGCTTAGGTAGTAAGATTTGGTTTAGCTATATATCCATCCACTCAGGACTTCCTACATATGTGCTGAGCCTCTTATTATTAATAAAAAGTATATAGTAAAAGCAGTATCCTCATGGTAGAAGCCAAGTGCTGGAGAAATATTATTACATTGAAACTAGCCATTCCTAAATTATTAGAAAGTATACAATCAAAACTGGCTACATTTCTTGGTAATGGAGGGGAAAATCCATAAATGAGGCACATTTACTTAACTTTCCATTCCCACAGGCTGAACTGCACACCTTTGACCCACCCAGCTGAAAGGCTGTGTCTTGTTCTAACATTTTTCAAGTAAAATACAAGCAATGAACATCAAGGATTACGCATTTGCTCTAAACTTACTCTTTTCTCATGAATTAACTTTTGAGTCATTAGCCCTGGTGATGTTAAAATTTACTTTAAAATCTGTAGATAGTATACATTCCCTATCAGATAAATCATCTTAATCTCTCATGGCTATCACTTCAAAGTATTTACTAAAGACAGAAAGATTCAGAAGCTTATTCCAAATGAGAGATTGATCATGAATGTAAAACTAAGATGGATTTCTCCTTTTCCTGTCTAGAAAATAATGAAGAGGCTCATTAAAAGATATGTATTACAAGCCCAGATAGACAAGGAGAGTGATGAAGTGAATGAAGGTGAGTTGAAGTCAGCCCGTGAGCATGAGCCACACCTGGGGCCTGAGGCCAAGCTGAGGGAGAGCTGGAAAGGTGGACGTAGGAAGGGTGGGTTTCAAGGGGAGGAGACCGCATTGCACCGGGCATCAGCACTGCCTCATGCTGAGGAAATAGAGGCTATTTCTCCAAAGGGCAGATGCCGTTGGCTAGATAAGTAACTGTTGTCATCCCTTAGTCTTTGTGGGAGATTGGTTCTGGGACCTGTATCAATACCAAGTTCCTCATATAAAAAAGGAGTATTGTATTCCAGTCTATCCTTCATATTCCAGATGCGGAGCCTGCAAACAGGGAAAGTAGACTGTACTATTTTTGTTGGGGGCTTTAGAGGGAGAGGACTTCCCTGGTCGTTCAGACAGTAAAGAATCAGCCTGCAATGCAGGAGACCTGGTTTGATCCCTGGGTCAGGAAGATTCCCTGGAGGATGGCATGGCAACCCACTCCAGTATGCTTGCATGGAGAATCCCAAGGACAGAGAAGCCTTCACAGGGTTGCAAAGAGTTGGACACAGCTGAGTGACTAATGCTTTCACTTACACTTGGAGGAAGAAATAAGTGGGTGGTGAAAGGGAGGGTCCATTGGCCCCAAAATCCTGTAACATTTGTTGCCAATGTTTCAATTTCAATTATTTTAGGGGGACTTTCATTATGTTTTCTCTATTATCTTTTCATTACCCAAAATACTTAGCTGAGAAAATAGAAATCTGCCCCCATTAAGAGTGATTTCCTTTGAAAAGATTCAAAATACAGATGTGTGTGGAATTAAAACAGATTTTGATCTATACAGAATCACTAGTTTCTCTGCATTACATATTTACAATTGAATTCTTGTCACTCTTGTTTTTCCAAAGGGGAACTGAAGGAAATTAAACAAGACATCTCAAGTCTCCGCTATGAACTCCTTGAAGAAAAAACTCAGAATTCAGAAGACCTGGCAGAACTTATTAGAAAACTTGGGGAGAAATTATCAATGGAGCAAAATCAAGAGGAAAGCAATAGATAATGCAGAGACTTTCTTAAAAATTCATATTTATTCGTCCACTTGAAGCCATATTATTTTCTGATTTATTTTTTTAAGTGACACTGTGACCAGCTTTTGAAAAAGAAAAAGTTCAAAGATAACTTGGGTCATCCAGTCATTGGAATTCTACTATTTAATATTTATGGTGATTAAATTTCATTATTCAGGTTAAAGACTGCAGATTATGATGAAAATTACACCCAATTGTTTGGTGCTTTTCTTCATAAACTGCTTTCTTGGGTCTAACTATTGTGATTATGTGAGTGCCATGTAGGGTCTGTATGGGGATCGTTTCACTGGCAGGGCAAACACACTGCACTGTGTTATTTCCCCTGATGGTGACTTCAGGCATCTTCTTGCCTGTTCTGTGGACCCCCTGATGGTGACTTCCAGACTTGAATTTAGAGAAAAATAATCTCTTGCCATTTAGAGAATACTATTTAATCATCCACCCTTCTTAGTCCCCACAAAATAGGATTGATATTGTCTGTGCAAAGTGGTGTTAAATTGCTCCTAAATTTTCTGATTCATCTCTTTGGATATTTTACTAGTGAAAAAGTGCTGCCTTCACTGAACCTTGGAAACAAAGTCCAGTGTGTGGTGTGTGTGTGTGTGTGTGTGTGTGTGTGTGTGTATGTGCACACGTGCATATGAAATACTTGTCCTGTTTTCTTTTGCAGCCAGTGTAGATATGTAAAAGCTCTTTAAGTTGTACTTTTTATTGTGACTAAAAAGATGTTGGCCAAATAAGAACTTTTTATTGGAGAAGTATCAAAGCCACAGACAATTGTGTTTATTTGGTCAAATGACAGCACAATTTTGTACCATTTCCAAGGGTCTTTATAGGTGATTTCCTACATATGGCAACAGATGGAAAGGAAAAAAATGTGTAGACAGAACTTGCAAATACTTATCTGTTATTCTCAGTATATTCTACACTCCTCTCAAAATATATAAAATAAGAATTTGCATTCATGAGCATTTACCAAGAGGTTGCTATTATGTATTGATAATGTGAGGCAATATCTAAAAGAAAGAAATGAAGGTTCACACTTCAGCTACCCAGACTATCAATATTTAGATGATGCTGGGCATTGACTGGAAGTGCTGCTTTAAACTCAATAAAGAGAGGCTTCATATGCAAAATTTTATTTTAAAGATAAAGTGGTCACAGAGAATCTGGTTAGCCCCAACTTTGATTTTGTTTACATCAAAAAACCTTTATGTAACCAGATCTGAAAATTTAGCTGAGATTTTACATTAGGTGACTTTTGTATTTATGGTTATCACTTAATTGAAAAGTTATTTAGTGATACAGAAAAGGTCTGTTTTCAAATGTTCTGTGACAATATTTGAATCAGAAATTGTAAAAATCAAACTCATACCAAATGCACTACCCATGAATTAAAATAACCTAAATGCAAAAACCTTGTGTGTTATGCCATGCAAGAGATTGGCCTCCATGCCAAGCAGCATTCTATGACAGCAAATGGGCTTGATTCTAGAAGATTCTACAGAAGATATTTAGATTCCTCAGCACTCCAGCCACCAGGAGCACCAGCAGCTCCGCAGTGGCCAGGCTTACCAGGTAACAGGTGGTGAGTTGGACTGACTTTTGATTGACCTGACAAGATGTAAGTTTTAGGAAATGCAACAGGCATGATGGTGGCCCCCTCAGTAAAAGGCAAAGTGCTACGTGTTATTATTCAAATTATATGTCCTGAGATCAACATATTTCCTTCAAAGGGCAGCTGAACTGGCATCTTTTCTCATTTCCTTTTAATTGGAAGATGATAAGAGAAACCAAGCATATTTTAAGAAAGGGTTTAAGAATTCCAGCAAGAGCTTCTTAATTTCAAGGCATACTGGCAAAGGATGGTCAAAGCACAACCATCCTGCAAAAGTCTCAAGACCACTGGCTTTAAATCATGTATTCATGTTGAATCTGCTTAACCTTTTACAATTAGGGGATTAAGAAATTTAAATGTGTTTATCCAAACTGTTCTCTCTCATACTTCTTCTCTGAGATTTGGAGCTTTCTGGACTTCGGGTCCCAGAAGGAGGACAGAACAGTGATGTCTGATACTCTGACCACACAGCTCCTCCCTGAGGGCCAAGCCTGCCCACTCCTGGGCCTGTTTTACTCTGCTCTTCTTACTCTAAAATTGAGAAATAATACAAATTCAATGTTATTTTACTAGGTGTATAAAATTAATCACAAGAATCTACTGTCTGCTTAAAACTTTGCCAGGGATTAAGAGATAGAAAATGCATCTGACCTCAAGGAGACTGCAACCAAGTAAAGAAATGGGACTTAATACAACTATAAGAAGTGCTTACTGAATATTCACCATCTGCTAAGTACTGTGATAAATGCTTTCTGTGCTCTGTGTAATTTAATATAACAATGCTTACAATGGGTTTTCCTGGTGGCTCAGTGGTAAAGAATCTGCCTGCCAAGCAGGAGATGAAGTTCAGTCCCTGGGTCGGGAAGATCCCCTGGAGAAGGAGATGGCAACTCTAGTATTCTTGCCTGGAAAATGCCATGGACAGAGGAGCCTGGCAGGTTATAGCCCATGGGGTCACAAAAGAGTCAGATATGACTAGACAACTAAACAACAGCAACCAATGCTTACAATAGCTGTATAAGGTAACTATTATTACTATCCTCATTTTAGAAATGAGAAAACAGAGGCTTTTAGTGGCTAAGTGACTTGCATACAGAGTAAGTATCAGAATCAGGACTAAAACCTAGGCCTGCTTCACAACAGAGGTCTCGCACATACCTGGGATCTTGACCAGCTAATCTGCAGTGTGATTGCCTCAGTGCAAAAGCTCATAGTTCAATCTGTAGGGGAAGAAAAATAACCTGTACCTGAAAATCCAGTGTTCCATTGTATACCCAGTCCACAGGCACATAATCACATTAATCAAGGAAGGCTATGAGTAAAGAGAAGATCTGATTTCAAAAGGATTGTAGATACAAAAGAGAATAAGAGATGGAGATGTATATTAAGGGGAGGGGGGAGCATACAGTGAGCAAGACCAAGAGTTGGACATGAGTCGGGGGCACAGAGGAAGAGAGAGTGAATTCAGTGGCTGTGACTCAGGCTGAGGAAAACAGATTGATTTTGGACAATCTATCCCACCCATCAGCACTATTCCTGTATGAAAGAATCTTATCACTATATGAATAGTTTTTTTTTTTAATATGAATAGTTAAAAAAGAAAAAAAAATATACTAAAATTTCAATTAAAATGGAGAGACTATGCAGCAGTATTTGCCAACCAGGCAGCCTGACCTAAAAGTGCTCCAATAGAATCAGTCTGTACCAATATCCAGCTTCAGGCCAAGGAAGAGCTGTTTCTCCAAGTGCCACAGTCTAAGTATAACTTTTATCTGTTCCAACAAGCAGGTATAGCTTCCTTCTTCACCCTGAAACCATCCCTTGGGGTCACGTGCTAGGTGTTCCCACCACTCTGCTGAATGGTGCTGGGTGGGAGGTTCTACTGTAGTTACAGCCTCTGCCCAACTAGAGGCTGCAGGTTAAATCACTAAAGAAGCAGAAAAAGATATGAATTCTTTTTTTTTAGATCTGAATCTCATTTTCATATAATTAAGAAAAGCCTTTTTAGTAAGTACACATTGTTTAAAACTGTTTATTTAAGTACATTTTAGTGTTTTTTTTATAGTTTAGCCTAATCTAAAAATGATATAGTATACATTAATATATCCTTTGAAAGTGAGATAAAGGAAATGAGTATATAATCTCTGTTTTACAGAATACTGGAACAAAAGTCCACTTCAATATAGGCAGACAATTTGAAGTACAGAACAATAAAATATTATAGAATAAAAAGGTAAATTTATTTCCTGGTTGAATTAGCAATAAGAAAAAATACCAAAAATGTCAGAACTAAAATATTAACAGTATCAAAAATTTGGTCTTAATCTGTTTTGATCATCTATCACTGTACAGAAGAAGTCATCTAGAGATTAGCTCAAGGTGGCAGAGTAGAAATTCTCCTCCTTATGAAAATACCAAAATCACAACTGGCTGCTATACAAGCATCAACAAGAAAATGCTAGAACCTACCAAAAAGGATGTGAATTCTTGACCCAGACCTCTGTGTTGTACTTGGGAAACTTATCTGAGCAGCTTTCCAAGTGAGCAAGTTGATCACAGGTTGTGTAGGAGTACAGCTCAGCATCTTACCACTGACAGTCAACTTCAAAATTCAGCTACCATAGAAATCTGTTACCATAGAAAACATTGACTTTTCTGAGTATTTACTTTTATATGTGACTACCTGAGGTTAGAGATACACCACAAACAAAAGACTCAGGTAATGAAGGCAAATTAATTGAATCATTAGAATGATTGCTCGAAGTTTCTTCTTTACTTTGTATTTACAGCAACGACTGTAAATATTTCTGTGGACACTTTTAAAAACTTTCCCAGTATGAATTTGATAACACCTATTCTCAAATCACAGAAAGTTTTCATTTTGAAATCAGTTTTTGATGAGACTTTTGTACAACTGAGTAAATAGCTAGAGATACTGACCAACTGTATGATAGGCTTTTTTTATATTAATGCCATTTGACTGATATATATCCAGTGTAGGTGGATCATGGGGACATTGATTCAAGTTTTTCAAACTCTTTGAAAATGACAAAGCAAGCAGCCAACTTATTCAATGATAAGGGGAATTATACCTACTAAAGAGATCATATTAGTCATAGTGCTAAAAAATAGTTTTTCAGATTCATAATAGTCATCATACTCCCTAAGTATCATGTTATCAAAGACATTGAAGTAAAAACTAAGAGAAATATTGGTATGTACAGAATCTAAGAATGGTTTACTTTCTTCTTTTTCTAATGGCCACTCTGAAAGCCGTAAGCTTCTGTCATTATCTACTGATAAACTATAGGAACAGCGTGTAAAAGGTAGACAAATAGGTATGCCCTCTAGTAAATGCATAGAACATTAATATTTTTTCCTAAATCATTAGAGGAAACCTTGATGACGACATTTAAGAAATGAGTTTTGGACGCGACTGCCCTGCCTTTTTGTCCTCATCGTTGTCCATGAAAATAGACTTCTGAATCATTACAAGAACAGTCTCAGAATAAATTTACTAATTATCATGTCTGAGACTAAAAGTACTATGGCAACTCTCTGCTTCTGCCTTAACCTTTCCAGTATTTTGTGATTCAGTCGTCTGACATTTACCCTTCACTCTCCTTCAGGAAATGGACTATCCTTCAGAATAATTGGAAGAAGTAAAATTTCAGTGTTACATGATGTTTTAAAAAATGTTATCATGTTTTCATATTGCTGCTACTATTAATATGTAGAATAATATTATAGACACATATACATAGTTTGTCATTATATTTAGTCTGTAATCATATAATGCATGTAAAATATATGCCTGTTTTATATATATAAATCAAAACAAAGGCATTTTTCAAAATATGGTTATAATCCTAGAAAAAAACAATTATGCTTGGGCTTCCCTGGTGGTCCAGTGGTTAAGAATCTGCCTGCCAATGCATGGGACATGGGTTCAATCCCTGCTCCTGGAAGATCCCACGTGCTGCAGAGCAGCTAAGCCTGCTCGCTCTAGAGCCGATGTTCAGCAACAAGAGAAGTCGCTGCAGTGAGAAGCCTGCACACTGCAGTGAAGTGGCCCTGCTGGCCACAACTAGAGAGAAGTCTGCACGCAGCAATGAAGACCCAGCACAGCCACAAAAAATAGATAATGCTTACAAATCTGCACTTTTTGATTGTTTCTTTTCTCATTTGTCCTTTTCTTTCATTTTCATTTCAATGATTTCAACTTTTCCCTCTAGTCTCTGTATCTACCTCCTCTACTGAGTTTCTTCACCCTAGTAGTTCAGAGTATACGTTCTAGAGCCAGAACATGGGGGTTTGAATCTGACCTATGACAATCATCAGCTGTGCATTTGTCATTAAGCTGTTTAACCACTCTGAGTATACTAAATTCTGCAGATGAAAAGAAGCTAACATCACCTTCTGCATAAAGTTACTGTGAGGATAAAATGAGTTATCTTAGACTCAAAAATCATTCTTGCCGTGTATAAGTATTTGGTTAATGGTAGCAATTGTAGAGAAAGAATGTGGTTCTCAAATTCTACCCTGTCTTAAATCTCTCCCTCCTAAATCTCATAATATTGTATGAAATTTATGTTTCAACTCATGTTGCTCTGATTAGTTGGAAAATGTGTCTGGAGCACTGTGCTAAGAAAGGATCTGTTGAGATCAGTAAGAAAGAAATATACAGAGACTAGATGAGAAGTTGGCCCTCTGGCCCAACTTCAAAGAAGGTTTTCCTTCCTTGAAAAAAGAAATCATATTTGAATAATATTTAGAAAACTCTTAAGGCATATGTGTCACTTTTGCTTGTGATAATTTTGTATTGTTATAAAATATTATCACAAAATATTTTAGGGCAGGTACTCTTAGATCTCAATCAAAAAATTTTTATTTAAAACCTATTATATTCATTGCAATGTGCTGGGTGCCATTGCCAATAACAGTGATAGAAACAGAAAACAAGTAGTTTATATAGAATCAGTAGTTTGATGGGGCCTACTTTATTCATCCTAGAGAGCTATACAACACTTGAGAAGAAATTCTTTACCATGTGCCAAGTAGAAAATGAAGCCTGGACTCATTTGTCAGTGTGTTTTGACCTGGGCTTTACACGAGGAGTATCTAATGTTACTTTTGTTCCAGGAACTTTTAGGCATCTCCCTGCCTAGTACAGATACTGGGATGTTGTAAGTGTCAGCAATAGGTGGCTTATTCAGTCATTTCACTTAAAATTAAAACAATAATCAGGATTCATTTTTTACCCTCCAGGAGCCTTAGTCAGACACAGGAGTCAGACATGTCGCCTGTTCGATGCTGTGAAAGCCCCCAGGCGCGCATCAAGGTATTGGGAGTGAGGTGTGTTATTTCACGTCAATGAGACTTCTGGTTGGAAGTAACATATATTTCAAACAAGCCTGCCCGTAGGCTGACACATTGTTCTTTCCACATCCTGGAAATAGCGGTATTGGAAACACATCTGTGGTGGCTTGGCACAATGCTTGCTCTCATACAGGCTGTCTTAAATAACGTTTCCCAGAGCAGACTTGGAATGAAGTCATGCTCCCAGACCCAGGATAAACTGATGAAGAGTTGGGAAAAGCAGGACAGGGAAGGAGAAATCCTCACAAATGTGTGATGCAGGCAAAATCCCACTAAGGCTTCATTTTCCACTTGGCAGATGGTAAAGAATTTCTTCTCAAGTGTTGTATGGCTCTCTAGGATGAATAAAGTAGGCCCCATCGAACTACTGATTCTACATAAACTACTTGTTTTCTGTTTCTAGTACTACTATTGGCAATGGCACCCAACACATTGCAATGAATATAATAGGTTTTAAACAAAATTTTTTTTGATTGAGATCTAATAGAGTACCTGCTCTAAAATATTTCATCAACCTGGAGGAAGTTCTGCCTCTGATCCATTGGTCTTCATCTAGGAGCTGCCCCAAGAGGACAAAAACTCCCAGGCTCTTTGAGTAAGGCTTCAGTAGCCCAAAGCAGGCCTGCAGAGAGCATGTCAGGTACAGACACTTAGAAGCAAAAGCACACAGATGTCAGGGAAGGGTGCACTGTAAAGGGGTCTGCTAGCATCTGGAGAAGCCCCGACAACACCCGCTCCACTCCCAACGTACAGTGGGCATGTACCTTTTTTTTTTCTTTTCTAATTAATTATTTTTGGGTCATACTGGGTCTTTGTTGCTGTGTGGGTTTTTTTCTGGTTGCCACAAGTGGGGGCCCCTCTTTACTTGTGGTGCATGGTCTTATTGTGGTGGTTTCTCTTGTTGGGGAACACAGCTCCAGGGTGCTTGGGGGTACTCAGGCTTCAGTAGTTGCAACACGGGCTCAGTAGTTGCGATGCCCAGGCTCAGCAGCTGTGAGTATTCTGAGCACAGGCTCAGTAGTTTTTGTGGTGCACGGGCTTAGTTGCTCCACAGCATGTGGGATAGTCCCATGTCTTCCCAGGGGTCAAACCCATGTCTCCTACACTGGCAAATGGATTCTTTACCACTGAGTCAACAGGGAAGCCCCAAGAGATTCTTGAAACCAAGGAGATTCTGCGTTAGTCATACTTAGGGTTAAACCAAGCGGTGTCTGTACGCATCAGAAACAGGACTGTTTCCTGAGGCGGCTGCTTACTTCATTGAACTAGATAAGTGTTGAGAGTTACACACACATGCTGGACCGACATACCTCATGAGGCAGCTAGGCCCTTAAGATTATCCACCAGTTGGCATTCCTTTAAGTAGAGGTATAATACGTTCCTTTGAAATGTAATTTTAATAAGGGTGATATATTAAGCAGTTATGAACATCAAACTGAAAGAATTTATGTAGACCTCTGGATAAAGAGGTCCTTTATAAAGAGGTCCTCATTCCTCATAAAGAAGAATGAGACCCAGAATTGGTAACTTTAGATGAAAGTGGGTCCAAGAAAAAAAATCTAGAATATGGGGCTGTTCAATTAGACCACTTTACAACCAATCATAGCAGTTGTCCTTAGCTTAAAGCACAGCAGAAATGTAACAGAAGGCTGTGGAGAATGCAACAGCTCAGGACAGCTTTAATAAAATGCATCAAAGAGCATCAATGACTAATGATTCCCTTACAGGTCCTACTTCACAATACTCACAACACTGTTGCCACCAAAAAAGGATTTGCATGAACCCTCAAAAAACATATATTGCATCTGTGTGCTCAGGCATGTCTGACTGAGCATGGACTGTAGCCTGCCAGGCTCCTCTATCCATGGGATTTTCCAGGCAAGAATACTGGAGTGGTTGCCATTTCCTTCTCCAAAGGATCTTTTCAACCCAGGAATCAAACCCGTGTCTCTTGTAATTCCTGCTTTGGCAGGCAGATTCTTTACTACTATGGCACAGGATTTGTGTCACAGGTACTTACAGGGTTCCCAGCACATAGTGGGTGCTCAAAGTATATTTCCTGAATGAATATACATATTGGATGAATGTGTTTGGTGCCACTTGCTACTCCAGGAGGGCTTGCTCTTCCCTAGGAGAAGAAAAACAGAACAGGCCTTGGGCAGACAAAACTCCTGAGAGAAACCCTTTCAAGACTTGCTGTCCAAACACTTTGACAGGAGACCCCACTGACCTCCTGCAGGCTCTGTCAGCATTGCAGTATAGTGAGGGACACAGATTCTAATGCTGCAGGGCTCTCTCTCTCTGGTCACCATAGAGGTGTACCCTAGACTGACAGAGAGTACACACAAGTCTGGCCTGACTTGGGCTCTTTTTTCCACTTTTTGAGAAATTTATTCTGGTCCCAACCTCCTGGGTATCACCTTTCATCTACATCAGAAGAGAGATTAGCATTGAGAGGAGGTCTGCCTAGGTGACATAGTGCGATCAGAATTTCTAGGGAGAAAGGGGCAGCAGGAAGCTGCCTTTATCTCTGCTACTTTGGTTTCCTTTATCATCAGAGGAGGGGAGTAATCCTTGCTGTGCACTTGACATCCTGAGATTATAGTGAAGTGCAAAAAAAAAAAAAAAGTGATATCTCTAAAATGTTTACAAATTGCCCCACAGAGCAAAGCAGCCACCCTGAACACAAAGTCAGTGATGGAATTTCACCCCATAAGAGTTGTCATTTGCTTGGAATAATTGAGACTCTTCTACCAAAATCTCATTGTTAAGTACTGGGAAAAGAGCAAATATCAACCCAGTCTTTGGTTTCCTGAAAGGAGCTAATCGGTGGGTCCACTTTGGCTTCTACCATTCAGAATTCCTTTCATTCTCTTTTTTTAAAAAAATTGAGGTGTAATTGACCTAATACATTATGTTAGTTTCAGATGTATAACATGATGATTTGTTTATATTGTGAAATAAGCACCATGATAATTCTAGTTAACATCCATCACCACAAATAGTTACAATTTTTTTTTCTTGTGACAAGAACTTTCAAGATCTACTCTCTTAGCAACTTTCAAATATACAATACAGTACTATTGACTATAATTACTGTGTTGTACATGACATCCAACTTGGGCTTTTTTGTTCCCATTATGCCTGGCTGCTGACCAAACCACAATGTATTCTATCCCAGATCTGGGAGGTCACACTGACACAGTTCAGGCAGGCTGGCGACAGGACCTGCGAGGAACCAGGCAGGCTTGCCCCACCCTGCTGATGCCAATATGTGGCAATGTGGTTCAGAGAGATGCACATAGCTTTTGAGACAGACCTTGAAGGACGCTTGCCTCCCACCTGCTGACACTGCCTTGAACTTAGAGAAATGTGGAACATTTCCGAGGGGCTTATTTTCCTCAGTTGCTTAAAAATGCCTTCCTCATGACTTCCTCATAAGGATTAAATAAGAGCATGTACAAGAAGCACTGTTTCTCTAAGGACAGTACAACTGAACATCTTTGTCAGACATTGGGTGATACAATCCTCAGACATCTTTTACCTTCTGTCCTCCCCAGATACCCAATTCACTTTTTAAAACTGAAGTAGACTGATTTACAATGGTGTGTTAGTTTCAGGTGTACAGCAAAATGATTCAGTTATATGTACATATATATCTATTTTTCAGAGTATTTCCCTTATAGGTCATTACAAAATATTGAGTATATTTCCTTGTGGTAACCTATTTCATTTATAGTAGTGTATATATTAAACCCAAACTCCTAATTTATTGCTTCCCAGTTCCCCTTTGAAAAGTGTTTTTCATGTCAGTGGGTCAGTTTCTGTTTTGTAAATAAGTTCATTTGTATCAGTTTTTTAGATTCCACATATAAGTGATGTACAATATTTGTCTTTCTCTGACTTCACTTAGGATGATAATCTCTAGGTTCTTCTATGTTGCTACAAATGACATTATTTCATTCTTTTTTATAACAGTAATATTCCATTGTATTATAAATATACCACATCTTCTTTATCTGTTTCATCTGTTGATGGTCATTTAGGTTGCCCAACTCACTTTTGAGATAAAATAATCCCAGGACACACCTCAGGATATGTATCTGGATCAATAAAGACCTGGTTGAGGCGTTCACTGACCTTTGCCAGGTGTTTGGGGGAGGGGAGTCATCCAGAGAAATATCAAGGCCCACACACCCCGTTTTGTCTGTAGGCCTTGGTATCCTAAGTTTCCCCTCCAAACTTCACACATAATTTGCCTTCAATGTAGGGTTGCTCTTTCTGATGGGGATAGCTTCATCCTGGGCTTTGTTTTCTGGTACCCCCAGGGTGTGGATGGCAGGGGCTTAGTTATTGGCACCCTCAGTCTTATATCCGTTCCTCAAAGTTACCACTCCACAGGCTGAAGGACTCTACTGCTGAGTCCTAAATACACCGGCTCTCCGAAAGCCCACGGGATCAGAAACTCCTTGACAACCCCGTGTGAGGCCCTCGTGCTCAGGCCTCCTGTCTCCTGGAGTTTCCGTGCCCCACCTGAGAGACAGTGCTGAGAACAGCGAGTTCGACACTTAATTTGCTGTAGAATAAACACGCTTTGCGCACCCACCTATAGGAGGCACTGCCCTGGGGGCCAAAGGCCGAAGGAACCTCTGACTCCTCTTGGAACCCGTATTCAGGAAGGGGAAGTAGCCTAGAAGTAGAATAACTAAGCGAAGCGCGCAGGGTGTTAAAAGGGGACGTGTGCTATGAAGAAAACTGAGGCGGTGAGGGAGCTGCAATTTTAAGCAGGGTGGAAAAGGCCTCGTGAGAGAAGACCGAACGGAGGTGAAGGAGGGAGTTTGGCACGTACGTGAGGAGAACGGTCTCATGGGCCCACCTGAGAACAGAGACACTGAGGCGGGAGAGAGTCTGCTGTATCTGAGGAACAAAGGGGAAAGGAAAAGGGTTGGAGCAGAGACGCGAACGGAAGAGCTAGAGACGAGAGCTCGGACTGGAAATGCGAGCCGGCCAGGTGGGAGGAGCCTTGACGTCACAGACGGCCAGGCTTTTACTCTGAGTTTTCCTCAGGAGCTTTGGTGGGATCTTCAAGTCAGTGAGAGCAACATTCTTCTCCAGCTACCTGCCTGGGGCCTGTTTTAGACCCTCATTTCTAGAAACTGGTGGAGGTGGTTTAGTCGCTAAGTCGTGTCTCACTCGTGACCTCATGGACTGTAGCTTGCCCGGTTCCTCTGTCCATGGGATTTCTAGGCGAGAACACTGGAGTGAGTTGCTGTTCCCTTCTCCAGGGAATCTTCCTGGCCCAGGGAGCAAACCTGCATCTCCTACATCGCCAGCGAAGAATTTTTTACCGCTAAACTTCCAGGGAAACCCGTTCTAGAAGCTGAGCCGTTTTTCTTCCTCTCATGCCACCGTCATCCCTGAATGGCACTTTGGTGAGATGTCAGGAGCATCAGAACTGGCTGGGTCAGAGTCCGCGTGGTGATGCTCTCCGCACACCTTTGCTCTTGGCATACCTGCAGGAACGGGGTCAGTCACAGCCCTGTTTATACTCTCTCTGATCACAGCTTATACGTGCAAGCTTCAAGCTGAGTCTTTCTCTCTTTTCCCCTTTCTTTCCCTGTAACTTCCTTAACATGGACTACGTTGCCCTTAGCATGCCAGGAAACTGGCACCAGTCTCGGGGCTTTCTGAATATCTACTAGAAGCTAGTGACAGATACCAAGCTGCCTGGTGATTAATGGGAAGATTCTGTGCCCACTTCTCTGCCCATTTCTATCAAGAAATGACAATAAATGTATCAGAATGCTTGCCCCAAGAATTACAGGTCAAGAGGGGAGCTGATGAAGGAAGGAAGAACTTGCCATCATTTTCTTCACAAAACTGACTGACTTGAGCAAGTATTTCAGGACGAGCAAGATGTACTTGGTAACTCAGGGCTGGTGTGAGCCATGTATTGGGGTCACCCTACAGCATCACTCCCTAGTAGAGAAGGGTCGATACTGTGGTTCTTAATTTGGCAGATTCAGCTTGAGTACCAGTGTGCCTTCCAGCCTCTGGAGCAGTGTGCTGGTAGCCCAACGCTAGCTCCATGGCTTTTCCAAGGTCACTGGTGGTCTCTAATAACCCTGCTCATAACCATGGCCTTTAAGAAGGTGCCCTGAAGACTGTGTAAAGAGGGAATGCCATGAAGGCCTTGACTTGTACAAGGGCCACACACAAATTTCTCCATCACATTTTCTTCACTAAAAATGCATGGGACTCTGCTGTGACATTTGAGTGTTGCAAGTAGATGCGTTCAACTATAAAATAAATCAGTTCTAAAACTATACAGATTCTTAAATGATAACATTTTTATTTTATAGTTTTAAGTTTTCATCATTCAAAGATCCTTATTACTTGTAGAACATTTAGTAATCATCATCAGCCACAGTTGTCACCTATAAATCACTCATCAAGGCCAGATTTGTGCTAGGTCTCTACCTCTGTGGTCTCATGTACTGTCCAGATACCCTGTGAAATAGGTATTACTGTTTTAGCAGAAATGAGAACATTCAAGCTCACTCAGATCACATAATTTGGGCCTCTCTGGTGGCTCAGTGGTAAAAGAATTCATGTGCCAATACAGGACATATGGATTCAATCCTTGATCTGGGAAGATCCCACATGCCCCAGAGCCACTAAGTCCAGGCACCCTAACAATTGAGCCTGTTCTCCAGAGCCCAGGAGCTGCAGCTACTGAAGCCCACCTACCCTAGAGCCCATACTTCACAAGAGAAGCCCCCGCAATGAGAAGCCTGTGCACTGCCACTAGAGAAAAGCCCACACGGCAACAAAGACCCAGAACAGACAAAAATAAACAAATAAATAGAACTATAGATCACATAATTTCCCCCAAACCCTGCAGCATTAACTGTGCCTCATATTACTGTGGTAGAATCAGGACTTAAATACAGGTCTGTTTTAAAACGACAGTGCTGTAGATGCAGTTCAGGTTTTGGAATTAAAATGCCTGTGATTCACAGTGGTGGTCTCTGTGGACAGATGGATAGAGGGCGGCTTGCATGTGTTTAATGGCATTGCTCAGGGAGTGTTACAGTACTGCACAAATGGAAGGATGTGTCTTAGCTCCCACTGGAGTGTCCATCCCACACACTCTTACAGCCCACGGAGAACACTACTCCTGAGCTGGGTGTGACGGCAGAGGTCTGCAGAGCCCCTGGCGGCAGGGACAGCTCCCACTCTGCAGCACTGGATCCTGAGATCACAAATATGAAATATTTACTTAAGTTGGTCCCAAAGGGCCCAAGAAGCTAACATACAAAGAATGGTTTTGCTGCTTATGTCATTAGAATTCTCTTCCATTTCTTTGTCATATGGGGTAAAACAAACCTCAGCTCCACAGTAGGAATGAATTGGCGCTCAAGCTCTGCAACTGATAAAAGAGATACATAGGAGGTTCTGATAAGTATACAGAGTAAGTTTGGTTTAATTCTCCTTACAAAGCATTTAACTCAATATGATATAAAGGTAACTAAAATATTTGTTCATAATTACTGTGCCCCTCTGCTCATTTTTGTTGGGATCCCATTTCCCATTTGACAGTTAAAGTCAATTTTCTAATACTCAGAGTAAGAAAATGTCAATGAGTAGTCCCCTTGGAGAATACTTGTTTAATGTGCACTAGTTTTCTTTGGGTGTGCTTCGTGTGATGCCTTACATATTTGCTTATTTCAGTCTTCATAGCAGTCCCTATACTGAGGTTTAGAGAAAAGAAGGAGTGAACATGTTTCTTGCTTGAGACCAATATTCTAATCCCAGAATTGTTAATGGAAAGGCTGGTACTTTATGCATGTATTTTACATAACCATAAAAGAAGAAACTATTTTCAAGAGGAGGAGTGTTGAAGCAATCATCTAGTTCAGGTCAAGTTGCTCCTGTCTATCAGCAGTGAAGTTAGACAAAGAAGAACAAATTGTTTTTGAATTTACCAGGCAAGATCTACCAGGAGCCTACCAAGAAGATCTTGCCTGGAAAATCCCATGGACAGAGGAGCCTGGTAGGCTGCATGCAGTCCATGGGGTCGCTAAGAGTCGGACACGACTGAGCGACTTCACTTTCACTTTTTACTTTCACGCATTGGAGAAGGAAATGGCAACCCACTCCAGTGTTCTTGCTTGGAGAATCCCAGGGACGGAGGAGCCTGGTGGGCTGCGGTCTATGGGGTCGCACAGAGTCGGACACGACTGAAGAGACTTAGCAGCAGTAGCAGCAGCGGCAGGCAAGATCAGCCGAAGGCATATTGACAAAGGTCAGCCACTAGAGGGCGCCATTGCCCCACTCTGTAAAGCCCTCCTAGGATGTTACCCTGCTTACCTTCTGAAGCGATCCAGGTGAGAGATTCCCAAAACTCTCACTCTGTCTCTGTATCTGTCTGTCTCTCTCTCTGTATATATATATAAATAGATATAGATATATGTTCCTGCACCTATTCTCCACAAAATCCAGGAAATCAATAAGAAAATGTTCTTTTTAGCAAGTAGGAAATGGTGCTTTATGGTTACAGATAACTTGATGTCTTTGAAACCGTCTTCAAAAGATTTTTTAACTCACTAAAAATATTTTAAAATAAATGGCTAAATGAAACCCAGGAGGGAAACAGTAGCTCATGTTGAAATTGAGCTAACTGAAACTAGAATTGAAATAATTCTAATTTTCTCTTTGTAGGCAGAGTGGATTAGTCTGTGAATAACTAGCTTCACCCAGTTCTGTCAGGAAAATCAGTTTAAACTTGGATAGACAATGATCTCTAATCCGTTTCCCCACTACCACCAATTCTAAACTCTCATCCAGCCACCTTACTGGACAGGGTATTAAAACAGTGAGCAATACAGGGACTCTGGTCCACATTGAGCACTTCATAACTGCTGGTTGAAAAATTACTCCAAAGACTCCAATCTCTGCTCTAGTATCCCCGACAGTAACAAGGTGATGGTGACCTTTGCCAGCTACGCCTCTTGCCACAGGTCCTGAGCTATCAGTAGTGAGCGTGTTGAAGATCAAGCTTAGATGATGTTTAGATTTGTCCTTTTCCTTCCAGAGGTTACAGACGCAACTCACACTTCTGGTATATGCTTCATAAATACCTGATGAGTTGAATAAGTAGGAGCTGACTCTAATTAGGAGTAACAGGTGAAACTGAGTCCTGGAAAACTGAAGATGGAACCACTTAAATGGGAAAAAGTAATGGTAAAATCCGCTCCCGTGTGTAACCACCTCCCATCAGTAGCAGTGGCTGTCCCCCCACTTTAATTAACTCAGAAAAAGAAATAACTTGGCCCAAAGGCCGGTTTGCAGGATCCAATGAGAGGGTGAGAGAGACAGAAGCAGCACAGCGAAGATGCTCTAATGGGTTTTCCACATCGAGGTTGATTGACTGTTGAGAAAAGAAAGAACAGCTTGTACTATTCTGGGTAGCATGAGCACTGTAATTTGTGACAGCTATAGGTCATGTATCTATTTTTCTGTCTGACAAGGACAGGGAGCAGCTGGTGGCTGGTACAAACCCAGATTGGCTTGTTCAGACTGTGAACTCTGGAGATAGAGCCTGGATTTTCAATCTGAGCTATACAGGAGGTAGCCTGTGGGGTTAGTGCAAGTATATCTGTGAAAACATAACTAGAGTGAACAGATTTCTGGCTGCAGGTGGGAAAATGAAGCTTAATGATTCTAAGAGCTCTGTCCTTAATTTCCTTCTGAGCATGAAAAGAAAGTTGGTTTTATGCCTCTCTCTTGCCTCTCCTCTCCCAGCTTCAGTTTAATTAAGTCTAACAAACATCAACCAAGTTTTTAGGCCTCGCGGGGTGCTGGGGGTTGAGACAGTGAGGTGAGTGTGGCTTGTTCCTTGTGCCTCCAGGACTAGTTTAATGCAGAAGGTAGACACGTGAGCACACATAGGGTGGTAATCGTGACAATAGATTTATGCGTGAAAGCTACAAGATGCAGCAGAGAGAGGAGAGATTTATTCTATTGTTGTAGATAAGCCCTCCAGGCTCCTCTGTCCATGGAGTTCTCTAGGCAAGAATACTGGACTGGGTAGCCATTCCCTTCTCCAGGGCATCTTACTGACCCAGGGATGGAACCCAGGTCTCCTGCATTGCAGGCAGATTCTATACTGTCTGAGACAGCAATGAAAGTGACAGTCGCTCATTCGTGTCCGACTATCTGCTACCCATGGACTGTACAGTCCATGGACTTGTCCAGGCCAGAGTACTTAAGTGGTAGCCTTTCCCTCCTCCAGGGGATCTTCCCAACCCAGGGATCGAACCCAGGTCTCCCAGCAGGGATTCTCATAAATAAGAACTGTAGAAAACTTCTCAATTCATGCATATGAGAAGACCACACTAGGAAATACAAATGGCTTCCCAGTGCACAATTCTAACTTTCCCCTCCTGTAAATTGATGAGAAAGAGCTGAGTGGGGAAAGGACACATCTAGATAGCGATCCGTTCCTCCCAACATGCCCCAAGCCCTGCTTTCCCTTCCAGGCCAAGTGGTGACCCTCCTTCCTGGGGCTGTTCCTCTGGCAGCTGCTCCACTGATGCTCCCAGGATGGTACCATTATAAGATCTGTGCACCAAACTTTATTTCATGATTTTTTTTCTCCTGCAAAATGGTTATCTTCATTTTATTTACTTTAGACATAAAAAAAAAAAATCCTAGAAAATGTGTTTTGTCTTTTACAGGCCAGAAGTGCCAACATTTCCCCTAAGAAAAGGGCATTAGCAAACTCCATGGAGTTAAGTCACAAAGTGAATGCAAGTAATTAAATGCGGTAGTTTAGAGGGTCAAGCATACAGGGTTTCCTGACATCTTCTACTTGTTCTTTACAAGCCCATTAAGTCTGTGTTGCTTTTCCCTCTAGTGTCTCCCACTCCTCCCCACACCTTCCCCAGCCCTCCTGTCACAGGTCTTCTCCCTGCCTGCTTCTGATACCTCAACACAGGCCTCCTCATATAAGCTGTCAAATTTTGGCAAAATTAAAACCATTTAGTCAAAGTTGCATGTCCTTTACTTAAGGTCTGGAATCCACGGGTTGGGGAAGTACAGTGCTCATGGCAGTGGAGCATTCTGCCCGAGAGGTTTGGGATGGGGTGAGTTTTAACAGATTTAGAAGTAGCAACGTAGAAACAGGGCATAACTGGCTGGAAGGTCAAAGCCAAGGCAAAGCAGGTCCTACTTTCCAGGGAAGGGTAAGGTCCCTAGAGCTGAGTTGGAGGACTGCATTTGCGTTTGTTAGGTTTCCTTGACAAGAGTTCCCCCTAAGTGCAGGCTGACATAGGTTTAGATTTGTGATCTGAGCTGGGGTCTCTGGGACAGCCTCCGTCTTGTGGTCTTGATATAGGAATGAATATTATTAACATCTGACACGTCTCCAGGAAAAAAAAAAAAAGATGGCCAAGAGGAAATTCCTGATGTCCCCTCGCTACATGAGTGTCACTGTATTCACTTCTGGGCACTGATGAGGAATAAGCAGGGTCAGGATGGAAAACAAGTCTGTGTATCTCAGAAAATCTCATATTCTTAGAATAAATGCATGCCTTTGGATTCTTAATGAAAGTGATAAATTTATAAATATTGAAGTAAATTCTCCATGTTAAATGAAGAAAATTCATGGAGATTTTAGAAGACATTACATGTAGCAACTGGAACATTCCACAGTGCGGCAGCAAGTCACTTCGCATGTGTGGACAGTCCCCTGAGGCCAGATGGAGCCTCATGATCAACAGAAAGCCAACAGCAAATGTTCCTACAGGGATATGCCTCCCAAACCCTGGGATTTTCTGTATCAGCCAAGCACTTAAGTCTTTAGACACTTTTCTCTACTTGAGTCCGTCATGCCCATCTATGTGGCAATGAAACCCTAATTCCAGAGAGGACTTGGCAGAGGGGTTCACTCTGAATCAACTCAGGTTATCTTTAGGCCACAGCATGTACCAGAAAGCCTCTGCATGTACATGCATCCTGGAGAGGTTTGCCAAACGTGGGATGGTGGTGTACAAGAGGTTTAAGGACAAACCGCAGCCTAGGAGGCCTTCAAACCAAAGGGCAGTGTAGACTCATGGCTGTTATATGCATGCATGCTCAGTCATGTCCGATTCTTCATGACCCCCAAGAACTGTAGCCCGCAAGGCTCCTCTGTTCATGGGATTCTCCAGGCAAGAATACTGGAGGGGTTTGCCATTTCCTCCTCCAGACGATCTTCCCAAATGAGGGATGATGTAACTGGCTGTTATAGTGTGTCACATTAATAGGAAAGCTTTATTTTGGAAAATCTTGAAAGTTTTAGTGTTGCTAAAGGTATATCCAGGGACACAATCCACTTGCCTTCACTGCCAAATGAATTCACATTGTGACCTGTTTTCCACAGCCACCATAAGTTTGTCTTCTGATGAGACTCATTTGAACCTTGGAAAAGGGAATGAAAACCATTAACTGTACACTTTACAGTCTGGATCTGCCAACACTTAATGTTGAAGGCTGGCAGTGGCCACAGGACTGGGAAAGGTCAGTTTTTATTCCAGTCCCAAAGAAAGGCAATGCCAAAGAATGTTCAAACTACTGTACAATTGCATTCATCTCACACACTGGCAAAGTAATGCTTAAAATTATCCAAGCCAGGATCCAACAGTATGTGAACCGTGAAATTCCAGATGTTCAAGCTAGATTTAGAAAAGGTAGAGGAACCAGAGATCAAATTGCCAACATCGACTGGATCATCAAAAAAGCAAGAGTTCTACTTCTACTTTATCAACTATGCCAAAGCCTTTGACTGTGTGGGTCACAACAAACTGGAAAATTCTTCAAGAGGTGGGAATAACAGACCACCTTACCTGTATCCTGAGAAATGTGTATGCAGGTCAAGAAGCAACAGTTAGAACTGGACATGGAAAAACAGTCTGCTTCCAAATCAGAAAAAGAGTACGTCAAGGCTGTATATTGTCACGCTGTTTATTTAACTTATATGCAGACTACATCATGTGAAATGCTGGGCTAGATGAACTATAAGCTGGAATCAAGATTGCCAGGAGAAATAGCAATAACTGCAGATACACAGATGACATGACGCTTATAGCAGAAAGCGAAGAACTAAAGACCTCTTGATGAAAGTCAAAAAAGAGAGTGAAAAAGTTGGCTTAAACTCAACATTCAGTAAATTAATATCATGGCATTCTATGCCATCACTTCATGGCAAGTAGATGGGGAAACAATGGAAACAGTGACAGACTTTATTTTGGGGGCTCGAAAATCACTGCAAATGGTGATTGCAGCCATGAAATTAAAAGATGCTTCCTCCTTGGAAGAAAAGCTATGACCAACCTAGAGAGCATATTAAAAAGCAGAGACATTACTTTGCCAACAAAGGTCCATCTAGTCAAACCTATGGTTTTCCAGTAGTCATGTATGGATGTGAGAGCTGGACTATAAAGAAAGCTGAGCACAGAAGAATTGATGCTTTTGAACTGTGGTGTTGGAGAAGACTCTTGAGAGTCCCTTGGACTGCAAGGAGAGCCAATCAGTCAATCCTAAAGGAAATCAGTCCTGAATAGTCATGGGAAGGACTGATGCTGGAGCTGAAGCTCCAATACTTTGGCTACCTGATGAGAAGAACTGACTCATTGGAAAAGACCCTGATGCTAGGAAAGATTGAAGGCAGGAAGAGAAGGGGATGACAGAGGATGAGATGGTTGGATGGAATCATTGACTCAATAGATTTGAGTTTAAGCAAACTCCAGGAGTTGGTGATGGACGGGGAAGCCTGGTGTCCTGCATGGGTCGCAAAGAGCTGGATATGACTGAGTGACTGAACTGAACTAAAAGTTGAAGGCAGGGACTACAGTTAGACCCTTATGTTGCAATAGATGCAGCCAGGATATTAAAATCAAATTGTTTTCAGTCTTGAGGGCTCTGGCTGCAGGAAGCTCCATAGAGAGGGGGAGCAGGGATCAGCTCTATTCCAGTTGATTCTGGAACCTTAACACCTCACTCATTAGACAGAGGATGGCATCCAACATCCTTCTCATCCCCCCACCTTGCATTTTGCAGGTGTCAGTCTCTGGGTCATTACTTGTAGAAAGTTACCCTGTAGAAATCAGGATGGACTCCATGGGTTTTGTGGTAAATAATCTTGGCAAGTACTATCTACTCTATTTCCTCCTGAAGAATCACAATATGTCTTCTTGGTTATTTTAAAGACTCTGAGAAATTCTGAAATCAAAACATTTTCATTTTTTTTGTATTCCTTTACACATTTTTTTTAGTCCAGCATTTTAAAATTTTATTTAACCATTATTAAAAGATAAAGTGAGGCATATTGAATATTTTAAGAATTTATTTAACAGCAAAAGAGACACAGATATAAAGAAAGACTTTTGGACTCTGTGGGAGAAGGTGAGAGTGGGGTGATTTTAGAAAATAGCATTGAAACATGTATATTACCATATGTGAAATAGATGACCAACCCAAGTTCGATGCATGAAACAGGGCACTCAGGACCAGAGCACTGGGACAACCCAGAGGGAAGGGATGGGGAGGGCAGTGGGAGGGGGGTTCAGGATGGGGGACCCATGTACACCCATGGCTGATTCATGTCAATGTATGGCAAAAACCACTACAATATTGTAAAGTTATTAGCCTCCAATTAAAATAAATTAATTAATTTTAAAAAATTTTAAGAAAAAGAATCTATTTGAGCAAAATCAGTTTGTATCAGGCAGCAAAATGCTGAAGTGGTTAGGAGAACTCCAGTAGGAGCTAGAAGAAAGATTTATAAAGTGAGGAACCAAAAGAAAAAAAAAAAATATATATATATATATATATAGTTATTATTATTATTGCTTGGCTATGGCTTAAAGCCCTGTAGGCTGTTTGTGACTAGTTGTCCTCAGGTTTCTGTCCTTAACCTTGGGGTCATTACGGGCTTAGATTTGGTTGGGTTACATAGGTCACTGTGATGTTAGAGTTGCTTCAGTCTAATGGCTTTCAGGTTTAATTAATTTTAGACCATGAAACCATTTTGGCAGAACAATTACTGGCATCTCAAGCAATGAGTGTTCAGCGATATGCAAAAGTGACATGCACCTCACACAACAAATAAACGTGGTACAAAGCTCCCCTTGAGTGAGGAAGGATACTGATGAATGTTTATGTGAACTCATGCTTTCGGAGCCTCGGGGAGTACCGTGATGTACATGGTCAGTACTGACCAGGTGATTCTTTGCTTACAAGTGAGGGTGCACTACTTGGTGGAAGTGATCACTAATTTCAGCTCAAAAGAAAGGTGATTGGCACAGCAATCAAAGGGCTCGAACCTTTAGATCTTTCCATCAGACCACAAAGGGGCTCTTCTTGTCACGTCACAAAAGCCTTGGGCCAGGTGGATTCTGAATCCTCAACAGAACCACATAACGATTCGCCTCGGGTGGGCCACATGTGGAACAGGCCTGTGGCTCCCTCATGGACCACCTGCCACACTAGACGCATAAGCGAGGGGAGGGAAGGGGAGAC
Source organism: Bos javanicus (assembly GCF_032452875.1). NCBI lineage: Eukaryota > Metazoa > Chordata > Mammalia > Artiodactyla > Bovidae > Bos > Bos javanicus. Next base: position 7,463,666 of record NC_083882.1, read on the forward strand.
CACACAGACTAAGATCAGAAGTTTCCTTGCCCTTTAATGATCAGCAGTTAAAGCCGATTTGGAAGGGGAGCCCTGAGCATAAATTGAGAGACTCTGGCCTGGGAGGCTTGAACTGGCCTCACATTCTTCCAGCCCTGCTGTAGTTAAGTGTTGTAATTTATAGCTCTGTTGTGGATGGGAGTAGGCTTGGGAAACAGAATTCTTAGTCTGAGAGTGTAAGGGTGGCTTGGGGACAAACAAGTCATTAATTGAGGTTGTTTACCAGAGATCTGAGGAAAATATCCAAGAGAAAAAATTCCTCAGGAAAAACAAGCCCTGATGGAGGTTCTTACGTTCTGGCTTTTTTTCCCCCTCTTAGATCAACACCAAAGGCTCCTCTTTTCATTTGGACCCTCCTAAACGCAGACTCAAGACAGGATGGGTGCAGAACAGGCTTACTCCAAGGATAAAGTGGGGAGAAGTCAGTGAGGTGGGCAGAGTCAGGCACCCATGAGGAGAAGGGCCGAGAAGGACAGTGCAGTCGGGGGTGAGGAGGCTGATTCAACCTGGAGAGTATCACGTCTCTGCCACCCCAGCCACTGTCTCCTCATCCTGTCTGGTCAGCTCTTGGTCACTGCTCAGGTTCACCAGGCCTCTGAGCTGCGGCACGCTGCGGTCTACATCCAGGATCTGTCTTGTCTCTGTGGAAACCAGACTACGACTTATATGGAGATATGATGGGGACCATGAGTGCTCATATTTTAGGGGATTTAATGGCGACGTCATCCCTCCCCAGAGGAACTATGTCAATCAGCATCTGCAGTCTGGCTGGGGTCTGGGAATTGAGCATGGAATTGTGGTTTTGTGTTGGAGCAACTGTCCCCAGCCTCCCGCTCCTCCATTCTTCCTTTTTCTGGCAGTAGATTTTTTATAGCTCCCTTTTTGGCTGCTGTCCACTTTGCTCCTGGGAACGATATGCTCAATTAACCATCTACAAAACTCCCTGAAGATCAGGCCCTCTGGCTGCCCTCTGTGAATGCTGGTTATTATGTTAATTATGGCCTCCTGGCTTCTGGCAGTTAAGTGCTAAGTACTGCCACCTCACCTTTAATCCCCCAAGGTTCCATCTTCCCCGTGGATACTAGTAAGCCCAGCTCTGTCAGTTCTGTGACTGCCTCTCCCACTGTAAGCACTGGCCTGCAGAGGAAAGTTGCCCTAAACTGCTGTCCTTGTCATCAGTACATTACTGGTGACCTTGATGAATGGAGTGTCCTCTGGATCTTCCTGCAGAACAGAATTCTGCTGGCCCTTCTGCCCTCACAGAATAAATCCTTGCTGGCCTGCCCATATCCCTCAGCCTCTTTATTCCTTTCTCCACTGTCTTCCAGGACTTAAACATTTGCACTTGACTCATTTTGAGTGATCAGTTTCTCCAGGTTTCCAATAGCCTCCCTAGTAGTGAATTTGCCTCCCCTAGGGTCCTTGCCAGGGTGGGTGTTAAGTTCAGTGTCTTGAGAAATTTCCCCCAAGTCAATGAATTCTTGCATGACCACTCTTAAATTCCATCACCTTTGATCAAATACTCTCAAAATCCAATAATGATACAGGATAGCCAATTTTTGCAGCTCCTCTCAGTATATAATCTCTTCCTTCTCTTATCAGGCCCAGCATATCTTCAACGGGTTATCAGTCTGGGATACAGGAGATAAAGAAGGAGAAGCTCTTATGAGGGGGTGCCTCTCACCTTGTTGGACAGAAGTCTCTGTTGCATCTTTCAGTATAGAGGAAAGTGTTGGCTCTTATTAAAGAAGGGTAGCTACTTGATGCAAACTCTGAGGATTGTCCAGGGTGTGTGTACAGAGCCAACATTCTCATACTCATCGGTGTACTTCTCAAATCCCTCATTCCATTTTTCAGGGTCTCAAGTTTTCTCAACTTTTTCCAAGCTTTCTCACCATTTTTACATCTTAGGAGTTCCAACTTCAACATTTAGATCTCTGTTCAGCTATTCAACTGTGTCAACTTTCCCACTGCAGGACATAAGGTACTAAAGAAGCCCTCTGGCACTCACACTTAGCTTTTAAATGCTTTCAAGGTCTTCAGTTTTTCATTATCTTTGCCCAGGACATAAATATAATTTAGCGGTCACTGACAAACTTCTCTGTCCCAGATATTGCCCTGCCATGTTTTGCAAAAGCTTGAATCTTGTACCTGTAGTGATGTTCCCCTCCACTGAGGAGTTTCTCCAGTTACTGCTTGTGAAATACTTAACATTTCAGATGCCACCTTGTGGCTGAGACTACCCACTTTCACTTCACTTCCTTTCAGAAAAAGTTAAGATGGGATTTGATTTCATGAAGGAAATATTAATTAAGAATTAGGGATCCACCCACCTCATTAGAATTGACTCAAAAGCATTCTTTTTTATGGCTGAGTAAATATACCTGTGGCGGATTCAGTTCAATATTTGGCAAAACTAATACAATTATGTAAAGTTTAAAAATAAAATAAAATTAATTAAAAAAAAAAAAAAAAAAAAACTCCAGTACTTTGACTACCTCATGTGAAGAGTTGACTCATTGGAAAAGACTCTGATGCTGGGAGGGATTGGGGGCAGGAGGAGAAGGGGACGACAGAGGATGAGATGGCTTGATGGAATCACCGACTTGATGGACGTGAGTTTGAGTGAATTCTAGAACTTGGTGATGGACAGGGAGGCCTGGAGTGCTGTGATTCATGGGGTTGCAAAGAGTCGGACACAACTGAGCCACTGAACTGAACTGAACTGAATATTTAATTACTTATATGTACCACAACTCCTTTAACACACACATATATATGGAATCTAGATAAAAGGTAGGTATGAACCTATTTATAGGGCAGGAATAGAGAAGCAGATGTAGAGAACAGACCGTGGACATGGCAGGGGAAGGAGATCAGATCAGATCAGTCGCTCAGTCGTGTCCGACTCTTTGCAACCCCATGAAACGCAGCATGCCAGGCCTCCCTGTCCATCACCAACTCCCGGAGTTCACTGAGTCTCACATCTATTGAGTCAGTGACGCCATCCAGCCATCTCATCGTCTGTCGTCCCCTTCTCCTCTTGCCTCCAATCCCTCCCAGCATCAGAGTCTTTTCCAATGAGTCAACTCTTCGCATGAGGTGGCCAAAGTACTGGAGTTTCAGCTTTAGCATCATTGCTTCCAAAGAAATCCCAGGGCTGATCTCCTTTAGAATGGACTGGTTGGATCTCCTTGCAGTCCAAGGGACTCTCAAGTGTCTTCTCCAACACCACAGTTCAAAAGCATCATTCTTCAGTGCTCAGCCTTCTTCACAGTCCAACTCTCATATCCATACATGGCCACAGGAAAAACCATAGCCTTGACTAGACGAACCCCTGTTGGCAAAGTAATGTCTCTGCTTTTGAATATGCTATCTAGGTTGGTCATAACTTTCCTTCCAAGGAGTAAGAGTCTTTTAATTTCATGGCTGCAGTCACCATCTGCAGTGATTTTGGAGCCCAGAAAAATAAAGTCTGACACTGTTTCCACTGTTTCCCCATCTATTTCCCATGAAGTGATGGGACCGGATGCCATGATCTTCCTTTTCGGAATGTTGAGCTTTAAGCCAACTTTTTCACTCTCCACTTTCACTTTCATCAAGAGGCTTTTGAGTTCCTCTTCACTTTCTGCCATAAGAGTGGTGTCATCTGCATATCTGAGGTTATTGATATTTCTCCCGGCAATCTTGATTCCAGCTTGTGTTTCTTCCACTCCAGTGTTTCTCATGATGTACTCTGCATATAAGTTAAATAAACAGGGTGACAATATACAGCCTTGATGTACTCCTTTTCCTATTTGGAACCAGTCTGTTGTTCCATGTCCAGTTCGAACTGTTGCTTCCTGACCTGCATACAAATTTCTTAAGAGGCAGATCAGGTGGTCTGGTATTCCCATCTCTTGAAGAATTTTCCACAGTTTATTGTGATCCACACAGTCAAAGGCTTTGGCATAGTCAATAAAGCAGAAATGGATGTTTTTCTGGAACTCTCTTACTTTTTCCATGATCCAGCGGATGTTGGCAATTTGATCTCTGGTTCCTCTGCCTTTTCTAAAACCAACTTGAACATCAGGAAGTTCACGGTTCACATATTGCTGAAGCCTGGCTTGGAGAATTTTGAGCATTACTTTATTAGTGTGTGAGATGAGCACAATTGTGCAGTAGTTTAAGCATTCTTTGGCATTGCCTTTCTTTGGGATTGAAATGAAAACTGACCTTTTCCAGTCGTGTGGCCATTGCTGAGTTTTCCAAATTTGCTGGCATATTGAGTGCAGCACTTTAACAGCATCATCTTTCAGAATTTGGAATAGCTCAACTGGAATTTTATCACCTCCACTAGCTTTGTTCATAGTGATGCTTTCTAAGGCCCACTTGATTTCACATTCCAAGATGTCTGGCTCTAGGCCAGTGATCACACCATCATGATTATCTGGGTTGTGAAGATCTTTTTGTACAGTTCTTCTGTGTATTCTTGCCATCTCTTCTTAATATCTTCTGCTTCTGTTAGGTCCATACCATTTCTGTCCTTTATCGAGCCCATCTTTGCATGAAATGTTCCTTTGGAATCTCTGATTTTCTTGAAGAGATCTCTAGTCTTTCCCATTCTGTTGTTTTCCTCTATTTCTTTGCATTGATAGCTGAAGAAGGCTTTCTTATCTCTTCTTGCTATTCTTTGGAACTCTGCATTCAGATGTTTATATCTTTCCTTTTCTCCTTTGCTTTTCACTTCTCTTCTTTTCACAGCTATTTGTAAGGCCTCCCCAGACAGCTATTTTGCTTTTTTGCATTTCTTTCCATGGGGATGGTCTTGATCCCTGTCTCCTGTACAATGTCATGAGCCTCATTCCATAGTTCATCAGGCACTCTATTTATCAGATCTAGGCCCTTAAATCTATTTCTCACTTCCACTGTAGAATCATAAGGGATTTGATTTAGGTCATACCTGAATGGTCTAGTGGTTTTCCCTACTTTCTTCAATTTAAGTCTGAATTTGGCAATAAGGAGTTCATAGTCTGAGCCACAGTCAGCTCCTCGTCTTGTTTTTACTGACTGTATAGAGCTTCTCCATCTTTGGCTGCAAAGAATATAATCAATATGATTTCAGTGTTGACCATCTGGTGATGTCCATGTATAGAATCTTCTCTTGTGTTGATGGAAGAGGGTGTTTGTTATGACCAGTGCATTTTCTTGGCAAAACCCTATTAGTCTCTGCCCTGCTTCATTCCATATTCCAAGGCCAAATTTGCCTGTTACTCCAGGTGTTTCTTGACTTCCTACTTTTGCACTCCAGTCCCCTATAATGAAAAGGACATCTTTTTTGGGGTGTTAGTTCTAAAAGGTCTTGTAGGTCTTCATAGAACCATTCAATTTCAGCTTCTTCAGCGTTACTGGTTGGGGCATAGACTTGGATTACTGTGATATTGAATGGTTTGCCTTGGAAATGAACAGAGATCGTTCTGTCCTTTTTGAGATTGCATCCAAGTACTGCATTTCGGACTCTTTTGTTGACCATGATGGCTACTCCTTTTCTTCTGAGGGATTCCTGCCTGCAGTAGTAGATATAATGGTCATCTGAGTTAAATTCACCCAATCCAGTCCATTTCAGTTTGCTGATTCCTAGAATGTCGACATTCACTCTTGCCATCTCTTGTTTGACCACTTCCAATTTGCTTTGATTCATGGACCTGACATTCCAGGTTCCTATGCAATATTGCTCTTTACAGCATCGGACCTTGCTTCTATCACCAGTCACATCCACAGCTGGGTATTGTTTTTGCTTTGGCTCCATCCCTTCATTCTTTCTGGAGTCATTTCTCCAGTGATCTCCAGTAGCATATTGGGCACCTACTGACCTGGGGAGTTCCTCTTTCAGTATCCTATCATTTTTCCTTTTCATACTGTTCATGGGGTTCTCGAGGCAAGAATACTGAAGTGGTTTGCCATTCCCTTCTCCAGTGGACCACATTCTGTCAGACCTCTCCACCGTGACCCACCCGTCTTCTGTGGCCCCATGGGCATGGCTTAGTTTCATTGAGTTAGACAAGGCTGTGGTCCTAGTGTGATTAGATTGACTAGTTTTCTGTGAGTATGGTTTCAGTGTGTCTGCCCTCTGATGCCCTCTTGCAACACCCACCATCTTACTTGGGTTTCTCTTACCTTGGGCATGGTGTATCTCTTCAGGGCTACTCCAGCAAAGTACAGCCACTGCTCCTTACCTTGGATGAGGGATATCTCCTCACTGCCGCCCTGCCTGACCTTCAACGTGGGATAGATCCACTAGGCCCCCCTGCGCCCACACAGCCACAGCTCCTTGGACGTGGGGTTGCTCCTCCCGGCCACCACCCCTGACCTCGGATGCTGGGTATCTCCTCTCGGCCGCCCCCCTTGACCTCGGACGCTGGGTAACTCTTGGCTGCCACCCTTCGGGCATGGGGTCCTCCCGGCTTCTGCCCCTGATCTCAGAGAGGGTAGGACAAATTGAGAGAGTAATATTTAAACATAACATTACCATATGTAAAATAGATAGCTAGCAGGAAGTTTTTGTATAACACAGGGAGTTCAACTCAGAACTCTGTGACCACCTAGAGTGGTGGGATGGGGTGAAGGGTAGGGGAAGGTTCAAGAAGAAGGGAAAATAGGTACAGTTATGGCCGATTCACATTCCTGTATGGCAGAAGCTAACACAGTATTATAAAGCAATTATCCTCTAATTAAAAATAAATTTAAAAGAAAAAAGAATTAAGGGGACAACACCAGAGAAGGCAGGGTGAACCTTTAGCCCATGGTACAAATCTTAATCCTTTGAAGACAGGAGGTCTTGAGAAAGCCAGAATTGTGTAATAAGGGTCTCAGATTACAGCACAGTTCTATGAAAATTTCAGCCCAGTGGAAGTTCTCAAGCAAAACCACATACTAAAAGAGTCTTGTGTTTTGAAGGAATAGTTCTGTATTAGCTCCTTGACGATGCTCATCTATTAGTTGGGAGGAAGTCACGGGAAGCATGATCTTAGCACGCCACTCAGAAGGGCAGCCGCTGAGGCCACTGGTCAGTTATACTCCCTGCAACAGATAGTCCTGTGTGTTCATTGAAAGGACTGATGTTGAAGCTGAAACTCCAATATTTTGGCCACCTAATGCAAAGAACTGACTCATTTGAAAAGACCCTGATGCTGGGAAAGATTGAGGGCAGGAGGAGAAGGGGACGACAGGGGATGAGATTGTTGGATGGCATCACCGACTCAATGGACATGAGTTTGGCTAAACTCTGGGAGTTGGTGATGGACAGGGAAGCCTGGCGTGCTATGTTTCATGGAGTCACAAAGAGTCAGACATGACTAAGTGACTGAACTGAACTGAACTGAACTGAAGCATTTAGCTAATGAAGTCACTAAAAAGTGAAGAAATGAACCTAAACAATTAGAAAAAAAGAAATAACGATAGACTCTTAGAAACTAATGAGTTAGACAATAGAAAAACAGCCTCGGAGATCAAGATGGTGGAGTAGAAGAATGCTGAGCTCACTTTCCTCCATGAAAAGATCAAAAATATATCTATATGTGGAATAATTTTCCCTAGAAGCAGACTGGATACTGGCAGAAAGACTCCTATATAACTAAGGCTATAAAAATGTTCTACACAGAATCAGTAGGAAGGGAAGAGAAGTGAAGGTTGGGACATGCACTCCTGGGAGGCAACACAGAGAATGAGGGGGATTGCAAAGGCCTGGAGATCCTCCCTGGGGAGTAAGAAGCTTGAGCTCCATACTGGATGCCCTTCCTCTGGGGACTGATGCATCAAGGCAAGTATCCTTAGTTGATTTGAAAGTCAGCGGGACTGACATTGGAGTTGTGACATGTATGACTCTGTGTGTACACACTTGCTTGCTCCCCAAACAAGGTGAAGAAAGCAAATTGAGATGCCTGGGACTCTGAGGAGTCTCCCATGACTGCCCCAGGGCACACCCACACCAAGCCGAGTACCCACTTTGGCATGTTTGGCTCCTGCACAGCTTCGTACTAGTGCAAAAGTGGCTTTTGCTGAGGACAGTGCACAGTTGTGGGTTATAGAGATGCCCTCCACCTGCGCAGCATTGAAAATGGGTGAGGGCAGCCATTACAAGCTTTCATGGAGGTGACAGACTGCAAGCACTGCCTGGGGTGACAGGATGGTCTCAGGATACCTCTGGCCCATGCCAAATGATCGCTGCAGCCGCTATTGCTTCAGTGCCACTCCTCTCTGGGGTGAAGTTGCCATTGATGAGAGTGGGAAAAGAGCACACCTAGAGGGAACAGAACTAGCTCAGACATGACCCCCAGGACTTCTGTACTAGCACCTTGAAACTGCAATAAGCTGGTGATAGCTACTGAGCATAGGAGTAGCCCCAGCTCACATCAAAGTGATAGCTACCGAAACCTCCTGGGGGAATCTGTGGCTCACGCTCACTTCAGGTCACATCAAGACCAAGGTAATTATTTCACATAGTTTCACACAGAGAGACCATTAAGCAAAATGATAAAATGGAGAAAAAATAACTAATAAAACAGAGATAAATAATTTACAATATAAAGAGTTCAAGGTATTAGTAATAAAAATGCTAACAGAACTGAGGAAAATAATAGGCAGAGTGAAAATTTTAACAAGGAACCAAAACATATATATATATATATAAAAGAACCAGTCAAAGCTGAAGAATACAATAACTGGAATAAAAAACATACTAGAGAAGTAAGCCAGAAAGAAAAACACCAATACAGTATACTAACACATATATATGGCATTTAGAAAGATGGTAACAATTACCCTGTATACAAGACAGCAAAAGAGACACTGATGTATAGAACAGTCTTTTGGACTCTGTGGGAAAGGGAGAGGGTGGGATGATTTGGGAGAATGGCATTGAAATATGTATAATATCATATATGAAATGAGTCACCAGTCCAGGTTCGATGCATGATACTGGATGCTTGGGGCTGGTGCACTGGGACGACCCAGAGGGATGGTACGGGGAGGGAGGAGGGAGGAGGGTTCAGGATGGGGAACACGTGTATACCTGTGGCGAATTCATGTTGATATATGGCAAAACGAATACAATATTGTAAAGTTAAAAAATAAAATAAAAAAAAACCCAACCAACTAGAGGGAATTAACAGCAAATCAAGTGACATATAAGAAAGCATAAGTGATCTGAAAATTAGAAATTGACTCTGAATACACTGGAAAAACTGTTGCTGAAGCTCCAATATTTTGGCCACCTGGTGCAAAGAGCGAACTCATTGAAAAAGATGGATACTGGGAAAGATTGAAGGCAAAAGAAGGAGGCAGCAGAGGATGAGATGTTTAGATAGCATCACTGACTCAATGGACATAAATTTGAGCAAATTCTGGGAGATAGTGGAGGACAGAGGGGTCTGGTGTCCTTGGGGTCATAAAGAAATGGGCACATCTTAGAGACTGAACAACAACAATATACCATCTAAAGGCATTAGTAAAAGGAACAAATAAAGCCAAAAGTCAGAAGAAGGACAAAAACAATAAAGATCAGAAAAGAAATACAGAAAGTAGAGATTAGAAAACAATAGAAAAGACTAATGAAATCAAGAACTTTGTTCTTGAAAAGATTTAAAAAAAATATTAACAAACCTTTAGCTAGGCTCATTATGAAAAAAATAGAGATCAAAGAAACAAAGTAAGAAATAAAAGAGGAGAATTTACAGCTGATACTACAAAGATAAACATATGAACACTACATAACAACAAATTGGATCACCTAGAAAACATGGATAATTTTAATTTTTTCAATGGAATAGGAAGAAACAGACAGTCTGAATAGACCAAATACTAATAGTGAAATTGAGCTGTAATCAAAAATTCTCAACAAGCAAAAGTCCTGGACCAGATGGCTTAACAAGGAAATTCTGCCAAGTATATAAAAGACCTTTTCAAAATATTCTAAAAAATTGAAGAGGATAAAAGACTCCTAAATTCATTCTACAAGGCCACCATTACCCTAATACCAAATAACTACAAAAAATAAAGAAAATTACAGGTCAATATCTCTGATGAATATAGAGGCAAAATTTTTCAACAAAATATTATCAAATCTAATTTAACAATATATAAAAAGCATCAAACACAAGAATCTAGTTGTATTCATTCTAGAGATCTGAGACTGGCTCATATTTGCAAATTAATCAATATGATATACCACATCAGTAAAGGAAATATAAAAATCCATGATTATCTCAGAAACAGAAAAATTAGTTGACAAAATTTGGTATTCATTCATGATAAAAGACACTCTCAGGAAAGTCTGAGAGAGAACATATCTCAACATAATAAAGTCCGTTCATCACCAACCCACAACTAACATCTTACTCAATGGTGAAAAACTAAAAACTTTCCCTCTAAAATAAGGGAAAAGACAAGGATGTTCACTCTTGTCCCTTTCATTTAACATAATAAAGAAAAGAAATAAACAAAATCCAAACTGGAAAAGAAGTATATCTATCACTATTTGCAGAGGACATGATATATATATATATATATATATATATATATATATATATATATATATACACACACACACACACACATATATATAGGGCATACACCCCTAATGTCTCCATCAAAAACTCTTAGAACCAATAAATAAATTCAGTAAAGTTACAGCAAGTGCAATTAACACAGAAATCTGTACAATAAATTCATATTAAAAAATTATACTCCTAGCTTCACAAATAAAGAATGAGTGCTGCTAAAAAAAAGGGGGGGGGAGTAATAAAAGCAATCCCATTGGAAATCTCATCAAAAAGAATAAAACACCTAGGAATAAACTTCACACAGAGGTGAAAGACCTATACTCTAAAAACTTTTAAGACAGTGGTAAGAAATTGAGGATAACACAAAGAAATGGAAAGATATCCTATGTTCATGTATTGGAAGGGTTAATATTTTTTAAATGTACATGCTACTCAGAGAAATCTATAGATTCACTGAAATCCCTATCAAAATATCTATCACATTTTTTCACAGAACTATAACAAGTAATTCTAAAATTGGTAAAAGACCCTGAATGTCAGAGAAATCTTAAGGAAAAAGAACAAAGCTGGAGGTATCTTGGTCCCTGACTTCAGACCATACTACAAAGCTACAAATATAAAAAGAGTATGTTTGGGCACAAAAAATGGACACATAGACCAGTGGAACGGAAGAGAGAGCCCAGGATTAAAGCCATACACTTATGGTCAATTGAACTATGACAAAAGATATAAAAATACACAATGGAGAAAAGACAGGCTCTTCATAAGTGGTGCTGGGAGAACTGGACAGCTACATGTAAAAGAATGACATTAGAATATTTTCTCATATCATATACAAAGATAAACTCAGACGGTATTAAAGTCCTAAATGTTAGATTGGAAACCATAAAATTTCTGGAAGAAAACAGAAAACTTACACAAATCATAGCAATATATTTTTAGATCTGTCTCTTAAGACAGAGGGAAAAAAGCAAAAATAAACAATGAGGCTTAGTTAAATTTAAAAGGATTTGTACAGCAAAGGAAACCATTAGCAAAATAGAAAGACTGGAAAGGAGAAAGCATTATCAAAAAATATAGGGGTTATGCTGCTACTGCTAAGTCGCTTCAGTTGTGTCCGACTCTGTGCAACCCCATAGATGGCAGCCCACCAGGCTCCCCCGTCCTTGGGATTCTCCAGGCAAGAACACTGGAGTGGGTTGCCATTTCCTTCTCCAATGCATGAAAGTGAAAAGTGAAAGTGAAGTCGCTCAGTCGTGTCTGACTCTTAGTGACCCCATGGACTGCAGCCTACTAGGCTCCTCAGTCCATGGGATTTTCCAGGCAAGAGTACTGGAGTGGGGTGCCATCTCCTTCTTCCCTTATAGGGATTATAAGGGGTTATAAAAGATATAGGACTGATAAGGGGTTAATATCCAAAATATATGAACAGTTCATACAACTCAGTATTGAAAAACAAAACAACCTAATTAAAAATAGAAGACTTGAATAGGCATTTTTCCAAGGAAGATAGATAACCAGCAGGTCTGTGAAAAGATTCCCAACCTCTCTAATCATTATAGACATGCAAAACAAAATCACAATGAGGTATGACCTTGCACTATCACAGAATGATACAGTCACATAACGATTATCATTAAAAAAATGCACACACAAATAAGTGTTGCTGAAGATGTGGATGAAAGGGAACCCTTTTCATTCCTGTGGGGATGTAAACTGGTGGAGTCACCATGTAAAACAGTGTCTGCTGCTGCTGCTAAGTCGCTTCAGTCATGTCCGACTCTGTGCGACCCCAGAGACAGCAGCCCATCGGGCTCCCCCATCCCTGGGATTCTCCAGGCAAGAACATTGGAGTGGGTTGCCATTTCCTTCTCCAATGCATGAAAGTGAAAAGTGAAAGCGAAGTCGCTCAGTCGTGTCCGACTCTTAGCAACCCCATGGACTGCAGCCTACCAGGCTCCTCCGCCCGTGGGATTTTCCAGGCAAGAGTACTGGAGTGGGTTGCCATTGCCTTTTCCAAAACAGTGTCTAGGTTCCTCCAAAGCTAAAAACAGAACTGCCATATGATCCAGCAACTCTACTCCTGGGTATATAGTTGAGGAAAATGAAAACAACAATTCAAAAAGATACTTGCAACCCAATGTTAGTAGCAGAATCATTTACAGTTGCCTTCATATAAAAGCAACCTAAGTGTCCATCAGCCAATGAATGGATAAAGAACACGTGGATTCCATATGTTATCATTTACCCGTGGGATCTAAAAAGTAAACAATGAATGACAAACAGAAACAGATTCAGAGATACAGAGAAAAAAACTAGTGGCTACCAGTGGTGGGAGGGTAGGGGAGGTAGGAGTGGGAAAGGAAAGATGGGGTAGGAGATTAAAAGGCACAAACTACTATATATCAAATAAATAATCTACAATGATATATTGTACAGCACAGGAAATTTTGCTAATATTCTGTAAGAACTCTTCCCTGGTGGCTCAGATGGAAAAGAATCTTCCTGCAATGCAGGAGACCCAGGTTTGACCCCTGGGTCAGGAAGATCCTTTGGAGGAGGAATTGGCAACCCACACCTGTATTTTTCCCTGGAGAATCCCATAGTATAGCAGGCTACAGTTGGACATGACTTGGCAACTGAATGACAACAACAACATATTTTAATTAAAAATTAAATTAAAAAAAGAGAAGAGGAAAACAATAAGATCACAAAACATGTATGGCATGTTTTGAAGGTACACAATAAAATACACATAAAAAGACAGTAGCTAACCTAACCAGGAAAAATAAGAATACTCAAAGACAAAAAGTTGAAAAGTTAAAGGAAAAAAAATGGATTCTATCAGAAATTATTGAGTACTTTGAAAAATATGACAACAGAAATGAATAAATGAGTTGGATAAATTCATAAGGAAATACAAATTCTTTATCTCATGTTATTTTAATAACATTTTTATTTCTCGTAAAGCATTGATCTGTTTAGGTTTTCTAAGAGTTCATTTCTCACAAAAGGCCTACATAATCACTGAAGAGTTTTAAGCAGAGAAGTGAAGTGATTTGAGTTGTACTTAAAAGAGATCATTCCCAGTCTCCATGCAGGTCATTCCTGATTCTGAAGCCAGAGAGAATGCTGTTAAAAAACTATTACAGGACACTAAAGGATGTTGGTGGCTCTCACTGGGGTAGCGGCAGTGAAGTTAAAGAGATGTGGGTAGTTTCAAAAGTATTGGACAGAATCAGCATGATTGTGATTGAGTGGATAAAGGGAAGGGGTTGCACAGCAAACTGATCATATTCATCCTTTCATTTGTCTCTTTCCCTTGATTATCTTCATAGCCCCCAAACCTAGCATAGCATCTGTCATGTAATAGGTATTCTGTGACCTGTTCATTGTTTCATTCAACACATATTTACTCTCAAATAGCTCTCAAGAGATGCTGATCTATTTTCTGGGTGTTGCTACTTAGTAAAAAAAGTATCTAGATGTAAAAATTCGGAGAAGGAAATGGCAACCCACTCCAGTATTCTTGCCTGGAGAATCCCATGGACGGAGGAGCCTGGTGGGCTGAAGTCCATGGGGTCGCTCAGAGTTGGACATGACTGAGCAACTTCACTTTCACTTTTCACTTTCATGAATTGGAGGAGAAAATGGCAACCCACTCCAGTGTTCTTGCCTGGAGAATCCGAGGGATGGGGGAGCCTGGTGGGCTAACGTCTATGGGGTCGCACAGAGTCAGACACGACTGAAGCAACTTAGCAGCAGCAGATGTAAAAATTGCTAAAGAAATTTAAAAAATTAATAAACAAACTATGATTCCTGCTTTATATTTAAAATGGCTGTAGTGAATGCATTATCAAAATTCTAAGAATTGAAGAGCATGGGTTGGTATTGGAGTGGCCATTTTCCACAGAGAAAGACTATTAACTTATGACTCCATTCACAAAGATACTACAGTACAACTTTTAGTTTGTTCATACTTGATAAAAGCATAAGCCTGTATGAATGAATTTGAAATGAAACCTAGGGTTTTAAAAGCATATTAGCAAGCACATAATGACTAAGCACATTAAAAATCCAATAGACTGAGACTCAACCAGCATACAATGTCTCAACTTGGAGTCAAAATTCCTAAATATTCAAAACGCTTTTTTAAAAAAATTTTCATAACTGAAAGCCTTTTCCGCTTACCCCAGACAGGGTTCCCTGACTTCCCTTCCTTTAGTACAGCACTTACATTACATAAACATAATTGAATTCTTAGTCAGTCTCCTTTCATTTGAATTTGAACTTCCTGCAATCAGCAATAATGAGTTATTTATTTTTTTATGTCCTCCTGGATAATATTTAGCACACAATCAATGTTTAATAAATATTGAATAAATGAAACTCTGTTCACTGTTCCTTCCAAGAAACAAGTTTGGATTGTCAAAAAATGGATGGGCTGAGAGAAAGATGCAGTTTAAAAATGCTTTTGTTCTTTTTACCATGAACTACTGACAATGCAAAACTTTCGTGATAGCCTCCCCAGTTTCTTCTTTTTGTCCAGGATTTCTCAGTCTCAGAACTGTAGACTTTTGGGCCTGGGTAGTTCTTTGTTGTGGGGGCTTCCCTGTCCCAGTATAGGCTGTCCAGCAGCACCCTTGACCTTATTCACTAGATGCCTGTCGCTCTCTCATGGTAGCAGTCAAAAATGTCTTCAGACACTGTCAAACGTCCCTCACAAGGTAAAAGTCAGATAGAGAACCACCGATTATGTCTGCCTGGGATTTTATGGTACAAAGCAGTTAAGGAAAACAAAATCCTGTCAGTTGCCGTGTACAAGATTACATGACTTCAAAGCGACAGAGCAAATGCAATCTTCAGTTGAGTTACAATGGAAATAAAGCCTACTCTAGAGGTTTGTGGTAGGAATCACGTGATATAATATGTAAGCATGTCTGACATACTTTTCTTGGCCCGTTTTGGCCTTGCGAAGCACTTATTGAATCTGAATGCTGATTGATACAGCAGGTCTTTAGAAAGAGGAGTAAGTTAGCAAAAACTGGCAACAAAGTCATTTTGGGTTTGCCGTCAGCATCTTCAGCGGCTTTAGTGATGTTTTTCATGTTTTAATGTTTCTAGTTTTCACTCCCTGAAATTTTTCTCAGATGTCCACTTCGGTTGCTGTATCAACAACACATGCAGAAATCATGCTTGTCTACCAATGCCCTTAGATGTAACTCCTGCACCCAATGTGGGAGAGATGTCCGTTAGCAATTCAACTATTTCAGTACAGTTCACAACTTTGGCAATAACATTGCTTCAACAGCATGTGAATAATGTTTTGTAAAGCTTTTGCTTACAAATAAAGATCAATTTTGCACGTTTATTGACAAGTCATTGAAGAATATGCTAAATCATTAAACAAAGAAACACTCTTAAATTTTATCCTTTAAAGTCTCTTTATCACATAGCCAAATGCTTGCATTACCCAAATCTTAAACAAGAAGAAGCTTAAAAAAAATACAGTGTGCAACATGGCATTTTCTAGAAACCTGAATGGAAAATATTTTCCCAAATGGGATATATAGCTTAAGTGGCAGACTCTGCCTTATTTCCTGGCCCAGGTTTGAATATGAAAGGTCATGTCGTCCTGCAGAACAGGTCTCCATGGCCTTGAGTGTACTTTCATTTTGCTATGGGAGAAGGAAAGAATAAAAAGAACTGTTTTCCTTTGCTTTCAGGCAGGGGCAACCCATCTCTTGGCAAGTCTGCCGCATTCCTCCTGGATTTGGAAGCAGCCCACACAGAGTCCTTGAAGTCTTCCTACCCTGGGACTTCTCTGTAAGAGAATCATATTTGAGACAGCAGCAGGGCATAGCGTAAAACTCAGCTACCTGCTTTTGCACAGGTATCAGCTCAATGATCAGGTCCTGACTCTGCCACCACCCGAATATCTCAACCTCCCAGCCCTCCATCCTTGGTCTTGGTGCAGGTGAACCACAATGTCTCTCTCTTCATTTTTCAGGGCTGCCTTGGGGAACTTCCACAAGTCCCTGCTCTCCCAGTCCCACCACTCTCTCTGGACACTGCGTTAGATCTAGTCCCTGCTGTCCCCAGTCCCCATGACCATGACTTACCATGTTTCATGGCAACTCTTACTAAAAAAACTAATTTTGTTTTCTGTGCACACAGGGACCTGTGACTGAGGGTTTACTCCTTTGGAAGCAGGGGGATTTATTCTTTAGTAGGAATCATAATGGATGCTTTTGCATTGTGGTTCTGGAGAACACTCTTAAGAGTCCCTCGGATAACAATAAGATTAAACCAGTCAATCCTAAAGGAAATCAACCCTGAATATTCATTGGAAGGACTGATGCTAAAGCTCCAATACTTTGGCCACCTGATGCGAAGAGCTGACTCACTGGGAAAAACCCTGATGCTGGGGAAGATTGAAGGCAGGAGAAGTGGGCAGCAGAGGCTGAGATGACTGGATGGTATCACCACCTCATTGGACATGAGTTTGAGCAAGCTCCAGGAGATAGTGAAGAACTGGAAAGCCTGGTGTGCTGCAGTTCATGGGGTTGCAAAGGGTCAGACACAACTTAAGTGACTGGACAATGAGGAGGAAGACCCATAAAGGAACCATACAGGCACATACATTTCTTTGCAGGTAGTAAAAATCGAAAACCTTGGTTTTACAGATATCAGTACTGGAGGTTGTGTTCACGCCCATCTAAGCTTAAAGACAGAACCCAAACACCATTTTCATTTTGAGATATAATTTTGGAGGAAAATAGTGCTGTTTCTTGTCAATGTTTTTGTGGTAACAATAAAGATGTCTGCACCAGGCACTCTGGGAACTGGTGAGATATTCCCTTGTCAGTGACTGGACAGAAATTGCTTCCTGTGACATGACCATTTAGTTGAAGCTGAAGGAAACTGGAAAGAATGATGAACCTGGATACAGACTAGTAATAATAATGGAAACTCCATATATCATATTTTTAATCCTCACATAATCCTTTAAAATAGGTACAACTATTACTCCTATTTTAACCAAAGCAAGAAGTAGTTAAGGCATTTGCCCACTGTTTAATAATTAATAGAGGAATATTCAAACACAGCTCTAATTCTAACATCTCTCTTCTCTACCACTGTTCTCCCCTGCTCCTGGGAATGTAAAGTCATATTAGTCCTAGTTTTGGAATCTAGTTGTGACTTCATTTTGGTTTTCCTCAGCTAATTTACTTATTTAAAGAGTATGGCAACGCTTGTCTCAGCGGGCCCTTGTGGAAATGAGAGGATAACAAATGTGGAAGTGGAAATATTTAGATTGTAGGATCTGTCACTTACAATAGGATGTGATAGATACATTGTTAAGTTTATAGTAATGCTCTGGGGTGACTCCCAAGAGATGTTTTTCATAGCTGAATTTAAAAGAGTATAGCTTTATCTTTGTGTCCTGATCTTTTTAGAAACTCAGTTTGACTTACAACATTATTTTGTGACCCAGTTGAGTTTCAAATAAAACACCTTGACCTGGGCTTTGGCAACCTGGATTAATTGTTGGTTTGTCACTCTGATCCTTGAAGAGGAAACAACAAAGATTGGGCATCTGGCATGCTTAATACTGGCAGTCACATGGTCAAAACAAACTTGGAGCTTTAGTCAAGGTTTGTATTGGCAGAAAAAAAGCAAACCTGTGCTATTTAAAAGCATTTCAAGAAACTGGACTAACATTTCTTGAGTGCTGCAAAAACCACCGTGTATTGGAAATACAGGATGAACAAGGGAAATAAGAAGCAAAATAAAAGTTCTTGAAGAGAAATGATGAAACTTGAGGGCTGGTTCACGTGAAAATCATGTGACTGCTACTTTATAAGCACAAAAGGATTCTCCTCCCCCAAACTCTTACAGTACAGGCATTATTTTCCCTATTGGATCTATTTAGAAAATATTTTCTCTTTATTTTCTTTCTCTGCCCCCATTTAATTACTTAAATACTTTAAAGCAAATAATTCCAGGTTCCAATGTTTTGTTTGTTTGGTTTTTGTTTGTTTATTCTCTGGCTTTCTCTCACTGGGATGTGAACTGTGTCTTTCTACTCTGGCTGAGAGTTTGCTAGTGGAGCACCCTTCTCAGTCCAAGTACCACTCTTTTAAACCTGCCCTTCCTTTTTAGAAAGGAAGCCATTTTGAAAGGAGGCCCTGGGGTGCTGTTAGCATGAGTAGTAGATTTCATTTATAGTAGCTGCTACTAGATTTCATCAGTTTCTCAGAGTGTTTTACTTTAAGTGTCTTGTAATGGAAATAGAACTTCTTTCTAAGTCCAACAACTTGACTTCATTTCAAATTTCAGCCTTACCACTTACTAGTTTTGTGATTATAAGTGAGTTACAGAAGCACTCTGTATCTCAATGAAGTCCTTGACCTAACAGTAAAAATAACAGCATTGTAGACTATTTCATGTGGAGAAGGCAATGGCACCCCGCTCTAGTACTCTTGCCTGGAAAATCCCATGGACGGAGGAGCCTGGTAGGCTGCAGTCCATGGGGTCGCGAAGAGTTGGACATGACTGAGCAACTTCACTTTCACTTTTCACTTTCATGCATTGGAGAAAGAAATGGCAACCCAGTACAGTATTCTTGCCTAGAGAATCCCAGGGACAGAAGAGCCTAGTGGGCTGCTGTCTATAGGGTCACACAGAGTCGGACACGACTGAAGCGACTTAGGAGCAACAGCAGAAGCAGACTATTTCATGTAATTCTTAAAACATACTGGAAGAAAGGCATGTAGATCTGGGTTTGTTATACAAGAAGCCCTTGGTAAACTGTTTTCTGCCCTGTCCCCCAGGATTATTCATTTCCAATGTCAGAGAAATAGAAGGAAAAGAAAAATAGGAAGCTAGAGCTGCTATCACCTTAGGAATAGTCGTGTCAGTTTTAACTAGATTTAACCAACACATTCTCCCTCAGGTTATTACTCCAGCTGTTGGAAGTATTCTTGGCAGCAATCTCATGCCGGAGGGAGCAGTTACTATTTAATTTTGTATTAGCAAAACTATTTAGGAACAGTATTTTTTAAATGATGGATCACTTTTTTCTTTTTGTCTAGGGCTTTAAGCTACAGATAAATAGGCAGAATTCTTTCCTTCAAGAAGATTTCAGTCTTGAGGTAGCAATTCTTCAACTTCAGGTTTCACACAGGCTATACAAGGCTATTTTTATTTTTTTTTTCTTTTTATGGATAAAATAATCAATAGGTAACATCTGAGCAAACCACCTTTCCTTCAGTTTTTCAGATGAAAATCTTTGCCTTCATACAATGCAAAATTCTGGAGCCTCACCAAAGGGCTTGTGCTACTATTGGAGAAGAGATCATGCTCTTTCCTGGGGGTGTCGTGGGGGAGGGGGCGCTGTGGCAGAGGGAAATGCTGATTTCTCCTGCTGTAGCCACCCCCCCCTTTTAAATTATTTTTATTTAGCTGCACTGGATCTTAGTTGTGGTGTGTGGGATATTCAAAGCAGCATATGGGATCTAGTTCCCTGACCAGGGATCTAAGTCAGACCCCCTGGGTTGAGAGTGAGGAGTCTTAGCCACTGGACCACCAGAGAAGCCCCTGCTGCAGCCCTCTCTGCTGCTCCCTCCACCTCATGCCAGAGAGGCTTCCCAGCTGACCTTCTGTCAAGGCAGTTCTGCAAACCTCTCTCTCCACTTTCCATTCCATAGCATAGTGGCACCCCCGCCCTTTCCAGAGCTGAGAACTAAATTGCTTCAGATCAGATCAGATCAGTCACTCAGTCGTGTCCGACTCTTTGCGACTCCATGAATCGCAGCACGCCAGGCCTCCCTGTCCATCACCAAATCCCGGAGTTCACTCAGACTCATGTCCATTGAGTCAGTGATGCTATCCAGCCATCTCATCCTCTGTTGTCCCCTTCTCCTCCTGCCCCCAATCCCTCCCAGCATCAGAGTCTTTTCCAATGAGTCAACTCTTTGCATGAGGTGGCCAAAGTACTGGAGTTTCAGCTTTAGCATCATTCCTTCCAATGAAATCCCAGGGCTGATCTCCTTTAGAATGGACTGGTTGGATCTCCTTGCAGTCCAAGGGACTCTCAAGAGTCTTCTCCAACACAGTTCAAAAGCATCAATTCTTCAGCGCTCAGCCTTCTTCACAGTCCAACTCTCACATCCATACATGACCACAGGAAAAACCATAGCCTTGACTAGACGAACCTTTGTTGGCAAAGTAATGTCTCTGCTTTTGAATATGCTATCTAGGTTGGTCATAACTTTCCTTCCAAGGAGTAAGCGTCTTTTAATTTCATGGCTGCAGTCACTATCTGCAGTGATTTTGGAGTCCAGAAAAATAAAGTCTGACACTGTTTCCACTGCTCGCACTAAAACTAGTACAGTGTTCTCACTTTAGGAAATTCAATCCTGTGGTAGCTAAGATAGAGACACTAGTAAACAAGGCATAGTCTGCATACAGGCAGCTTACATTCTGGTGAGAGGAGGCGAGTAAACGATTAGAGCCTGGGTTTACTTCCTTTAAGGCATTTCGATAATTAAAAGAGGGCAGAGGAAGAAATGAGAGAAAACATTTTCTATAATAGGGTAGTCATGGAAAATTATCTTTCAGTTTCAAAAAAGAAAGTCATGCAAAGATTTGGAGAAGGAGTAATTTACCAGGGGAACCAGTGGGTTCAAGGTCCTGAGGAAGGTAAGAGTGGTGCATTTAAAGGAAACTGAAGGGATTGTGGGCAGCCTGAAAGAAGCACATTGAGGGGAGAAAGAAGTGTGCCTTATATCTCTCTTCCTGTTCTTCATTGAGCAGAGATGAAGATAGTCTCACGTGAACCTCAAGATACTGATTCTTGTTGTGAGATTGGGTTTCAGAAGGGAAAGGATTACAACACCATCTGCCATACCAGGTTCCCCTTAACCTGCCAGAGGCAGGTGGGATGAGATAAGCTGCCTTGACCCCTCACTCAATTCCCTGAAGGAGCCTCTTCTCAAGACCTGGCCTGACCTCTTGAAGATGTTTTTCTATTCAGCCCTCAAGGGCTTTGACAAAGCTGATACTAAACCTAGGGACATTAGTATAACACTGGAATGTTTTAGTGTTGGAAAACTATTCACTAGTGTGGCTTAGAAGGAATACTGGGTATAAATATCTAATAATATAAGTACTTAATAATGTGAAAAAGCTGACTTAACTCTGCTTTCAAAAAACTAAGATTATGGCATCTGGTCCCATCACTTCATAACAAATAGATGGGGAATAAATGGAAACAGTGACAGATTATTTTCTTGGGCTCCAAAATCACTGCAGATGGTGATTGCACGTAGGAAATTAAAAGATGCTTGCTCCTTGGGAGAAAAGGTATAATCAACCTAGACAGTATATTAAAAAGCAGAGACATTACTTTGCCAACAAAGATCTGTAAAGTTAAAGCTATGACTTTTCCAGTAGTCATGTACTGATGTGAGAGTTTGACCATAAATAAGGTTGAGTACTAAGGAATTGATACTTTTGAATTGTGGTGCTGGAGAAGACTCTTGAGAGTCCCTTGGACTGCAAGGAGATCCAACCAGTCCATCCTAAAGGAAATCTACCCCGAATATTCATGGGAAAGACTGATGCTGAAGCTCCAATACTTTGGTCACCTGATGCAAAGAGCTGATTCATTGGAAAAGACCCTGATGCTGGGAAAGACTGAGGGCAGGAGGAGAAGAGGGTGACAGAGAATTAAATGGTTGGATGGCCTCTCCAAATCAATGGACATGAGTTTGAGCCAACTCTGGGAGATACTGAAGGACAGGAAGACTGGCATGCTGTACTTCATGGGGTTACAAAGAGTTGGACATGATTTAGTGACTAAACAACAACAGCAGTGTATTAGACTGAGGTGATTAAGGACATTTCTATAGAGCTGTGGCCCTCCTCTTCCTGATGTTGTTTCCTCATGTTCATGTTCCCCAAATTCCTCCATCTATTCTGTGATTGACTACCTTTTGCTACCAACCCAAATCTGCCATAGCTCAATAATTTTCAATAATCTACAATCACCCATTCTTACTGGCCACATCAGTCTTTCAGAACTCTTTTCCCAAAAGAAAAAGATAAGTTTAGCTTATACTTGATGTTGAGGTGGGAGTGGGCAGATGAATCATTAAAAAGAATCATGCTAAGCTGTAAATAACTAACTGAGATTCCACTTCATACCTCCCCAAAACATTTCCATTTTTGGAGAATAGTCTAATACCTCACAAAAATAATATTTCTCTGATGGTAAAATTCTAGAAAAGGTAACTTTGACTTTGTATGTATTAAACTTAGCTGAATGCAATCAAAGATTAAGAGCTGTTGATAACATTTCAGGAGCTCATCTAAGATTTGATTCTATTGTTTCACTTCATAATCACCAGATCTGAATGTAGATAAAACACTCTATTAGTAAAGATGAATTTAATGAAATAAAAGTAACTTTTAAGCTAAATGGCCAGCTCAATTCTAGAAAATAATCAAGCATATCTATATAATTAATGTAGACTTTATTTTGGAATGGTTTTTAAGCACTAGAAGATGTGGGCCCCACTGATTCACTCAGGATCTGTATGATCATGTTTGAGTAATTTATTTATTCTTTAGGTCTTTTTCCTTATTTAGTAAAATGATTGAGTTGAACTAGATGTATAATGTTAGTGATTACAAGAATGTCTGATTTATATTATTTAGGAGCCCATAAAATACTTAGTTTTTTAACAATGTACCAGCTACGTCAGAGAGGCTTATTTTGATAATTTTTCAATAGATGCACATTTTAATCATAGCATCTTTCCCATAGTCAGTTGAAAATGTGATGAATCTAAAATACACAATTGTTCTACTAAATAATGTCTGAACTTTATTACAACAAAGAAAATATTTTTTAAAATTAAAATATTAAAAATAAACTTGTAATATAATCAATATATTTTGACAAATATGCATATTTATTAATCTTAAATTTTTATATTTGATTTCTACTTGAAAGACAAAATACCAGAATCATTATTTGGTTTTACACAAAGTGATCCTTTATGCTACAGAGAAGAGTTAAATACATTCAGCTGAAGCTGGAGAGAGTTTATGCACTGCCATGCACACAGCTAAGCAGAGGCAGGGCTCCGAGGACAACACTAACATAATTTGAAGATTTTTATAGAGTTGGCTGAGGAGCCTGACCCAGGAGTTAGACTGAGTAAGGATTTTGACCAGATTAGATTTCTGATGACAATGAAAAAGAAGCCAGGGACCAAAGCTGAAAGAAGAAACTCATTCCTTAAATCTGCCACTTTGACTTTTTCCTTTTAACAGTCCATCAAAACCCCCATTTCAAATTTTTCTGCTCTTGAAACTTTGTTTTGATCTGAAGCTCAATTGCATCTCTTCTTGAAAGATTTATCATCTAGCCTAATTCCTAATAGTGCTGTTTATAATCATCTTTTCTTACTCCAAAGAGTATTCATATTCTATTTATTTCTATTATCTTCCCTAACACCCTTCCAAA
The DNA here is from genome assembly GCF_032452875.1 of Bos javanicus. Classification (NCBI taxonomy): domain Eukaryota; kingdom Metazoa; phylum Chordata; class Mammalia; order Artiodactyla; family Bovidae; genus Bos; species Bos javanicus. The sequence continues at coordinate 7,487,783 of NC_083882.1, forward strand.
TTGTACAGTTTTGCCATTTTATCCTAATGAAAATTATTTTCTGTTTTCCCGGAAAATTCTCATGTTTCTATCCAGATTCTCTGAGTCTGAACTTATAAGCATGCAAGACATTAATTATTACAAGTTAACACCTTAGTTCTTGAAATTCAGGCTGTTAGTCTAAGGTAAGAGGCCAAAAATCAAGTCAAAAAAAGGTAATAATTCATGCATTTAAATTTTGTGCCAATTTTTTCTTGTGTTAAGTTATGTTACTTACTGAAATTTCCATTTTTTATATAACTAGTGGATTTCTGAAGCTCCCTGTAGAAACTCTACACTTAATAAACAGATGCTCCTATATTTAAACTATTTTACAATTTTGAAAGAAAAATAAAGCTCATGCTTCCCATCATATCTTATCTTTCAGACTGAATCTGTTTAGACAGAGCTCCAGACACCAGGTTTCAGTTCAGTTCAGTCATTCAGTCTTCTCTGACTCTTTGCGACCCCATGGACTGCAGCATGCCAGACCTCCCTGTCCATCACCAAATCCTGGAGCTTGCACAAAATCATGCCCATCAAGTCAGTGATGCCATCCAACCATCTTATTGTTGGTCACACCCTTTCCTGCCTTCAATCTTTCCCAGCAAAAGGGTCTTTCCCAATGAGTCAGTTATTCACATCAGGTGGACAAAGTATTGGAGTTTCAACTTCAACATCAGTCCTTCCAATGAATATTCAACACCAATTTCCTTTAGGATGGACTGGTTGGATCTCCTTGCAGTCCAAGGGACTCTCAAGAGTCTTTTCCAAAATCACAGTTCAAAAGGATCAATTCTTCAGCATTCAGCTTTCTTTATGGTCCAACTCTCACATCCATACATGACTACTGGAAAAACCATAACTTTTACTAGATGGACCTTTGTTGCCAAAGTAATGTCTCAGCTTTTTAATACACTATCTAGGTTGGTCATAGCTTTTCTTCCAAGGAGCAAGCATCTTTTAATTTCATGGATGCAGTCACCATCTGCAGTGATGTTGAAGCCCAAGAAAATAGTGTGTCACTTATCTATTTGCCATGAAGTGATGGGACCAGATGCCATGATCTTTGTTTTTTGAATGTTGAGTTTTAAGCTAGCTTTTTCACTTTCCTTTTTCACTTTCATCAAGAGGCTTTTTAGTTCTTCTTTGCTTTCTGCCATAAGGGTGGTGTCATCTGCATATCTGAGGTTATTGATATTTCTCTCAGCAATCTTGATTCAAGCTTGTGTTTCATCCAGTCCAGTATTTCATATAATGTATTCTGCACATAAGTTAAATAAGCAGGGTGACAATATACAGCCTTGACATACCCGTTTCTCAATTTGATACCAGTCTGGTGTTCAATGTCCGGTTCTAACTGTTGCTTCTTTACCTGCATCCAGATTTCTCAGGAATCAGGTAAGGTGGACTGGTATTCCCATCTCTTGAAAAATTTTCCACAGTTTGTTTTGATCTACACAGTCAAAGGCTTTGATGTAAGTCAATAAAGCAGAAATAAATGTTTTTATGAAACTCTCTTGCTTTTTCTATGATCCAACGGATGTTGGCAATTTGATCTCCAGTTCCTCTGCCTTTTCTAAATCCAGCTTGAACAGCTAGAATTTCTCAGTTCACATACTGTTGAAGTTTAGCTTGGAGAATTTTGAGCATTTTTTACTAGCATGAGATGAGTGCAATTGTGCAGTAGTTTGAACATTCTTTGGCATTGCCTTTCTTTGGGATTGGAATTAAAACTGACCTTTTCCAGTCCTGTGACCACTGCTGAGTTTTCCAAGTTTGCTGACATACTGAGTACAGCACTTTCACAGCATCATCTTTCAGGATTTGAAATAGCTCAACTGGAATTCCATCACCTCCATTAGCTTTGTTTGTAGTGATGCTTCCTAAGGCTCACGTGACTTTGCATTCCAAGATGTCTGGTTCTAGGTGAGTGATCACACCATTGTGGTTATATGGGTCATGAAGATATTTTTTATAAGTTCTTCTGTGTATTCTTGCCACCTCTTCTTAATATCTTCTGCTTCTGTTAGGTCCATACTGTTTCTGTCCTTTATTGTATCTATCTTTGCATGAAATGTTCCCTTGGTATCTCTAATTTTCATGAGAACTCTAGTCTTTCCCATTCTATTGTTTTCCTCTATTTCTTTGCATTGATCACTGAGGAAGGCTTCCTTATCTCTCCTTGCTATTCTTTGGAACTCTGCATTCAAATGGGTATATCTTTCCTTTGCTCCTTTGCCTTTTGCTTCTCTTTTTTTCCTCATCTATTTGTAAGGTCTCCTCAGACAACCATTTTGCCTTTTTGTCTGAAACAACTAAACCTACTAGAAGTCACCACAGACAAGCATGGCTCCTGTTTCTCCAATTTTATTTGATTTCATTTTTCTATAAAAGGTGATTTATTGCTATTTCAATGGAACATTTCATCCAGAAACTTCCTGGGTGTAGGATCTTTATTGTCCTGATAAGTTCATCTTTGCACAGTAGCAGAAAAGTCCTTGATTAGCTAGTAGTCTTTCAGTTATAAGTAGGGGAGACAATAATCAAAATGGCTTAAGAGACAGGGGAAATTATTGATCCATTTAACTGGGTTGTCTAGAGACAGATCTGGGATTAAAGGTCATTTGGATCCAGGTGACCAATAGCTATCAACAGAACTTTCTCTGATGTAGTTTATTAGCTTTACTTCTTTTTTCTCTTGACCTCATTCTTCTCTTCTCTTACTTGACATGTTTTCCTTTACTCTTTTCAGTCCAGGAAGATGAGTGCTGGAGGCTCCAACATGACTCCTTCCTATAACTACAATCACCAAGCAAGACATATACTTTCTTATTGGCTCTCCCAGAGAAGTCCGGGTAAGAATCTAATTGTCTGACCTTGTTACATGTCCAATCATTGTTGTGGGTTAAGTGTGGGTAGAAATTCTGACTGATGAGACTGCATTTCAAGCACATGGTGATGTGACTGAGATACGAGGAAGGGGTGTCTTGCAATTGACCACCCCCAGGTCCACTTAGACTGCGAAAGGGGTCTCTTCAGAGGCAGGGATGCCACGCCAATGAATAAGGTGATTTATTATACAGAACTCCTCAGTTTCCCAAGTCTTTGCACTGGTTTATTTATTTATTTTTTTTCCTCTAGAGGATATCTTCCTTACATATGATATATTTTTGTCCACTGTTATTGTCTACTTGGAGTTTACCAGTTATTTAATTAGGATTAAAGGACCTCTTTGGAGAAGGAAATGGCAACCCACTCCAGTGTTCTTGCCTGGAGAATCCCATGGACAGAGAAGCCTTGTAGGCTGCAGTCCATGGGGTTGCACAGAGTCGGACACGACTGAAGCGACTTAGCAGCAGCAAAGGACCTCTTAACCTTTCTCCAATAGGTAAGTTCAAATGGTGAACGTTCAGGGGATTCCTTGGGAATGTCTCTGTAAGGAAGTAATTGAATACAATAACATCATCTGAACTATTAGGATGATTAGTTGCCGATTTCCTAAGCATTTTCTCCAGGGCTGAAAAAGTATTTGGGGTAAAGCTTCAGCCTTTACACAGGTAGTGAGGGAGCCAAGCATTGCTGCCCCTGGGGGAACTCGTGGCAGGGGCCACGATTTTAAGAACATGCGCTTGTGCCTTGGAAACCTAGCGAGAGGACCAATAATATATTTATCCTGTCCTATAATGTAAACGTGGTGTGGCTCCAGTCATATCTGTGTTATGGGTTAGATTTTTGGTATGTATTTTTAAAAATTGTTCAGTCACTCAGTCATGTCTGATGCCTTGTGAACCCATGACCTGCAGCATTCCAGCCTTCCCTGTCCTTCACCGTCTCCTAGAGTTTGCTCAAACTCATGTCCATTGAGTTGGTGATGCCATCCAACCATCTTATTTTCTGTTGCCCCCTTTTAAAATTATTTTCCAAATAATTTAATTAATTTATTTGTTTTTGGCTCTCCTGGGTCTTCCTTGCTGCTTGGGCTCTTCTCTAGTCGTGGCGATTGGGGGCTCCTCTCCAGTTGCAGTGTGTGTGCTTCTCACTGTGTGGCTCCTTTTGGTATGCAGCACAGGCTCTAGGGTGCACAGGCTTCAGTAGCTGACGTGCATGGGCTCAGTAGTTTTGCTTCCTAGGCTTTAGAGCACAGGTCAATAGTCATGGGCTGCAGGCTTAGTTGCTTTGCAGCATTTGAGATATTTCTGGACCAAGGATCAAACCCATGTCTTCCATGTTGGCAGGTGGATTCTTTCCTACCAAGCCGCCAAGGAGGCCCCCTTGATATATGTTGATGGCATGACTAGATATGTCCAGTACTGCCCTGCCAGTCACCCCCAGTGATGGTTGTGATGGGTTGTTTTGTGTATCAATTTGACTGGGGCAAAAGGTGCCCAGATTAAACATTATTTCTCAGTGTGCATGAGGGTATTTTTGGATGAACATTTAAACCAGGGGATTCAGTAAAACAGGTTGCCCTCCCCGTTGTGGGTGGACATCAGCAAATCCATGGAGGACCATTTCACTGTGGCTTCTCCTTTGTCCTTGAATGTGGGGTACCTTTTTTTGGTGGGTTCCACTGCCTTCCTGTCAATGGCTGTTCAACAGTTGTGATTTGATGCTCTGGCAGGAGAAGGTGAGCGCATGTCTTTTTGCTCTGCCATCCTAATCTCCAATATCTCTCTACAATTTAAAATACTCAGTAAAGGGATATGCCCACCAATGCTGATGCTATTGTTTTCTTATCATTATCATTACCATCGTTGGGCTTCCCTGGTGGATCAGAAGTAAAGAATCTACCTGCAATGCAGGAGCCACAGGAGATGCGAGTTTGATCCCTGGGTAGGGAATATCCCTTGGAGAAGGGCATGGCAAGCCACTCCATTATTCTTACCTGGAGAATCCCATGGGCAGAGGAGCCTGGTGGGCTAGAGTCCATAGGGTTGCCAAGAGTCAGACATAACTGAAGAAACTTAGCATGTACCATCATTACTCTTATTATCATTTAATATAATAAGTGCTTTGTAATATCTCATTTAATAGTCACAGTAGACTCTTAGAGGTAGGTAATATTTTCTTTATGCTACATTTAAGGAAAATGAGAGGTTAAATAACTCTTAAGAGGTCACACATTTAGAAAGCAATAAAGTTAAATTGTATCAGTGCTCCTCTAGACCTTGTGTTTTTGCACTATGTCATATGATTTCCCTGGAAGCTGGTGTTCCAAGGATACACAGTGAGGTAAAGCCATATTGCCTCCAGGGACCTAGGATTAAATGGATTTAACAGTTTCCCCTATGTGTCCTTAATGCCCCATTATAGTTCTGGAACTTCTCCCATCTAACTGAAATCAATTTTCCACTCTTAGTAAGTTTAAATCACATTTAAGGCAGACTTCTTGGGCCTGTTTTCATTTAGTTCAGACTGTTCAAGCTCAAGATAAAATTAAATCTGCTTTCAACAAGTTGAGTATTTGCTCCATGAGTACTCTGATTTTTTTTATCCATAGTGTATGCATTTTTTTGTTGCAAGAAGTTCCACTGAATTGGTAAAGCAAAAAGGAAATGTTCTATCTCACATAACAATAAACCTAGAAGTAGTGTGGATTCCAGGGTTGATCACTTTATCCTCCCTAGTCTTCAACTACACACAATAAGTGTTATCTTGTTATTAGCAAAGTGGCTGTAGCATTTGCAGGAGTTACCTCAAGAAATAACATGATCTTGTGGAAGAAGAGACACGATCTCTCTGTATTGATCTCTCTTAGGAGCAGTAGAACTTGTGAAATGAAGCTGAAACTCTCATGATAGTCTGGGTGCAATGATGTTGGACATTGTCCCTTTCAACTTGTAGACTGGTTCTACCCAGGGAGATTCACAGCGAACCATAGCTCTCACATATATAATTGTGTAATAAGGCTTTTAGCTGATATTACTGGAGTTCTGGTTCTACAGATGTGGAAACTGAGACTCAGAGAGGGTAAGGGTCTGCCCATAATGAAATTGCTAGCACATTGAATGGGGTGTGAAGTCAACGGGCATGGATCAGCAGCTAATGATAGAGTTGTTCCTTTTAATTTCAGACATGACTCATGAATACAAATTTTGTCCTTGACTCCATGGCCAGAATGAACTGCTGAATATGTGTGTGTGTGTGTGTGTGTGTGTGTGTAGATTTTCCTACCCTTTATTGACTAGCTTATTTCTAAAGTAGTGGTTCTCAACCCTGGCTGCTCATTAAAATGAAAGCAAACCAAAATAAAACAAATAAAACCACTGAGAAGGTTTCAAAAATACTGGTGCCCCTGCCCTATCCTATCTCATGAAAATTAAATAAAAGTCTTTGGAAATGGGATATAGACTCAAAACAAACACACAAACAAACAAAAAAAACTCCCCCAGGTGATTAATGTGCATCCAAGTTGGGAATTATAGCCCTAAAAGTAAAATCTAAGCTTCTATCTTGAGACATAAGACTCATCATGACTTGACCTCTCTTTCTTACATCATCAATGAATTTTCAGACTCTCTAGCCATGAAATTAAAAGACACTTACTCCCTGGAAGGAAAGTTATGACCAACCTAGATAGCATATTCAAAAGCAGAGACATTACTTGGCCAACAAAGGTCCGTCTAGTCAAGGCTATGATTTTTCCTGTGGTCATGTATGGATGTGAGAGTTGGACTGTGAAGAAGGCTGAGCACTGAAGAACTAATGCTTTTTTTTTTTTTAAACTTTACATAATTGTATTAGTTTTGCCAAATATCAAAATGAATCCGCCACAGGTATACATGGTGTTGGAGAAGACTCTTGAGCGTCCCTTGGACTGCAAGGAGATCCAACCAGTCCATTCTGAAGGAGATCAGTCCTGGATGTACTTTGGAAGGAATGATGCTAAAGCTGAAACTCCAGTATTTTGGCCACCTCATGCAAAGAGTTGACTCATTGGAAAAGACTCTGATGCTGGGAGGGATTGGGGGCAGGAGGAGAAGGGGACGACAGAGGATGAGATGGCTGGATGGCATCACCAACTTGATGGACGTGAGTTTGAGTGAACTCCGGGAGTTGGTGATGGACAGGGAGGCCTGGCATGCTGCAATTCATGGGGTAGCAAAGAGCTGGACATGACTGAGTGACTGAACTGAACCTAGTTCCCTTGGGGCTTTATACTCCAACCTGTTTCTGAACAACTAATAGTTCCATGCTATCTCACAACCCTGAGCCTCTGCACATAACTATCTTTTTTCCTGAAATGCTTGTTCAACCGCTACCTATCCCTCACCATAAAATTTGATGAACTCCAGTTCAGCCTAATAACATCATCTGGAACATCTTCCTGGACCCCTGCCTCATTAAGTAAATGTAATCACTCTTTCGGCTGTGTTTCCTCATTTTTCATTTACAAATCTGAATGCAATATCAAAATCACATATCAAGTGAAGTGAAATTAGGTGTCATGTCTCCTCTTATGGTCCATGAGTCTTTTAAGAACAAAGACTGGATTTTCTTATTTTTAGGTGCTTAGCATGATGTCTAGCACTTGGAAAACACTTTAAATGTTAGTTGAATTAATTTCTTTTACTGTTTTTCTCAGTTTCAAGAAAATGTTTCCTTTTAATTATTATTTTATTTGAAAAAGACATCCTCCCTTGTAGGCATTCCTCTTATGAAAAATAGAGCAGAAGCTTTTTTTTTTTAATTTTATAATCTACCTGCACACAGTCCAAATGTTTTTCTTACCATTTATGTGCAATCCAACAAGAGACTGTTGTGCTAACTTACTCTCTGATAGCTCCACTATAACAATGGAAAAACAATCACTCTTTCCTTTGGAAGAAAATCATTCTATTGCCATTATAGCCATTTGAATAAAGTCCACTGTGTTCTTGTCTATCACATCCCAAGTTTAGGCTAGAAAATCTGACAGTCATTTTGTATTCAATCAGTGTAAGAAGAAAACAGAGCTGTCTGAGTACTGTGGAATGTTTTCTGTAATAAATCATTGAAAGTAACAATCTGATCTGGGGCTAGTCTGAAAAGACAAGTGAATATTGCCACAGATACATTACATTCAGAGTGTATTAAGCAAAATTTTCTTATTCTTCCAGTCTAGCTTTCACAAGATACTACCAAACAGAGTAGAATCAGTATATCAAACTGAAAAAACTTGAAAAACTGTGAATCTAGATGGAATAAAAATCATTAAAAAAGATAGAAGGATTAATAACATGGAATGCATTCCTGTGAAACATAGATTTAATTATTTAGAAAGTAGGGCTGAAGATGTTTTTATTGATCTTGGCAATAATTATTTGACTATGACAACAAAAGCTCAAGCATAAAGGCAAAGACAACAAAAGCAAAAATAAGCAAGTAGGATTACATCAAAATTAAAGGCTCTGTGTAGCAAAAGAAACAATTAACAAAATGAACATGCAATCTACAGGATGGGAGAAAATATTTGCAAACCATACATCTAATAAGGGATAATATCTAAAATATATAAGGAGCTCATACAACTAAGGAGCCAAAAAAATCTAATTTAAAATGGGCAAAAGATGTGAATAGATATTTTTCCAAAGAAGAAAGGCAAATGGCCACAGTTACATCAAAATGTGCACAAGAGCACAAATCATCAGGGAAATGAAAATTAAAACCACAATAAGATATACCCTTTATCTGTTAGGATCACTATTCTCAAAAATACAGGAGATTAAAAAGTGTTGGCAAGGAGTGGAGAAAAGTACATTGTTGGTACTGGGAGGTAAGTCACTTCAGTCATGTCCAACTCTGCGACCCTATGGACTGCAGCCCACCAGGCCCCTCTTTTTGTGGGATTCTCCAGGCAAGAACACTGGAGTAGGTTGCCATGCCCTCCTCTAGGGCATCTTCCTGACCCAGGAATTGAATCCATGTCTCTTAAGTCTCCTGCATTGGTAGGCAGGTTCTTTACCACTAGCACCACCTGGAATCCCACACTTTTGGTGGGAATGTAAGGCGGTGCAGCCACTACAGAAAAGAATATGGAGATTCATCAAAAATTAAAGATTGGTCTTCCCTGGAGGTACAGTGAATAAGAAACTACCTGCCAATGCCAGGCACACAGGTTCGATCCCTGGTCTAGGAAGATTATATGTAGAGCAGAGCAACCAAGCCTGTGCATCACAGCTGCTGAGCCCACTCTCTAGGAACCAGGAGCCACAACTACTGAGCCTACTCACTGCAACTGGAGAAAGCCATGTGCAGCAATAAAGGCCCAATGCAACCAAAATAAATAAAGTTTTTTTTTTAATGAAAGATCAAACTACCATGTGATCAAGCAATGCCATTTCTGGGTATACCTCTGAAGGAAAATAAATCAGTATCTTCAAAAAATATACTTAATCTCACATTCATGGCTATTAATTGTGAACAGAAACAGAAACACTGTGTCTGTCAACAGCTGAAGACAAAGAAGGTGTGATTATATACTGTGATTAAAGTGTGATTGTGTTACACACACATACACACACCAACATATTTTATTCGACCATTAAAAAAAGGAAATCCTGCATTTGTGACAACCTGAATGAACTTTGAGAACATTACACTAAGTGAAATAAGCCAGAAACAAAATTCAAATTCTTTCTAATTTTGTTCATATATGGTATCTAAAAAAGTCAAATGCATAGAAAGAGAATGAATTAACATAAAGTGATTATTAGGGGCTATCAGTTCAGTTCAGTTGCTCAGTCGTGTCTGACTCTTTGTGACCCCATGAATCACAGCATGCCAGGCCTCCCTGTCCATCACCAACTCCCGGAGTTAACCCAAACTCATTTCCATCAAGTTGGTGATGCAATTCAGCCATCTCATCCTCTGTCATCCCCTTCTCCTCCTGCCCCCAATCCCCCCCAGCATCAGAGTCTTTTCCAATGAGTCAACTCTTCACATGAGGTGGCCAAAGTATTGGAGTTTCAGCTTCAGCATCAGTCCTTCCAATGAACATCCAGGACTGGTCTCCTTTAGGATGGACTGGTTGGATCTCCTTGCAGTCCAAGGGACTCTCAAGAGTCTTCTCCAACACCACAGTTCAAAAGCATCAATTCTTCAACACTCAGCTTTCTTTATAGTCCAACTCTCACATCTGTACATGACCACTGGAAAAACCATAGCCTTGATTAGACGAACCTTTGTGGACAAAGTAATGTCTCTGCTTGTTAATATGCTGTCTAGGTTGGTCATAACTTTCCTTCCAAGGAGTAAGCGTCATTTAATTTCATGGCTGCAGACACCATTTGCAATGATTTTGGAGCCCAGAAAAAATAAAGTCAGCCACTGTTTCTACTATTTCCCCATCTATTTACCATGAAGTATTGGGACCAGATGCCATGATCTTCGTTTTCTGAATGTTGAGCTTTAAGCCATCTTTTTCACTCTCCTCTTTCACTTTCATCAAGAGGCTCTTTAGTTCTTCTTGGCTTTCTGCCGTAAGGGTGGTGAGATCTGGTATCTGTGGTTACTGATATTTCTCCCAGCAATCTTGATTTCAGCTTGTGATCCATCCAGCCCAGCATTTCTCATGATGTACTCTGCATATAAGTTAAATAAGCAGGATAACAATATACAGCTTGATGTACTCCTTTCTGAATTTGGAACCAGTCTGTTTTTCCATGTCCGGTTCTAATTGTTGCTTCTTGACCTGCATACAGATTTCTCAGGAGGCAGGTCAGGTGGTCTGATATTCTCAACTCTTGAAGAATTTTCCACAGTTTGTTGTGATCCACACAGTCCAAAGCTTTGTTATAGTCAATAAAGCAGAAGTAGATGTTTTTCTGGAAAAAATATGGCTTCCCAGGTGGTGCTAGTGGTAAAGAACTGACTTGCCTATGCAGGAGATGCAAGAAAAGTAGGTTCAGTCCCTGGGTGAGGAAGATCCCATGGAGGAGGCCATGGCAGCTCACTCCAGTAATCTTGCCTGGGGAATCCCATGGACAGAGGAGCCTGGCGGGCTACAGTCCACGGGGTCACAAAGAGTCTGACACGACTGAGTGACTTCATTTTCACTTTCAGTTCTTCATATCAGGTGGCCAAAGTATTGGAGTTTCAGCTTCAGTATTGGAGTTCCTTCTTCTAGGATAATAATCAACTAAATAGCTGGATGCAGCCAGGTTAACATACAAAATTAATCATCACAAATAATATTGGTGAAATGTAGAAATTAATTAATTAGTTAATTAAATGTAATCACATTCACTCAGAGGATATAGTTCAAAGCATATAGTGGAAGAGTGATATTGAGGTTGTTCCAAAATCTGCTTTCTTCCTCACATGAGCACCAAGAGGTGCAATGAGCTGACAGACACCCTAGAAAAATAGTTAGGATTATTACCTTGGCCGCTATGTTCTAATTAGGTGGACCAGCTGGCTCCTTGCCCTTCCTGACTTGAGCTGAGCAATGAGGAGCAGCAATATTGCTCATGGGTTACAGCTCTGCAGGGACACAGAGTGGGAAGGGCAGCACAGAGTGTTTGGAGAGGTAGGGATCACAAGCTCCTAGGAGTCAAGCTGAGGTACATCACACTTAGTAGCCCATCTTTACTTTACCATGATCACATAACCAGCATCTAGCAAAAGAAAAACAGGAATTCTTAAATTCAGAGATAAAATGACAATCAAAATCACCAGCCATTTGAACAAGATATGTAAGGAACTGTAAAGAGGGCAATTTGACTAAAGAACAGAATGTCAAGGGATAATGTGACATGATATGACAATGGAGCATTAAGAAAGATCATGCAGGCCTTTGTAAGCCAAAAAAAAAAACAAAAAACAAAACTTTTTTAACTTCATCCTAAGGGAAACTGAAGTTGTTAAAGGATTTTCAGCTTTAATGTAACATGATGAATTAGAAAACAAAACAGATTATATGGCCACCAGTGCTACTAGATTGGAGAAACTTTCCATTTTCAGTTATGATAGACTTGGTAACCAAACCAAACTTTCCAGTGGTTACTAGTGAGGAAAGGGAAAGGGAGGGAGATAATATAGGCGGGAAGGATTAAGAGATACAAACTATTAAGTATAAAATAAGTTACAATGATTTATTGTACAACACAGGGAATAAAGCCAATATTTTATAATAACTATAGGAGTATAACCTTTAAAAATTGTGAATCACTGTTTTATATACCTATAACTTATATTGCATGGCAACTACACTTGAGTTTTATTTAAGTTCTAGATAGAATATAGAGTCATCAAATAAACTGGAAAAATGTATGCAACACTGAGTTTAAATTCACATGAAGTCAGGAATCCAGATAGATAAAGAAACATAGAAACAAACTTTTGGTCTGAGTTCAACTGAAACTACAGAATTCAACTTTATTCATCATTCTTCTTGAGCACAGGCAAAATAAGACAGGGCAAGACTAACCAAAATAAAGAAGATAATAGGAGACTCAAATCATTTAAAGCTGGTGCTCCAGTAGGGACATTCTCAGTATTAGGGTAAATTCAAAATAAACTCATCTCCTCCTGATCCCTCTCTTGTTAAGGATAACTACCTGTTTCAACCATGACACTGAGTAAAGGGGGGAAAGATCCTTGTGAAGTGTGACATAAACTGACTCTTTCAGGTATTTGTACCTCAAATTACCATGCCTGGGTAAAGCAAAATACTTCAGTGGCGATTTTACTTAAAATGATTCTACAGAAGTGGTGCCTCTATCTGCCAGAGAAGTAAAACAAAACTGCATTGAAGTAAACTGTCTTTATCCTACATATCAAAGAATTTCCCAAAATATACAATTAAAATGCACAGTTCAGAGAAAAATTTGGTAAAAATAAATTACTAGACTCTAAATAAAACAAGCAATCTTGAGTGAAAACCAACTATTATAACAAACAGTTGAAACAGATTAGCAGAGAATATAGACAAGTTTTGCTTACTTAAGTGTCAATGCCAGGGAACAGGAAACTAGAATGACTTAGAAAAACAATGAGCACCCCAGGCTGGAAGGTGTCTGATAAGCCACTGGAGCAGAGTGGAAGGCAATTACTAACATCTCCAGAAAGAATTAGAGCTGCTGGGCCAAAAAGGAAATGAAGCTCAATTGTGGATATGTCTGGTGGTGAAAATAAAGTCTGATGCTGTAAAGAACACTTATGCACAGGAATATGGAATATTAGGTCCATGAGTCACGGTAAATTGGATGTGGTCAAGCAGAAGATGGCAAGATTGGACATCAACTACTTAGGAATCAATGAACTAAAATTGACAGAAAGAGGAGAAATTAATTCAGATGACCATCATATGTACTTCGGTAGGCAAGAATCCCTTAGATGAAATGGAGTAGCCCTCATAGTCAACAAAAGAGTCCAAAATGTAGTACTTGGGAGCAATCTCAAAAATGACATAATGATCTCAGTTCGTTTCCAGGGCAAACCATTCAATATCACAGTAATCCTAATATATGCAACCACTTATGCCAAAGAAGCTGAGGTTGATCAGTTTTATAAAAACCTGCAAGACCCTCTACAACTAACACTGAAAAAGATATCCTTTTCATCACAGGGGATTGGACTTGAAAGGTATGAAGTCAAGAGTAACCCAGAATAACAGGCAAGTTTTCCCTTGGAGTACAAAATGAAGCAGAGCAAAGTTTAACAGATTTTTGTAAAAATAACATGCTGGTCATAGGAAACACCTTTTTCCATCAACCCAAGAGATAACTACACATGGACATCATGAGATGAACAATACCAAAATCAGATTGATTATATTCTTTGCAGCTGAAAATGCAGAAGCTCCATCAAATCAGATCAGATCAGTCGCTCAGTCGTGTCTGACTCTTTGCGACCCCATGAATCGCAGCACGCCAGGCCTCCCTGTCCACCACCAACTCCCAGAGTTCACTCAGACTCATGTCCATCGAGTCAGTGATGCCATCCAGCCATATCATCCTCTGTCGTCCCCTTCTCCTCCTCCCCCCAATCCCTCCCAGCATCAGAGTCTTTTCCAATGAGTCAACTCTTCGCATGAGGTAGCCAAAGTACTGGAGTTTCAGCTTTAGCATCATTCCTTCCAAAGAAATCCCAGGGCTGATCTCCTTCAGAATGGACTGGTTGGATCTCCTTGCAGTCCAAGGGACTCTCAAGAGTCTTCTCCAACACCACAGTTCAAAAGCATCAATTCTTCGGCACTCAGCCTTCTTCACAGTCCAACTCTCACATCCATACATGACCACAGGAAAAACCACAGCCTTGACTAGACGGACCTTTGTTGGCAAAGTAATGTCTCTGCTTTTGAATATGCTATCTAGGTTGGGTCATAACTTTCCTTCCAAGGAGTAAGAGTCTTTTAATTTCATGGCTGCAGTCACCATCTGTAGTGATTTTGGAGCCCAGAAAAATGAAGTCTGACACTGTTTCCACTGTTTCCGCATCTATTTCCCATGAAGTGGTGGGACCGGATGCCATGATCTTTCTTTTCTGAATGTTGAGCTTTAAGCCAACTTTTTCACTCTCCACTTTCATTTTCATCAAGAGGCTTTTTAGTTCCTCTTCACTTTCTGCCATAAGGGTGGTGTCATCTGCATATCTGAGGTTATTGATATTTCTCCTGGCAATCTTGATTCCCGCTTGTATTTCTTCCAGTCCAGCATTTCTCATGATGTACTTTGCATAGAAGTTAAATAAACAGGGTGACAATGTACAGCCTTGATGAACTCCTTTTCCTATTTGGAACCAGTCTGTTGTTCCATGTCCAGTTCGAACTGTTGCTTCCTGACCTGCATACAAATTTCTCAAGAGGCAGATCAGGTGGTCTGGTATTCCCATCTCTTTCAGAATGTTCCACAGTTTATTGTGATCCACACAGTCAAAGGCTTTGGCATAGTCAATAAAGCAGAAATAGATGTTTTTCTGGAACTCTCTTGCTTTTTCCACGATCCAGCAGATGTTGGCAATTTGATCTCTGGTTCCTCTGTCTTTTCTAAAACCAGCTTGAACATCAGGAAGTTCACGGTTCACATATTGCTGAAGCCTGGCTTGGAGAATTTTGAGCATTACTTTACCAATGCTGTGAGATGAGTGCAGTTGTGTGGTAGTTTGAGCATTTTTTGGCTTTGCCTTTCTTTGGGGTTGGAATGAAAACTGACCTTTTCCAGTCCTGTGGCCACTGCTGAGTTTTCCATATTTGCTGGCATATGGAGTGCAGCACTTTCACAGCATCATCCATACAGTCAGCAAAAACAAGACCTGGAGCCACAGTGGCTTAGATCATGAACTCTTTTTTTGTTTGTTTGTTTGTTTTTTAATATAAACTTATTTATTTTAATTGGAGGCTAATTACTTTACAGTATTGTAGTGGCTTTTCCATACATTGACATGAATTAGCCATGAGTGTACATGTGTTCCCCATCCTGAATGCCCCTCCCCATCCCATCCCTCAGGGTCATCCCAGTGCACCAGCCCCGAGCACTCTGTCTTATGCATGGAACCTGGACTGGTGATTTGTTTCATATGATAATATACATGTTTCAATGCCATTCTCCCAGATCATGAACTCTTTATTGAAAAATTCAGGCTTAAATTTTGAAGAAAGTGGGGAAAACCACTAGGCCATTGAGATATGACCTAAATCAAACCCCTTATGATTATACAGTGGAGGTGATGAATACATTCAAGGGATTAGATCTAATAGATCGATCTAATTAGATAGATCTAATAGATCTAATGGAAGTTTATAACATTGTACAGGAGACTGTGACCGAAACCACCCCCAAGAAAAAAGAATGCAACAAGGCAAAGTGGTTGTCTGAGGAGGCTTTACAAATAGCTGAGGAAAGAAGAGAAGCGAAAGGCAAAGGAGAAAGGGAAAGACATACCCAACTGAATGCAGAGTTCCAGAGATGAGCAATGAGATATAAGAAGGCTTTTTTAAACAAACAGTGCAGAGAAATAGAGGAACACAATAGAATGGGAAAGATCAGAGATCTCCTCAAGAAAATTGGAGATATCAAGGGAATATTTCATGCAACGATGGGCACAATAAAGGATAGAAAAGGTAGGATTATAACAGAAGCTGAAGAGATTAAGAGCAAGTGGCAAGAAGACAAAGAACTATACAAGGAAAGAAAAAGTATTAATGACCCAGATAACCATGATGGTATGGTCACTCACCTAGACTCAGACATCCTGGGGTGTGAGGTCAAGTGGGCCTGAGGAAACATTCATATGAACAAATATAGTGGAGATGAAGGAATTCCAGCTGAGCTATTTCAAATCCTAAAAGTTAATGCTGTTAAAGTGCTGCACTCAATATGTCAGCAAATTTGGAAAACTCAGCAGTGGCCACAAGACTAGAAAAGGTCAGTCTTTTTTATTCTAATCCCAAAGAAACACAGTGCCAAAGAATGTTAATATTACTGTACAGTTGCACTCATTTCATATGTCAGTAAGATTATGCTCAAAATTCTTCAAGTTAGGCTTCAACTGTACATAAACTGAGAAATTCCAGATGTACAATTTGGATTTAGAAAAGGCAGTGGAACCAGAAACTAAATTGCCAGCACTATTTGGATCATGGACAACAGAAGTGAATTCCAGAAAAATACCTACTTCTGCTTCATTGAGTACACTAAAGCCTCTGACTGTGTGGATCACAACAAACTGGGAAAAATTCTTAAAGAGATGGGAGCATCAGACCACCTTACATGTTTCTGGAGAAATCTATATGCAGGTCAAAAAGCCAAGAGTTAGAACCGGATATGGAAACATGGACTGCTTTAAATTGGGAAAGAAGACAAGGCTATATATTGTCACCCTGCTTATTTAACTTATATGGTGAAATGCCATGGTGGATGTAGCACAAGCTGGAATCAAGATTGCTGGAAGAACTATCAATAACCTCAGATATGCAGATGATACCACTATAATGGCAGAAAGGAAAGAGAAACTAAAGAGCCTTTTGATGTGGGTGAAAGAGGAGAATGAAAAACCTGGCTTGAAACAACATTTAAAAAACTGAAATCATGGCATCTGGTCCATCACTTCATGGCATATAGAAGGGGGGAAAGTGGAAAGTGCAGACTTTATTTTTCTTTGGCTCCAAAATCACTGCAGATGGTGACTGCAACCATGAAATTAAAAGATGCTTGCTCCTTGGAAGAAAAGCTATGACAAGCCTAGACAACATGTAAAAAGCAGAGACAATACTTTGCCAACAAAGTTCCATCTAGTCAAAGCTATGATTTTTCCAGTAGTCACGTATGGATGTGAGAGTTGGACCATATAGAAGGCTGAGCACCAAAGAACTGAAGCTTTCAAATTGTGGTGCTGGAGAAGACTCTTGAGAGTCCCTTGGACTGCAAGGAGATCAATTCAATCAATCCTGAAAGAAATCACTCTGAATATTCTGGAAGGACTGATCCTGAAGCAGAAGCTCCAGTACTTTTGCCACTTGCTGCAAAGAGCTGACTCATTGGAAAAGACCCTGATGCTGGGAAAGATTGAGCGCAGGAGGAAAAGGGGGTGACTGAGCATGAGATGCCTTGTTGGCATCACTGACTCAATGGACATGGCTTTGAGCCAACTCCAAGAGATTGCAGAGGGCAGAGGAGCCTGGCTTGCTACAGTTTATGGAGTTGCAGAGTTGGCAACTGAACAACAATCAGGTATAAATTTGGAAAAAAATATAAACCTCATATTTAACATAATTAATAGATCACTGAAACAGAAAAATATTTAAAAGTTCATAAAATGGAAAATACAGCAGAAAAATAAATCTGCATTGTAGCAAAAGAGCCTAACAGATGGAAAATCTGAGAGATTAACATACAGAGGGAATTGAATTAGAAAGGCTAATATGTATTGTCCAGATCCCCAGAAAAAGAATAGGGTAGAGGCAATAAGAGTTGCTGAGAATTTTCCAAATCTAATAAAAGACATCAATTCACAAATTCAAGAAATTTAATAATTTCCTAATAGGATAAAAATAAGTCTGCATTTAGGCACTTGTAATGAAAATACTGAACATCAAACCTAAAGATATATTCAAAAAGCATGCAAGAATATACTTTAAAGAATGATAATAGATTGAGAATTGACTTATTGGTAGCATCACAATGGAAGGGAAGATATAGTGAAATAAAATCTTTGATATCTTAGAGAAAATAACAATCTGAAGTATTTTACTGGATGCTTCTGGTGATTGCATATCAGCTTGTGGTAAATCAAGACTTCTAACAAAGACAATTAGAAATACAGAATAAAGTAAAACAAAAATCTGTTATAAGTTACCTAAGACCTACCCAGGCAGCAAGGAATTCACTGATCAAGAACAGAGAAGTTATCTTGACATCCACTGTCATTTTTCTTACTGAGTGCATTTATTGTCTTCAGATGATAAGAGACTAAGAAGCTGAACAGAGCTCTCAGTGGTCTTATAGGGCTGTGGGAAGATAGAACTCGGAGCCAGAAGCGATGTGGGCCCTGATAAACACCCTAAACTGTCCTTTGGAATTCCCAAAGGTCTGCATACTAAGAATAGGCATAAATTAGAATTAAAATACAAGCCCTGAAGCATAGCTTGGAAAGAGCTTTAATTTTTAATTAAATTGAAACAATATATTTCAACATTAACTGCTTGACAGAAGAAAGTAAAAAGAAAGAAGTAGGTATAATGGTCATCTGACTAAAATTCGCCCATTCCAGTCCATTTTGGTTTGCTGATTCCTAAAATGTCAATGTTCACTCTTGCCATCTCCTGCTTGACCACTTCTAATTTGTCTTGATTCATGGACCTAACACTCCAGGTTCCTATGCAATATTGCTCTTTACACCATCAGACTTTACTTCCATTACCAGTCACATCCACCACTGGGCATTGTTTTTGCTTTGGCTCTGTCTCTTCATTCTTTCTGGAGTTATTTATCCACTCTTCTTCAGTAGCATATTGGGTACCTACCGATCTGGGGAGTTCGTCTTTCAGTGTCCTATCTTTTTGCCTTTTCATACTGTTCATGGGGTTCTCAAGGCAAGAATTCTGAAGTGGTTTGCCATTCCCTTCTCCAGTAGACCACATTTTGTCAGAACTCTCCACCGTGACCCTTCCATCTTGGGTGGCCCTGCACGGCATGGCTCATAGTTTCATTGAGTTAGACGAGGTTAACTCAGTGGTCCATGTGATCATTTTGATTAGCTTTCTGTGATTGTGGTATTCATCTTGTGTCCTCTGACAGATAAGGATAAGAGGCTTATGGAAGCTTCCTGATGGGAGAGACTGACTGTGGGGGAAGCTGGGTAAACTGGGTCTTGTTCTGATGGGCAGGGCTGTGCTCAAAAAGTCTTTAGTCCAATTTTCTGTTGGTGGGTGTGGCTGTGTTCCCTCCCTGTTGTTTGACCTGAGACCAAACTATGGTGGAGGTAATGAAGATAACGGTGACCTCCTTCAGAAGGTCCCATGCAGGCATTGCTGCACTCAGTGTCCTGAGCCTGGAGCAGGCCACCACTGACCCACGACTCCCCTGGGGCCTCCTGGACACTCACAGGCAAGTCTGGCTCAGTCTCTTGTGGGGTCACTGCTCCTTTCTCCTGGGTTCTGGTGTGCACAAGGTTTTGTTTGTGCCCTCCAAGAGTCTGTTTCCCCAGTCCTGTGGAAGTTCTGTAATCAAATCCCCCTGGCTTCCAAAGTCAAATTCTCTTGGGGTTCTCAGTCCCTTTGCCAGATACCCAGTTTGGGAAATCTGTTGTGGGTCCTAGAACTTTCTTAATAGTGCAAAATTTTCATTGGTATAATTGTTCTGCAGTTTGTGAGTCATTTGCTTGGCGGCTGTATGGTGGGTTAATGATGACCTCCTCCAAGAGGGTTTATGCACAGGCTATGTGACCCAGGGAGCTGCACCCAGAGCCCCTGCCCCTGTGGCAGGCCACTGCTGACCCATACCTCTGCAGGAGACTCAAACACAGGTCTGGCACAGTGTCTGTGGGGTCTCTGGGTCCTGGTATGCACAAGGTTTTGTTTGAGCCCTCTGAGTCTCTGGCAGGTATGGGGTTTGATTCTAAACTCAATTTCACCCCTCCTACCATCTTGCTTGGTTTTCTCCTTTGCCCTTGAATGTAGGGTATCTTTTTTTTTTGTGGGATCCAAAGTTCTCCTGTTGATGGTTGTTTAACAGGAGATGAATGTTGTAATTCATCAAGTTGTAATTTTGGAGTTTTTACAGGAGAAGATGAGCACATGTCCTTCTACTCCACCAACTTGCCAGAGTCTTGGGCTTCCCTGGTGGCTCAACTGGTAAAGAATCAGTCTGTAATGCAGGAGACCTGGGTTCAATCCCTGGGTTGGAAAGCTCCCCTGGAGAAGGGAAAAGCTGTCCACTCCAGTATTCTTTCCTGGAGAATTCTAGTCTGTGGGTAGCAAAGAGTCAGACAAAACTGAGCAACTTTCACTTTCAGCCCATTAAGACTATTCCAAAAATCATAGTCAAATATAGGATGAAGATAAATTAATATTTCAAATGAGTGACTTCATCAGTATGTTCCTCAGTTGTATCTGTATTTTTTCTCATAATTCACCTTATTTTTCATGATCATACAGGTGTGTTTTCTATCCCAATAATTACTTGAATGCACATAAAAGGCAGAAACTTATGAAATACCACTCATGCTGTAAGCCTGAGGGCAGAAGAAATAATTTGAAAAGTGCCTGGATCAGACTTACTTGCTAATTTTGGAAAACATTCTATAGAGGTATAAGGAAACCAAGACATATACTCAGAACATAGGCACAGGCAGCAGCAATTTCAGGGAGCTCATTCTACAATGCAGGAAGCACCATTTCAGAGTTCTTCCTCTAGCTTATTAGTGCTTTGGTCAGGGTCAGCCAGGAGAAGGCAATGGCACCCCACTCCAGTACTCTTGCCTGGAAAATCCCATGGATGGAGGAACCTGGTGGGCTACAGTCCATGGGGTCGCTAAGAGTCGGACACGACTGAGCAACTTCACTTTCACTTTTCACTTTCATGCATTGGAGAAGGAAATGGCAACCCACTCCAGTGTACTTGCCTGGAGAATCCCAGGGATGGGGGAGCCTGGTGGGCTGCCGTCTATGGGGTCGCACAGAGTCGGACATGACTGAAGTGACTTAGCAGCAGCAGGGCCAGCCAGTAGGCAACAATCCTTGGAAACCTGAGGACAAGGAGATAACTGCACTAATATAGCCCCATGAGTCATAATACAGGCTGAATAGACTCCCCTGATCACCCCAGTCTTCCAAGACACAATACCAAACAACAGAGGACCCAAGACCTGGACCACCCACCAGCAAACCAACACCAGCTCCAAGACCCACAGAGCCCCAAAACCAGAGACCCTGGGCTATAGCTCTACCCACTAATTGGTAGAAACCAGTCCTGGGACTACCACAGCCCCACAGCCAGCCACCCTTTGATTTGACCCTACCAACCAGTGAGCCAAGATTGGTCCAGGACCCAGTCTCCCACACCAGCTGGCTCACACTCGTAGGTCTCAGAATGAGAGAACCCAAGTCCTGGGTTCCATCTGGTTCCTAGTCCCACCCACCAGAGAGCTTGTGAAAGCCCTGGAATCTGGTATCAGTTAACAGTGGGGGGGCACTAGCCCTGTTACCCCATGAAAATGTGCCCCACCCACCAGCAGGAGACCCTAGCTACAAGTCATCCTAGGGCCCTCAGCCAGCTCTGTCAGTTACCAGTCATACCCACCAGCAGGCCAGTACAAACACAGGCCCTGGCCCTATACACTAGTAGGTAACACCAACTCTGGGACCCCTGGCCTGCAGTCAACTATCCTGTAACCAAATCTTGCACACCAGTGGGCTGACTCCAGGACTAGGACTCCCTGGGTCATGCAGCCAGATACCAGGACACAGCCCCACTCAGTGTTAGCTGGCAGCCTCCATGCTACATAGGATCTAGCAAACAAACAGGTGATGAATCAGCCATGTCCACTAGCCTGCCCACAGCAGTCAGCCCTACTATAACAGGAGGGTCTTAGAGCATTTAGCTCTAGTTAGCAGAGGAGAGTGTAAGACATTTCCTACACAAGACCACTTTTGCAAGATCAGGCAGTGTAACCAACCTACTAATTTCATAGAAATAAAACCACTGAATTAGGCAAAATGAAGCAAAAGAATGTCTTCCAGGTGAAAGAATAAGACAAATTCCCAGAAGAAGAGTTAAGTGAAGTGGAGATAAGCAGTCTACCCAATAAAGGGTTCAAGGTAAGATCATAAACATGCTGAAAGAACTGGGGAGAAGAAAGAATGAACATAGTGACAAATTTAACAAGAAGAAACTATAAAAATGAACCAAACAGCACTGAAGAATACAATAACTGAAATTAAAAATACACTATAAGGAATCAAGAGTACATTAGATGAGGAATGGATGAGTGAACTGGAAATCACACAAGGTGAACAGAAAAAAAGAATTTTTTTAAAATGAGTACAAGAGACCTCTTGAACAACATCAAACATATTAACACTTTAAATATAAAGATACACACCTGCTAAAGTTAGAGGATGTAAAAAGATCCAAGTGAAAATGAAAGCAAAGTCAGGGTAGCCAACCTTGTTATCAGACTAAACATACATTAAAATAAAGTCTATATTTAAATATCATGTCTTCTTTATCCATTCCTCTGTCTATCGACATCTAGGTTGCTTTCATGTCTTGGTTATTGTAAAAATGATGCAATAAACATTGGGGTGCATGTATCCTTTCAGATCATGTTTTCTTCTGGATATATACCGGGGAGTGGGATTACAGGGTCAAATGGTAGGTCTATTTTTAGTTTTTTTTTTTTTTTTTTTTTTTAAGGAATCCCCATACTGTACTTCATTATGGTTATACCAATTTCTGTTTCTACCAACAGTGTAAGAGGGTTCCCTTCTGTCCACACCCTCTCAAGCATTTACTATTTATGGATGTTTTGATGACATAGATCCAGCTGGTGTGAGGTGCTATCTCATTGTAGTTTTGATTTGCATTTCTCTAATAATTAGTGATGTTTAATGTCTTTTCATGTGCCTATTTGCCATCTCTATGTCTTCTTTATAGAAATGTCTATTTAGGTCTTCTGCCCATTTGTTCATTGGAACATTATTCAACTGTTAAAAAGAATGAAATAATGCCATTTGCAGTAACATGGATGGACCTAGAGATTGTCTTACTGACTGAAGTAAGTCAGACAGAGAAGGAGAAATATCATATGACACCCCTTATATGTGAAATGTAAAAAGAAATGATGCAAATGAACTTAATTTACAAAACAGAAAGAGACTTACAGGCTTAGAGAACAAACTTATGGTTGCTGGGGGGAAGGGATAGTCAAGGAGTTTGGGATGGACACACTGCTAAATTTAAAACAGATAACAAATTGGGACCTACTATATAGCATATGGAACTCTGCTCAGTGTTATGTGGCAGCCTGGAGGGGAATTTGGAGGAGAATGGATACATGTGTGGCTGAGTCCCTTCACTGTTCACCTGAAGCTATTACAGTGTTGTTAACTGGCTATACCCCAATAGAAAGTTATGACCATGCTAGACAGCATGTTAGAAAGCAGAGACATTACTTTGCCAACAAGGGTCCATCTAGTCAAAGCTATGGTTTTTCCAGTAGTCACATATGGATGTGAGAGTTGGACTAAAAAGAAAGCTGAGTGCTGAAGAATTGATGCTTTTGGTCCCATTTATTTATTTTTGCTTTTATTTTCAATATTCTGGGAGGTGGGTCATAGATGATCCTGCTGTGATGTATGTCGGAGAGTGTTTTGCCTATGTTCTCCTCTAAGAGTTTTATAGTTTCTGGTCTTACGTTTAGATCTTTAATCCATTTTGAGTTTATTTTTGTGTATGGTGTTAGAAAGTGTTCTAGTTTCATTCTTTTACAAGTGGTTGACCAGTTTTCCCAGCACCACTTGTTAAAGAGATTGTCTTTTCTCCATTGCATATTCTTACCTCCTTTGTCAAAGATAAGGTGTCCATAGGTGTGTGGATTTATCTCTGGGCTTTCTATTTTGTTCCATTGATCTATATTTCTGTCTTTGTGACAGTACCATACTGTCTTGATGACTGGCTTTGTAGTAGAGCCTGAAGTCAGGGAGGTTGATTCCTCCAGTTCCATTATTCTTTCTCAAGATTGCTTTGGCTATTCAAGGTTTTTTGTATTTCCATAAAAGTTGTGAAATTATTTGTTCTAGCTCTGTGAAAAATACCGTTGGTAGCTTGATAGGGATTGCACTGAATCTATAGATTGCTTTGGGGAGTATACTAATTTTCACTATATTGATTCTTCCCATCCATGAACATGGTATATTTCTCCATCTATTAGTGTCCTCTTTGATTTCTTTCACCAGTGTTTTATAGTTTTCTATATATAGGTCTTTAGTTTCTTTAGGTAGATATATTCCTAAGTATTTTATTCTTTTCGTTGCAATGGTGAATGGAATTGTTTCCTTAATTTCTCTTTTGATTTTCTCATTATTAGTGTATAGAAATGCAAGGGATTTTTGTGTGTTGATTTTATATCCTGCAACTTTACCATATTCATTGGTTAGCTCTAGTAATTTTCTGGTGGAGTCTTTAGGGTTTTCTATGTAGAGGATCATGTCATCTGCAAACAGTGAGAGATTTACTTCTTCTTTTCCAATTTGGATTCCTTTTATTTATTTTTCTGCTCTGATTGCTGTGGCCAAAACTTCCAAAACTATGTTGAATAGTAATGGTGAAAGTGGGCACCCCTGTCTTGTTCCTGACTTTAGAGGAAATGCTTTCAATTTTTCACCATTGAGGATAATGTTTGCTGTGGGTTTGTCATATATAACTTTTATTATGTTGAAGCATGTTCCTTCTATTCCTGCTTTCTGGAGAGTTTTTTTCATAAATGATGTTGAATTTTGTCAAAGGTTTTCTCTGCATCTATTGAGATAATCATATGCCTTTTATTTTTCAATTTGTTAATGTGGTGTATTGCATAAATGCTCCAACATAAATCACAGCAGGATCCTCTATGACCCACCTCCCAGAATATTGGAAATAAAAGCAGAAATAAACAAATGGGACCTAATTAAAATTAAAAGCTTCTGCACAACAAAGGAAACTCTAAGCAAGGTGAAAAGACAGCCTTTGGAATGGTAGAAAATAATAGCAAATGAAGCAACTGACAAACAACTAATCTCAAAAATATACAAGCAATTCCTACAGCTCAATTCCAGAAAAATAAATGACCCAATCAAAAAATAGGCCAAAGAACTAAACAGACATTTTTCCAAAGAAGGCATACAGATGGGTAAAAAACACATGAAAAGATGCTCAACATCACTCATTATCAGAGAAATGCAAATCAAAACCACAATGAGGTACCATTTCACGCCAGTCAGAATCCAAAAGTCTACAAGCAATAAATGATGGAGAGGGTGTGGAGAAAAGGGAACCCTCTTACACTGTTGGTGGGAATGCAAACTAGTACAGCCACTATGAAAACAGTGTGGAGATTCCTTAAAAAACTGGAAATAGAATTGCCTTCTGACCCAGCAATCCCACTGCTGGGCATACACACTGAGGAAATTAGAATTGCAAGAGACACATGTACCCCAATGTTCATCGCAGCACTGTTTATAATAGCCAGGACATGGAAGCAAACTAGATGTCCATCAGCAGATGAATGGGTAAGAAAGCTGTGGTACATATACACAGTGGAGTATTACTCAGCCATTAAAAAGAATGCATTTGAATCAGTTCTAATGAGGTGGATGAAACTGGAGCCTATTATACAGAGTGAAGTAAGCCAGAAAGAAAAACAGCAATACAGTATACTAATGCATATATATGAAATTTAGAAAGATGGTAAAGATAACCTTGTATGTGAGACAGCAACAGAGACACAGATGTATAGAACAGTCTTCTGGACTCTGAGAGAGGGAGAGGGTGGGATGATTTGGGGGAATGTCATGGAAACATATATAATATCATATAAGAAAAGAATCGCCAGTCCAGGTTCAATACAGGATGCTTGGGGCTAGTGCACTGGGATGACCCAGAGGGATGGTATGGGGAGGGAGGTGGAAGGGGAGTTCAAAAATAAATAAATAAATAAGAAAAAGAAAACAAAAACAAATAAACTTTATGAATCAGTTCCTATTTGTCCCTGAAACAAATACTACTCCAAACAGCACTGCAAAGAACCTTTAACACCAGGCCTACTCCAGCTGAGTTATCCTTATCCCCAATACTCAGATTCTCCAGTGAATGAGTTTACTTCTCCTTCATCCAGATTGATAGAAAAAAAGCATCCTTCACTTTTTCATGTCATGAAGCACCTGTGTCCTGTGTCAAAGGCTGCATCAAAAAAGTCTTCATGACCTGGCCTAGACATCATCATTGGAGCACATTCCAACAAGGAGCAGAGATCTTGTCTCTCCCCTGTGCTGCTTCTGTTGCTGTATTGCTGCCTTTGTTTGTTATTTGTTAACAAGCACTTGGTGGTCCAGCAAGTTAGTCAACAAATGGCCTTCCCTTTCCTGTGGCTTAATGTCATGCCCTGAACCCTGTGCAGCCTCTGGCATGATAGCAAGCATGGGCCACTTCAGCAGCCTACATTCTCAAAGCCAGTGATCTGAAAGAGCCTATAAAAGCTCAACTGTGTTAGGTGCCACTGAAGACAATGAGATAGCAACTCAGTGGGGATTTTCACAAGGATGTCACTTTATTTCCTGTTCAAGCAAATGAAAGAGTTCCGCAGAGAACCAGGAGGCTGGCCAAGAGCTGAGTCATAGCTTCATTAACTCCACTGTTCTTCATGCACTTTGGACCTGCTCCAAAAGGACAGAGAAACATGCAATAACATAATAAGAAATAATAACCTGGAGCTGCCAGTCAGAAGGCAAGAGGAACGTGGTTGTGATTGTCAGATACATGCACAAAATAATAGTAATAACAATAGGATGGGGGAAATTTTTAGAGGTTATGGATATGTTTATGGCATAGATCGTGGTGATGATTTCTTTATACTCTTCCTGTTATACACATTAAATATCTATACCCCTCTTTGTATGTCAGTCAGCCCTCAATAAAATGTTTGTTAAAAAAGAAAGAAAAACAAAGTCTGTAATAAGAGACAAAGCAAAGCATTATATAATGAGAAAGGCTGAAGCCAAAGGATATAACAATTATAAATACATATATCCAGCCAACATATGAGCACCTAAAGACATAAAACATATATTCACAAACAAAACAGGGAAATTGATAGTAACACAATAATACGAAGAAATCTAATACTCCACTTACATCAATGAACAGACTATCCAAACTAAAATTTAATTAGGAAACACTGGCCTTAAATAACACATTAGACCAGAAAGATTTAATAGATATATCCATAATCCAAAAGCAGTTGAATAGAAATTCTTTACAAGGGTGCATAGAACATACTCCAGGATAAACCATATAGTTGGCCACAAAATAAGTCTCAGTAGATTTAAGGTTGAAATCATATTAAACCTCTTTTCCAATTACAATGCTATGACACTAGATATGAACCACAATAAAAAGTATATAAAAAGCACAAGTACTTAAAAACTAAATAGCATACTACTGGACATTCAATGGGCCACCAAAGAAATCAAAGAGGATATTTTAAAATATTTGTTGAAATAATAATTAAAATAAGAATAAATATATTCTTGAAATTAAAAAAATAAATAAATAAAAATACATGAAAATGGAAACACAATGATCCAAATTCCATGCAGCAAAACAAAAGCAGTTCTTGGTGGAAATTTTATAGTGATACTAGCCTACTTTAGGAAACAAGAAACACTGCAAATAAATAACACAACCTTATATCTAAAGATAAAATAAAAGAAAAATAAACAAAACTCTAAGTCAGTAGAAGGAAAACTAAATACAGAGCAGAAATAAAGAAAAAAAATTTTAAATAGCTAATATCAATGAAACTAAGAGCTGATTCTTTGTAAAGATAAACTTGATAAACCTTTGTATAGACTCATCAACAAAAAGGAGAGAGCACACTAATAAAGTTGGAAATAAAAAAGAAGTTGAAATTGACACCACATAAATATAATCATAAAACTTACTATGAAAAATTATACAAGAATAAAATGGACAAATGTAAGAAACAAATAATATAGAAAAATAAAGACTCCCAAAAATGAATCAGGATGGGATAAAGACACCCAAAAGAGATTATCAGTAGTGTTGAATCAGCAATCAAAACCTACCAATAAACAAAAGCCCAGAACTACCTGGCTTCAGAGATTAGTAATACCAAATACTTAAAGAAGAGATAACACCTATTCTTCTCAAACTATTCTAAAAACTGAAAAAGAAAAATAGCCTTTGAACTCATTGTTCAGGGCCAGCATCATATTGAATACGAAAACCCAAAGACACTACAAAAAAAGAGAAAATTACAGACCGATATCATTAATGAACATAGATCGTTGCTGTTTAGTTGCTAAGTTGTATCTGACACTTTTGTGACCCCATGGACTGTAGCCCACCAGGCTCCTCTGTCCATGTGATTTCACAGGCAAGAACCCTGTAGTGGCTTGCCATTTGCTTCTCCAGGGCATCTTCCCGACCCAGAGATCAAACCCACATCTCCTGCATTGACTGGTGGATGCCTTATCTTTGAGCCACCTGGGAAGCCCAAATGAACATAGATCCAAAGCAAAATATTAACTAGGCAAATTCAGGAGTGCATTAAATGACCATCCACTTTGGTGGAGTGAGGTTTATCATAAGTTTGCTAGAATGGTTTGGTATCTACAAATCAACCAATGATACTTTGCAGTAACACACTGAAAAACAAAAATCAGATGATCATTCCAGCAGCTGAAGTAAACCTTTTTAACAATACTTAACAATCATTTCTGATAAAAATCTCAAAAAAGTGGGTATAGAGGGAGCAATATAAAAAGGCCATATATGAAAAACCATTTCCAAAATTATACTCAATAGTAAAGGCAGAAAACATCTTCTCTAAGTTCAAGAACAAGACAGAAAGGCCCACTCTCGCCATGTTTATTCAACATAATATTGGAAGCTGGGTAGAAATCATATATCAACAAATATAAATCAAATGAATCCAAAGAGTAAAAGTGAAATTATCACTGTTTCATATGGCATAGTACTATTTATATAAAGAAGACCCAATAGCCTATACCAAAACCCAATAGAAATAATGAATGAATTCAGTAAAATTTCAGAACACAAAATTAATATACAAAAATCTGTTATATTTCTTTACACCAATAACAATCTATACAAAAAAGAAATTATGAAAACTATCCTACTGGATAACGTCAGTTTTCATTCCAAACCCAAAGAAAGGCAATGCCAAAGACTGTTCAAACTACCGCATGATTGCACTCATCTCACATGCTAACAAAGTAATGCTCAAAATTCTCCAAGCCAGGCTTCAGAGGTAGGTGAACCAAGAATTTCCAGATGTTCAAAATGGATTTAGAAAAGGCAGAGTAATCATAGATCAAATTGCCAACATCCACTGGATCATAGAAAAAGCAAGAGAGTTTCAGAAAAACATCTACTTCTGCTTTATTGACTATGCCAAAGCCTTTGACTGTGTGGATCACAACAAACTGTGAAAATTCTGAAAGAGATGGGAATACCAGATCACCATACCTACCTCCTGAGAAACCTGTATGCATGTCAGGAAGCAACAGTTAGAATCAGACATGGAACAACAGACTGGTTCCAAATAGGAAAAGGAGTACATCAAGGTTGTATATTGTCATCCTGCTTATTTAACTTATATGCAGAGTACTTCATGAGAAACGCTAGGCTGGAAGAAGCACAAGCTGGAATCAAGATTGCCAGGAGAAATATCAATAACATTAGATATGCAGATGACACCACCCTTATGGCAGGACGCAAAGGATCTAAAGAGCCTCTTGATGAAAGTGAAAGAGAAAGGTGAAAAGCTGGCTTAAAACTCAACATACGAAAAATAAAGATCTTGGCATATGGTCCCATCACTTCATGGAAAATACATGGGAAAACAATGGAAACAGTGACAGACTTTATTTTCTTGGACTCCAAAATCACTGCAGATGGTGACTGCAGCCATGAAATTAAAAGATGCTTGCTCCTTGGATGAGAAACTATGACCAATCTAGACAGAACATTAAAAAGCAGAGACATTACTTTTCCAACAAAGGTCCATCTAGTCAAAGCTATGGTTTTTCCAACAGTTATGTATGGATGTGAGAGTTGGACCATAAAGAAAGCTGAGCACCAAAGAACTGAAGCTTTTGAACTGTAGTGTTGGAGACTCTTGAGAGTCCCTTGGACAGCAAGATCAAACCAGTCAATCCTAAAGGAAATCAGTCCCTAATATTCATCTAAGGACTGATGCTGAAGCTGAAGCTCCAATACTTTGGCCACCTGATGCAAAGAACTGACTCACTGAAAAAGATCTGATGCTGGGAAAGATTGAAGGTGGGAGGAGAAGGGAATGACAAAGGATGAGATAGTTGGATGTCATCACTGACTTGATGGATGTGAGTTTGAGTAAGCTCTGGGAGTTGGTGATGGACAGGGAAGTCTTGCTGCAGTTCATGGGGTCACAAAGAGTTGGACATGACTGAGCAACTGAACTGAACTATCCCTTATGTAATTACATCAGAAAGAATAAAATACATAGAAATAAATCTAATCAGGAAATGAAAACAATAAGACATTGATCAAATATACTGGAGAAGGCATAAACAAATGGAAAGATATACCATGTTCATGAACTGGAAAAATTAGCATTTGTTAAAATGACCGTACTATTTAGGGCAGTCTACAAATTCAGAAGCAATTCTTATCAAGACACCAAGAGCATTTTCCACAAAACTAGAACAAATAATATAAAAATTTGTGGAAACAGAAAAGAGTCAGTGTCCAAAGCAACCTTGAGAAAGGACAAATGTATCAACAACTTATAAAATTTAAACTATATTACAAATTTATAGTAACCAAAATAATATGATACTGGCACAATAAGAGACACATGGATCAACAGAACAGAAAAGAGAAACCAAAAATAAACCCACACATCAATTAGTATATGAGAAAGGAGGCAAGAATATGCAATGGAGAAAAGACAGTCTCTTCAGTAAGTGGTCTTGAGAGAAATGGACAACATTGATTAGCTTTCCTTTAAGGGAAAATGGTCTAAAATAGGTAAGCATGACTATCTGAATACTTATATTGCCTTTTTATTTTTCCCTTATCAATTTTTTTATTGAAGTATAAGTGACTTACAACATTAGTTTTAGGTGTACAGCATAGCAATTCGGTATTTTCACAGATTATAGGTTATTACAAGAAAATGGCTATAATTCATTGTGTTATACAGTATATCCTTGTTGCTTATTTATATGTAGTGGCTTGTTTCTGTTAATTCTATACCCCCAATCTGTCCCTCTTTTCTTCTCCCTCTCCCCTTTGGTAACCATGTTTGTTTCCTATATCTGTGTGTTTCTATATCTCTGTTTCTGTTTGCATATGCATTCAATTGTATTCTTTCTTAGATTCTATGTATCAATTCAGTTCAGTTCAGTCTATGTATAAGTGACATTATACAGTATTTGTCTTTCTCTGCCTGACGTTTCACTAAACATAATATTCTCTAGGTCCATCCACTTTGCTGGAAATGACAGAATTTCATTTTTCATGATTGAGGAATATTACATACCACATTTTCTTAAGCCACACATCTGCAATAGTCACTTTATTTGCTTACATTTCTTGGATATTGTAAACAGTGATGCAGTGAACATTAGGGTGCATGCCTATTTCTGAATTAGTGCCTTTATTTTTTCCAGATATATACCCAGAAGTGTAATTGGTGGATCACAAGGTAGTTTTTTTGTTTAGTTTTTTTTTTTTTTGTTTAAGAACTTCAATACTCTTTTCAATACAGACTGCATCTGTTTACATTTCCACCAACAGTGTGCAACAGTGCTTTTCTCTGCATTCTCTCCAGTATTTGTTACTTGTAGACTTTTTCTCTGCTTTTGAATATGCTATCTAGGTTGGTCATAACTTTCCTTCCAAGGAGTAAGTGTCTTTTAATTTCATGGCTGTGGTCACCATCTGTAGTGATTTTGGAGCCCAGAAAAATAAAGTCTGACACTGTTTCCACTGTTGCCCCATCTATTTCCCATGAAGTGGTGGGACCAGATGCCATGATCTTTGTTTTCTGAATGTTGAGCTTTAAGCCAACTTTTTCACTCTCCACTTTCACTTTCATCAAGAGGCTTTTGAGTTCCTCTTCATTTTCTGCCATAAGGGTGGTGTCATCTGCATATCTGAGGTTATTGATATTTCTCCCAGCAATCTTGATTCCAGCTTGTGTTTCTTCCAGTCCAGCGTTTCTCATGATGTACTCTGCATATAAGTTAAATAAGCAGGGTGACAATATACAGCCTTGATGAACTCCTTTTCCTATTTGGAACCAGTCTGTTGTTCCATGTCCAGTTCGAACTGTTGCTTCCTGACCTGCATACAAATTTCTCAAGAGGCAGATCAGGTGGTCTGGTATTCCCATCTCCTTCAGAATTTTCCACAGTTTATTGTGGGCTTTGGCATAGTCAATAAAGCAGAAATAGATGTTTTTCTGGAACTCTCTTGCTTTTTCCATGATCCAGCGGATGTTGGCAATTTGATCTCTGGTTCCTCTGCCTTTTCTAAAACCAGCTTGAACATCAGGAAGTTCATGGTTCACATATTGCTGAAGCCTGGCTTGGAGAATTTTGAGCATTACTTTACTAGTGTGTGAGATGAGTGCAATTGTGCGGTAGTTTGAGCATTCTTTGGCATTGCCTTTCTTTGGGATTGGAATGAAAACTGACCTCTTCCAGTTCTGTGGCCACTGCTGAGTTTTCCAAATTTGCTGGCATATTGAGTGCAGCACTTTCACAGCATCATCTTTCAGGATTTGGAATAGCTCAACTGGAATTCCCTCACCTCCACTAGCTTTGTTCGTAGTGATGCTTTCTAAGGCCCACTTGACTTCACATTCCAGGATATCTGGCTCTAGGTCAGTGATCACACCATCGTGATTATCTGGGTCGTGAAGATCAGCCCTGGGATTTCTTTGGAAGGAATGATGCTAAAGCTGAAACTCCAGTACTTTGCCACCTCATGCGAAGAGTTGACTCATTGGAAAAGACTCTGATGCTGGGAGGGATTGGGGGGAGGAGGAGAAGGGGACGACAGAGGATGAGATGGCTGAATGGCATCACCGATTCAATGGACGTGAGTCTGAGTGAATTCTGGGAGTTGGTGATGGACAGGGAGGCCTGGCGTGCTGCGATTCATGGGGTCGCAAAGAGTCGGACATGACTGAGCGACTGATCTGATCTGATCTGATTCTAAAAAGTGTGAGATAATGCCTTATTGTGGCTTTGATTTTTGTTTCTCTTATAATTAGTAACATTAAACATCTTTTCATGTGTCTGTTATCCATCTGTATGTCTTCTTTGGAGAAATGTCTGTTTAGGTCTTCTGTCTACTTTTTGATTGGGCTGTATTTTTCTTATTCAATTGTATGTGTTGTTTGCATATTTTACATATTAACTCTTTATCTATCACACTATTTGCAAATCTTTTCTTCCATTCTGTAGGCTGTCTTTTGTTTTGTCAATAATTTCCTGTACAAATTTTTTAAGCTTAATTAGGTCCCATTTGCTTATGGTTGCTTTTATTTCCTTATCCTTAGGAAACTGATCCAAGAACATATTGCTCAATTTATGTCAAAGAGTATTCCACCTAAGTTCTCTTTTAGGTGATTTAGGGTTTCAGGTCTTAAATTTAGGTCTTAAACCATTTTGAGTTTAGTTTTATATGTGGTATGAGGGAATGTTCTAATCTCACTGTTTTTATATGTGGCTGTCCAGCTTTACTAGCACCACTTTTTGAACAGACTGTCGTTATTCTGTTGCCTGTTCTTGCCTCCTGTGTTGTAGATTAATTGACTGTGGGTCTGTGGGTTTGTTTATGGGCTCTATATTCTGTTTAATTGATCTATGTGTCTGCTTTTGTGCCAGTACCGAGCTCTTTTGGTTACTGTAACTTTGTAGTATAGTCTGAAGCCTAGGAGAGTCATTCCTTCAGTTTTCCTCTCTTTACTCAGGATTGCTTTGGCAATTTCCAGGGTCTTTTGTGGTCCCTTATAAATATTAGGATAATTCCATATCTGTGATAAAATGTCATGGGTATTTTGATAAGGATTGCATTAAATTTGAAGATTGTTTTGGGTACTATGGCCACTGGAATAATATTAAGTCTTCCAATTCAGGAGCATGGGATACCTTTCCATTTCTTTGAATCAGCTTCAATTTCCTTCATCAGTGTTTTGTAATTTTCAGAGTGCAGTTCTTTCAACTTGTTGGTTATGTATATTTTAGGTGATTTTGATGCTATTTTAAGCAAGATTTTTAAAAACTTTTTCTTTCTGATATTCTATTATTGGTATTTAGAAAGGCAACATATTTCTGTATATTAATTTTGTATCCTGCAAACATGAATTCATTTATTAATGCTAACAGTTTTTCAGTGGAGGGTGTGCTGCTAAGTCACTTCAGTCGTGTCCGACTCTGTGCGACCCCATAGACGGCAGCCCACCAGGCTCCGCCATCCCTGGGATTCTCTAGGCAAGAAGACTGGAGTGGGTTGCCATTTCCTTCTCCAACGCATGAAAGTGAAAAGTGAAAGTGAAGTCGCTCAGTCATGTCTGACTCTT
The DNA here is from genome assembly GCF_032452875.1 of Bos javanicus. Taxonomy (NCBI): domain Eukaryota; kingdom Metazoa; phylum Chordata; class Mammalia; order Artiodactyla; family Bovidae; genus Bos; species Bos javanicus. Next base: position 7,522,601 of record NC_083882.1, read on the forward strand.
TGCGACCCCATGGACTGCAGCCCACCAAGCTCCTCTGTCCATGGGATTTTCCAGGCAAGAGTACTGGAGTGGGTGGCCATTGCCTTCTCCAATGGAGAGTGTAGGGTTCTCTATATAGAGCGTATTATGTCATCTGGTGATAGTTTTACATTTTCCCTTCAAATTTGGATTCCTTTTGTTTCTTATTTTTTTCTGTTTAATCCAATACTTCCAATACTGTGTTAAATAGAATTGGTTAGAATAGGTGCTCTTGCCTTGTTCCTAAATTTAGTGGGAAAGCTTTCAGCCTTGCACCACTGAGTATTATGTTGGCTGTGGGTTTGTCATAAATGGTCTTTATTCCTTTGAGATCTGTTTCCTTTATACTCATTTTGATGACAGTTTTTATCATGAATGTTAAAGTTTTTCAAAAGCTTTTTCTGTATCTATTAAGATTATCATGTAATTTTTTATTTTTTTATTAATGTGATATATCACACTGATTGATTTGCTTACATTGAACCATTCTTATGATTCTTTAATAAATCCAACTTAATCATGATGTATGACCCTTTTTACATAGTTTTGGATTTAGTCTGCCGATATTTTGTTAAGGATTTTTGAATCTATATTAATCAAGCAATTGGCCTATAATTTCTTTATTGTAGTATCTTTGGTTGGTGTCAAGGTAATGAAGGTCTTGTAGAATGAATTTGAGAGTGTTCCCTCCTTTTCAGTCTTTTGTAATAGTTTGAGAAGCATAGGTATTAATTCTTCTTTATGCTTCATAGGATTCCCCCATGAAGCAATCTGGTCCTGGACTTTTGTTTGCTCAGAACTTTTTCATTACAGATTCAATTTCACTTTTAGTAATTGGTTTGTTTAGCGCATTGGTTTCTTCTTGATTCAGTCTTGGAAAGCTGTATGTTTCTAGAAACTCGTTCATTTCCAACAAGTTGTCCATTCTGTTAGTAGATAACTGTTCATAGTATTCTCCTGTGGTTTTTTTTAGCATCTGTGTGGTATCAGTTATTATTTATCCCTATTCATTTCTTATTTTATCTATTTGAGTCCTCTCTCTTTTCTTCTTTTGACCTTGGCAAAAAGCTTCTTAGTTTTGTTTACCATTTCAAAAAAACAGATCTTGTTTTCATTGATTGTTTCTATTATTTTTTTAATCTCTATTTCACCCTTTCCTCTTTGATCTTTTTTATTTCATTCCTTTTGCTAACTTTGGGTTTTGTTTATTCTTTCTTTAATAGTTCATTTAGGTGAACTAAATGAGGTTGCTTATTCAATATTTTTCCTGTTTCTTACCAAAGGCCTCTATCACCTTGAATTTCCCTCTCATTTTCCTGCTTCCCATAGCTTTTAGAAAATTATTTTTTATTTTCATTTGTCTTGAGATGTTTTCTGATTTCTTCTATGATTTTATCACTGACCCTTTGAGTTTTTTAAATCACTCTACATTTTAAGACTTGCCAGTAATATTTGAGCGCCCCCCCCCAAAGTAACAAGTATATCAATACAAAAACTAAATTTATTGTCATCTCTTTGCAATTTAAATATATTTAATACTTTTTTTATACTTTTCACTGTAAAAATTTAGATAAAGAAATCTGAATCTCAAAGTAAAATATTACTATTTTTTTACTTTTTTAAAAATAAAATTGTATTGATTGTTTCCCAGTCAATTCCTTTGTTTATTTGTTTGTTTTTGTAGGCAAAAACTTCTTATACATGTCTCATGGATGTTTTATCATGGTCTCAACATGTAGCATAAAAAGTTGAATACACAGTTTCCTTGTCTTATGGCAATAAAAATCTTTACACAATGAAGGAGGAAAACACAAGTGACTAGCAAATTCATGTTAATGTTTATTTGTGGATGAATTATTTTATTTTGATGTTCCAAGCAAATGGCAGTACCAACTCATTTGAATTCATTTGAATTCTCCAAATAGAATGGAAAAATCCATAGGTACCAAAAAGAACAAAAGAATCCTATAAGTCTGATGCTGATGGAAGCCCCACAAGTAAGGGGATGGGAACTTTACATGGAGATTTTGGCTACAGACTTGATTTGGTCTTAAAAGAAGTAAGAAATTAGAACTGAAACTTTTGCAAAATGCCAGATCCTCAAATAGGTGAGTACTTAGTTCTAAATGATGAGAGAAATATACTTATGTGGACCTCCCGAAGTTTACTCTTGCTGTTCCAGGTGTGTTTTTTTTGTTTGTTTGTTTGTTTTAATATTGTTATCTAATCTTTCAGCAAATGTGCTCTTCCAAGAGGCGACTCTACACATGGACATGACCAGATGGTCAATACCAAAATTAGATTGATTATATTCTTTGCAACCGAAGATGGAGAAACTTTACAGTCAGCAAAAACAAGATAGGGAGCTGTGACTCAAATCATAAAGTCCTTATTGCAAAATTCAGATTTAAATTGAAGAAAGTGGGAAGAACCACTAGACCATTCAGGTACGACCTAAATCAAATCCCTTACAATTATGCAGTGGGAATGACAAATAGATTCAAGGGATTAAATCTGATAGACAGAGTGCCTGAAGAAGTATGGATGGAGGTTCATGACATTGTATAGCAGGCAGTGACTAAGACCATCCCCAAGAAAAATCAATGCAAAAGGCAAAATGGTTGTTTGAAGAGGCCTTACAAATAGCTGAAAAGAGAAGAGAAGAGAAAGACAAAGGAGAAAAGGAAAGATATGCCCATCTAAATGCAGAGATCCAAAGAACAGCAAGAAGAGATAAGGAAGCTTTCCTCACTTATCAATGCAAAGAAATAGAAGATAACAATTGAATGGGGAAAAACTAGAGATCTCTTCAAGAAAATTAGAGATACCAAAGGAACATTTCATGCAAAAATGGGCACAATAAAAGACAGAAATGGTATGGATCTAAGAGAAGTAGAAGATATTAAGGGCAAGAATATACAGAAGAACTATACAAAAAAAGATCTTAATGACCCAGATAACCACGATGGTGTGATCACTCACCTAGAGCCTGACAGCCTGGAGTGCAAAGTCAAATGGGCCTTAGGAAGCATCACAACAAACAAAGCTAGGAAGTGATGGAATCCCAGTTGAGCTATTGCAAATCCTAAAACATGATGCTGTGAAAGGGCTACACTCAATATGTCACCAAATTTGGAAAACTTGGAAGTGGCCACAGGACTGGAGAAGGTCAGTTTTCATTCAAATCCCAAAGAAAGGCAATGCCAAAGAATGTTCAAACTACTGCACAATTGCACTCATTTCACATGCTAGCAAAGTAATGCTCAAAATTCTCCAAGCCAGGCTTCAACAGTAGGTGAACTGAGAACTTCCAGATGTTCAAACTGGATTTAGAAAAGGCAGAAGAAGGAGAAATCAAGTTGCCAACATCCATAAGCCAACATACAAAAAGTAAGAGAGTTCCAGAAAAACATCTACTTCTGCTTTATAGACTATGCCAAAGCCTTTGACTGTGTGGATCACGACAAACTGTGGAAAATTCCTAAAGAAATAGGAATACCAGAGCACCATACCTGCCTCCTGAGAAATATGTATGCAGGTCAGGAAGCAACAGTTAGAACTGAACAAGGAACAACAGACTGGTTTCAAATAGGAAAAGGAGTACATCAAGGCCGTATATTGTCACCCTGCTTATTTAACTTATATGTTGAGTACATCATGAGAAATGCTGGGCTGGAAGAAGCACAAGCTGGAATCAAGACTGCCGGCAGAAATGTCAATAACCTCTGATATATGCAGATGACACCACTCTTATGGCAGAAAGCCAAGAGGAACAAACAAACTTATAGATGAAAGTGAAAGAGAAGAGTTGAAAATGCTTTCTTAAAACTCAACAGTCAAAAAACAAAGATCATGGCATCTGGTCCCATCATTTCATGGCAAAAATTGGGGAAACCACAGAAACAGTAACAGACATTATTTTCTTGGGCTCCTAACTCACTGTATATGATGGCTGCAGCCATGAAATTAAAAGACACCTGCTCCTTGGAAGAAAAGCTATGACTAACCTAAATAGAATACTAAAAACAGAGACATTACTTTGCTGACAAAGGTACATCTAGTCAAAGCTATGGTTTTTCCAGTAGTCATGTATGGATGTAAGGGTTGGACTATAAATAAAACTGAGTGCTGAAGAACTGATGCTTTTGAACTGAGGTGTTGGAGAAGACTCTTGAGAGTCCCTTGGACTGCAAGGAGATCAAACTAGTCCATCCTGAAGGAAATCAGTCTTGAATATTCATTGGAAGGACTGAAGCTGAAGCTGAAATACTTTGGCCAATACTTTGGCCTGATGTGAAGAACTGACTCATTGGATAAGACCCTGATGCTGGGAAAGACCGAAAGCAGAAGGAGAAGGGGATGACAGAGGATGAGATGGTTGGATGGCATCACCGACTCGATGGACATAAGTTTGAATAAACTCTGCGAGTTGGTGAAGGACAGGGAGGCCTGGCGTGCTGCCATCCATGGGTCACAAAGAGTTGGACACAACTAAGCAACTAAACTGAATACTTCAGACCAGGTTGGCTGGTTCTAGCTTCACAGTACATTCTCTAGTTATGATAGCCTCACTTTTACTATCATATTTTCTTAAAGAATAACATTTGAAATATGGCCCCACCATATTCTTCTAGACTTATATCAGGTACAATTCAATAATAATGTGTTTGATTAAGTGGCTGCAAGTCAAAAAAATGAAAATCTGCATTAGGAGCTCATCTCCACTGGTAAAAAAAAAAAAAAAGGATAATAGCCCAGGGTAGAAAAGCTCAATGGATGGCAAGAGAAGAAACAGTATAGTGTAATAATTAAGTCAGGGGGGTAGTCAGGCACAGAAAATATTAATATGGGATCTAAAATCCAGGGAGGAGATTGAGAGCAGAGTTCACAGTAGCATCTAGAAAGTGGTGACTCACTAGCTTTGTTTGAAACAATATTTAGTTTTTAAAATAATAATCATAGCAATTATAATAGACAATATTAATTAATTATGCACTATGTGCATACAATTGTTTCACTTATGGTATTTTATTTTATCCTCAAGAAACTATATATCATTGTAGATATAATTATGTTCATTTATAGATCTTGAAGTTGAAACTCAGTAGATTACAGTGTCTTCCCCAAGCTGCAACAAGAAATAAGTAGAGAAGTTGGCCCTGGAGGTCAGATTTGTGGGAGTCTGATATCCATATTCTCTTCACTATATGTCTTTGCCTGTTTAACAAACTTAGAGTGATTTGGCTAAGACTACCTTGCAAAAATAAGAAAAAAATGAGTTGACATGTCAAATTTAATATGTCAAAGCTGAACCCCAAATCAACACTGTCCCCTAACCACGCACACAAGCACATACACCCCAATTCTGTTTCACCTACAGGTGAAGCTACTATTGCCCATAATTTTGGTTGCTGAAGTCATAAACTTTCAAAATATCTTTGGCTCTTTTTTTAGATATGTCCCACAGACAATCTGAAAGGAAACCTAGCAGATTCTACCTTCAAAATATATCCAGGATCTGATCACTTCTCATCATGTTAGTCTGCGCTCTCATCATCTTTTACCTGAATTTCTGTAACAGCCTCCAAACATACTAGAGAATAAGTATTTTTAAAAGAAAGCCAAATCTTGTCATTCCTAGGCTTAAAACCTTCTAAAAGCTCTCCAAAACCTTCTATTATCTATATACAACCCACATCAAAGATGAGGAAAGTGAGAGGCTAAGTGACTTGTCAAAATTCACAAGACTTATTGGTGATTATAATTATGAGTAGAACCTAACTCAGTGCAGTAAGACGAAAATGATTAGTTTCAGGCTTTTCAGTCACACTGATAATTTATGCAAGTTAATTTGTAGTGGAGAAAATGTGGGAGAGGATTGTTTACCAAAATTAAAGTTTGTCAAAGGCAGTGATTAGCTCTTCTAACTCTAAAATCTTCCCACAATCTTTCTTAAATGAAGGAAACATTTCATGTCAAAATGACCAAATGTGTAATGCAATTACTGACTTTCATAGTGTATACTGTATTCTAGGCTATAGATGTCATCCAGTAATATTTGTCACCATCAGGATTCTACTACTAGTCTTCACTGTACTATATACCCAGCAAGTCATTAAGAAAACCTTCTGATCACACATGTGTTTATAAACAGGAAGTGCTTGAAAATTATAACAAATGATGAAAATATTAGTTGAATAATATTTTTGTACTCCTCAAATTCCCAGTACCATTTTTGTTAAGATCTTCTACTCTGTTGAAAATATTTCCTTCTCCTTATCCTCCCTTTTACTTCTACACACATGTGAAATAAGCTCTGTTAATCTGAACTCCCTCCTTATGAAAAACAAAACAAAACAAAACACATTAAACCCTTGGCACTGGGCCTGGTTCAAAATGTTATTTTTTAAATCTGTGGTGAATGCTGAAAATGAGAGTTCTCTAGTAAACATTGGGTAACATGGAGGCCCCCTTTCCAGGGGCAGCAGGCCCTATTTGCAGCTTTCCCCACAGAGGAGGTAAGTATAAACCAAGTAGCCTAAGGTTATAAGGTAAATGTCTACTGTCCTTTTGTATTATTCCATCTTATCAGGTTGCTTGATTCTAGAGAAGGGGATTAAGTTGATATTCATTGTTCTAGTATGTAACATTTTATTAATGCCCTTCACCAACATGATTTTCTTATAATGTCAAGCCCAACATAATATTGTGTTATATATTTGCATGTTAGTAACCTCAAGCAATATAAAAAAAAATCACTTTTTTCAATCAATCAGTTTTTTAAAATATATTTTAAAAGTGATATAAAAAGTACTATTTGGGGTTTCATTCTCTAAATATCTTGAATGCTTTATGTCACGTCACTCTAGAGAGCTATGTTTATAAAACACTCACTTATTTTTTCTCATTTCCTAAATTTATCAAAAAAGAAATCAACTTATTTGCTCAAAGGCATGGGACAAACAATGTTGGCACCAAGTCCCATGATTCCACCACTCAACAGACACACAAAGCCATTTATTAAGCTCTGGTAAACAGTCAATCAGTGGGGATGGAACCAAAATTATACTCCATTTTCTACAGTGAAAAATACTGCTTTTGAAGCAGCTCTTAAATGGCTATATGATGGGGTGCTTTCTGTGAAACAAACATTCCCGAGGTTGTCTCCATCCCAAACAACCACTTGCACTCAAGAGGGTAGCTTGTTTTTCATTTCACTTAAAAGATTTGGTCAGAAATTACAAAATAGATGGAATATCCTCAACGGAGAGCTCTTCATCTTTTGAGATGCAAGATGGAAAACAAAATTCATGAAAATATTTCAATAGCATGAAGACTGTGCCTGGAGAAGTCATTTAAAGGCAGGGCACAGTGTTCTAGCTTGAATGAGACTCACCACCGAGAGAGACTTAAGAAACAAAGTTCAGAATCTGATGACCACTTATTTCATGGTCCTTTAAGAACACAGAAGGAGAACTAAAAACACGACGGGTTAAGATCTAACAGGCTTAACATTTACTATCAGACCTGCCTCTAGTTAGCTATGAGACTTTAAGTCATTTAATCTCTCTAACCTCAGTTTTGTTGTTATTGTGTGTGTGTGTGTGTGTGTGTGTGTATTCTCAGTCATTTACTTGCATATTAAATGAGAATATTGAAACTAAATGATCATATAAGGCTCTTTTCTATAATTTGAAAACTTCTTTGACTTCAAGAAAGTGTTTACCCTGAACCTCATCTCATTGCTTACTCACAAGCAACTCACATATTCAACTGTTCTTCACAGTAACAATTTAGTATAATCTCACATTTTTTAGCAAACTGTAAAATTGTTCCTCTTTCTGAGGTGAGAATATTCATTTTGCAACACAATTCTAATTATGACATTCCCTAAATTAAAACACAGCATAATTCAGATAGCTAATACTTACTGAGTGATTATGATATTCCAGGCACTGTTTTCAGTGGTTCTTGTGGTACAAGTTGCTTGCTCTTTAAATAATCCTATATGTGAGGTTTTATTCCTATCAGCCCATTTCACAGATAAAGAAACTAAGATACTGAGTTCACAAACCTAAACACTCTGCTGCCTTCTCTCATAGGATTATGGAAAATGCATTTTCCCCATTGCCCTTAGGATAAAGTACAATTCCTAACAAAGCTGGCAGAGTCCTTCAGGGATTGAGTTTGTGCTTATTAGCCTGATTTCTGGTCATGTCTCCTCCCAGTACTGTTGTGATTGTACTGCACTCATTGCAGCTCTTCTGAAAGGCAGCCTTGAGGTGAGAGAAGAATATACTGTTTCCTCTGCCTCTAACATTCCTCCCTTTGCCTGGGTAGCAAAAATGCCATAGATCAGAATTCCCGTCATCCAGGGAAATACTGTGTTTCAGGGTCCCTCCTCCGGTGCTCCTATATATCGCTGTCTACTCCTACTGTGCTGCTGCTGCTAAGTCGCTTCAGTCGTGTCCAACTCTGTGCGATCCCATAGACGGCAGCCCACCAGGCTCCCCCGTCCCTGGGATTCTCCAGGCAAGAACACTGGAGTGGGTTTCCATTTCCTTCTCCAATGCATGAAAGTGAAAAGTGAAAATGAAGTCGCTCAGTCGTGTCTGACTCTTCGCGACCCCATGGACTGCAGCCTACTAGGCTCCTCTGTCCATGGGATTTTCCAGGCAAGAGTACTGGAGTGGGGTGCCATTGCCTTCTCTGACTCCTACTGTAGCACGCCTTATAGGATGTTTAAATCACCTGTTTACACCACGCTTCTTTCTGTGGGTGGGAACTACATATTCTTGGAGCTTAACATGTGTTTTTACTCAAATATTTATTGAATTCATAAACGAAGGAAGTGTGGTTTTCTTTTCTTCCTCTTCCCATCTCACATTCCTAATCAGATCAGATCAGATCAGTTGCTCAGTCGTGTCTGACTCTTTGTGACCCCATGAATGACAGCACGCCAGGCTTCCCTGTCCATCACCAACTCCCGGAGTTCACTCAGACTCACGTACATCAAGTCAGTGATGCCATCCAGCCATCTCATCCTCTGTCGTCCCCTTCTCCTCTTGCCCCCAATCCCTCCCAGCATCAGAGTCTTTTCCAATGAGTCAACTCTTCACATGAGGTAGCCAAAGAACTGGAGTTTCAGCTTTAGCATCATTCCTTCCAAAGAAATGCCAGGGCTGATCTCCTTCAGAATGGACTGGTTGGATCTCCTTGCAGTCCAAGGGACTCTCAAGAGTCTTCTCCAACACAGTTCAAAAGCATCAATTCTTCAGCGCTCAGCCTTCTTCACAGTCCAACTCTCACATCCATACACTACCACAGGAAAAACCATAGCCTTGACTAGACGAAACTTTGTTGGCAAAGTAATGTCTCTGCTTTTGAATATGCTATCTAGGTTGGTCATAACTTTCCTTCCAAGGAGTAAGCGTCTCTTAATTTCATGGCTGCAGTCACCATCTGCAGTGATTTTGGAGCCCAGAAAAATAGAGTCTGACACTGTTTCCACTGTTTCCCCATCTATTTCCCATGAAGTGATGGGACCGGATGCCATGATCTTCGTTTTATGAATGTTGAGCTTTAAGCCAACTTTTTCACTCTCTACTTTCACTTTCATCAAGAGGCTTTTTAGTTCCTCTTCACTTTCTGCCATAAGGGTGGTGTTATCTGCATATCTGAGGTTATTGATATTTCTCCCGGCAATCTTGATTCCAGCTTGTGTTTCTTCCAGTCCAGCATTTCTCATGATGTACTCTGCATATAAGTTAAATAATCAGGGTGACAATATACAGCCTTGACGTACTTTTTCCTATTTGGAACCAGTCTGTTGTTCCATGTTCAGTTCTAACTGTTGCTTCCTGACCTGCATACAAATTTCTCAAGAGGCAGATCAGGTGGTCTGGTATTCCCATCTCTTTCAGAATAGAGGAAAACAACAGAATGGGAAAGACTAGAGATGTCTTCAAGAAAATCAGAGATACCAACAGAACATTTAATGCAAAGATCAGCTTGATAAAGGACAGAAATGGTATGGACCTAACAGAAGCAGAATATATTAAGAAGAGACGGCAAGAATACACAGAAGAACTATAAAAAAAGATCTTCACGACCCAGATAATCACGATGGTGTGATCACTGACCTAGAGCCAGACATCCTGGAATGTGAAGTAAAGTGGGCCTTAGAAAGCATCACTATGAACAAAGCTAGTGGAGGTGATAGAATTCCAGTTGAGCTATTCCAGATCCTGAAAGATGATGCTGTGAGAGTGCTGCACTCAATATGCCAGCAAATTTGGAAAACTCAGCAGTGGCCACAGGACTGGAAAAGGTCAGTTTTCATTCCAATCCCAAAGAAAGGCAATGGCAAAGAATGCTCAAACTACTGCACAATTGCACTCATCTCACACATTCCTAATACTGCCATGTAAATTCTGAGATAATACAGTGAATTTCATCCTGCTATGAATCATTTTTTCTCTTGTTTTCTTCTTCATTAAAACACCCATTTTATAATCTCTTTTATCAAAGTATTGATCCACTTGCCCATTTGTCTAATAGTGGTTCATGTTTCCCCACCAGCTTCCCAACATAGTGACTTCAGGCAATCTAGGTGTTGACAAAAATGAGGTTTCTGTCCAAATCATACTGAAGGGCCTGCCTGTTTGATCAATACATAAACTCAGATGCAGCATTATGACACTTGGCTTTCAGAAATGTGTGGACTTTGATGTTCTTCCAGTTAGTGTCATCATTGTTATTCCTGGGGATAATAGCTCTAGTTCAGAGAAAGATTATTTCACTAATAATAAATACTTGTCTGAAACTTCTAGATTTGGGGAAATACTTCTGAGATTATTATCTTTTACCTCTCAAATTTGTACATGGGTGTTTTTAAATAAAAAGACATAACTGCCAATTCTGTCTAGAGCAAACACTATGAAAAAGGTTTGGTATCAGAAAACAAAGTTGCTTCTCCCCACGGGAGAAGGTTTAAAAAGCGCTGGGAAGAAAATCTTCTCTTTGCCATTGATACCATGTCTGTTTAAGAGCCAGGATTCCTTGACACTTCACGCATCTACTGTTGACTGCCTTACACAGTTTCTTGGACTTAAGGTCTGAGGTTTCTGGATTGTAAACATAGAAGTGGGACAGAATGTGACTACAGTAGCCAATAACGTCTGTTGTAAATTGAAAATCGTTCTGACACTTCCTAAGCTTTCAAATACTGTTTGGAAGAGATTAAAGAAAGCAGGTTGCCAATAAAGGCACAGGAAGATGCACATTGCTAGTCTGGAGAATGACCTGCAAGCCAGGCAAGCACACATTGACAGAGCTTGACAGTGCATGCCTGCTTAGTTGTGTCCAACTCTGCAACCCCATGGACTGTAGCCCACCAGGCTCCTCTGCCCATAGGATTCTCCAGGCAAGAACACTGGAGTGGGTTGCCATTCCTCCTCCAGGGGATCTTCCTGACCCAGGGATCGAACCCATGTCCCTTGCATCTATAGAACTGCAGGTGGATTCTCTTCCCCCCTTCACTATTACACGGGGGAATCCCATGTAGTAATAAAGGAAGCAAATCCTTATAGGTATGATGGCATTAAATCAGCTTCTACAATATTTAGATTTGGGCTGGGCATCTAAGTTTTAGTTTTACAAGGGATGGTAACTTATTTGTCCTCACCAGGAGTATACAAACTATTGTAGAAACTGTTGTTTGCAACAAATGAACTTCCATAGACAGGTCTAAACTTTAATTTCTGTGGAATTACTCTCTCTGGAGTGTAGATGATTTTGACTTTTAGGACATTGGAAATAATAGCTGTAAAAGCTAAAAGGGAGAAATGTGAATAAGAATCTCTTGCCAGGGCATTTCTCATCTGTTCCTCCATAGAAGTGAATTTTTAGTGCACTAAGGACTTTCCTTTCTTCTGTTGCTTTATCCTGGGGAGCAGTAGCAAATCGTTATGAATAATAACATGTGGCATTTGACTTTTTCACTTTATTATTATTTTGGCCCTATCAATACCTGACATCAGATAGGACAGTTGTTAGTACCTCAGTTTAGGAGATAAAGAAGTTGGCTACCATAAAAGTAAAATGACTTAACCAAATTCATTAAAAAAATAAATAAAGGATAGTGAAGTTAAGAAGATAATCTTTGCTTTCTGTCTCTAGAACCAGAGATTTTTTCTACTAGTTCTTGCTGCCTTACTTATTCAATTTATGAGATATTGATATATATAATTATTCATATTATTAAGAAGCACACATTACCCTCTTAATAGATACTTGTGGAATTAGCTAATGACTATTATACAGAGGAAGGAGAAAATTTACTCTTTGGAGAGTAGAAAAACCCCTAACACAGAGAAACTTATTTATTCCTTGCAGTTACCTCATGAGGCAGCTACTATTGACATACCCATCTTACAGGAGGAAAAAAAAATGAATTTTTGAGATGCTTAAGTATGTAATTTATTGAGGTATTTTTAAGAGCCTGGAATGTGTAATTTGCTTTATATAATTGTTCCATTTGTGCTTAGTTGCTCAGTCGTGTCCAGCTCTTTGCAAACACATGAACTGTAGCCTGCCAGGCTCCTTTGTCCATGGAGATTCTCCAGGCAAGAATCTTCCCAACACAGGAATCAAACCAGGGTCTCCTGCACTGCAAGCGGATTCTTTACCAGCTGAGTTATGAGGGAAGCCCCTTGTGACTCATTTAATCTTCACAAAAAATCTTATCTGATAAGTAGTATCACAATTTTTTCCATTTTACAGCAAACAAAAACTTAGAGAAGTTAAGCAATTTGCCCTGGGTCAGATAGCTGAGTTAGGTGTAAATTCCTGGATTCTGATGCTTTTCCTGGTCTCTGCTAAACAAACCCTGACTCAGAGGCCCATTACAGCTGGAGTCAGCATTTAAGCTCAGACTTCATGAATATACTGCCTCCTTGGGTATCTAGGTACACATTAAAGGCTTGCAGTATAATAACAATTGAACATGGTTAAAATCTTTTTCCCCTATCAAATGTTCTATAAGAATCTTATACTCAATATAAATAAAACAAAATTTAAAAATTGGTCTTGTATAAAATCTCTAAGTGAAGAGAAACCATAAATTCTGCCTTTTGAGACTTGCATTTGTTTTGTTATTTATCTGTGGTCAGTACTTCAAACTTTCTGTCAAACATTAACATCTAAGTAGTTGCTGGTAGACTTTAAATGTATTTTTTATGTGAAAGCAGGAATTACCCAAACTGGGCTTATTTTGTAAAGAGGACTAAGAGGAATTCAAATTCCCTACAAATGAGATGATCTCAAGAATCATATGTAAATTACAAATGTCCTTCTTCTAGCAGACAGGAACACCTAAAATTGTGATGCACAAACTTTTTGGAATTGTGAAGTTCTATAGTGCAATTTTTTAGATTTCCAAATATCTGCATCTTCTTCTAAAGCAAAATGGAGAATGGAATCAGTTCTAATGAGATGGATGAAACTGGAACCTATTATACAGAGTGAAGTGAGCCAGAAAGAAAAACACCAATACAGTATACTAACGCATATATATGGAATTTAGAAAGATGATAACAATAACCCTGTGTACGAGACAGCAAAAGAGACACTGATGTATAGATCAGTCTTATGGACTCTGTGGGAGAGGGAGAGGGTGGGGAGATTTGGGAGAATGGCATTGAAACATGTATAATATCATGTATGAAACGAGTCGCCAGTCCAGGTTCGATGCACGATACTGGATGCTTGGGGCTGGTGCACTGGGACGACCCAGAGGGAGGGTATGGGGAGGGAGGAGGGAGGAGGGTTCAGGATGGGGAACACAGGTATACCTGTGGTGGATTCATTTCGATGTTTGGCAAAACTAATACAGTATTGTAAAGTTTAAAAATAAAATTAAATTTAAAAAAATATAGCAAAATGGAAATGTCTGCAAGTTTTCTAAATTTAGAATGAATTTCATGTTAAGATCTTTTAAAAAATTTAGTAATTCTAACTGAGATGTGCCATGTTGCAAAACAAAAATTTCAATAGCAAACAAGTCATGGGAAATTTGATTGTGGAAGCAAAGTGCCAAAAATTTGTGGAAGCAAAATGCCTCAAGCAAAGGCTATTCTATCAGCATTTAGTAAAATAGAAGAGATGGTATATATTTATAAAAGCTATAATTTAACTCAAATATACAAATATTTTTAAGAATCAATTTTATGCTCAGAACTATATAGGATCCTATCTTTGATACAATGATGAATAATAAATGGCTTCTCTCATCTTGGGGCCTTCCCTGATCGCTCAGTTGGTAAAGAATCCACTTGCAATGCAAGAGACCCCGGTTCGATTCCTGGGTCAGGAAGATCCACTGGAGAAGGGATAGGCTACCCACTCCAGTATTCTTGAGCTTCCCTTGTGGCTCAGCTGGTAAAGAATCTGCCTGCAATGCGGGAGACCTGGGCTCGATCCATGGGTTGGGAAGATCCCCTGGGGAAAGGAAAGGCTACCCACTCCAGTTTTCTGGCCTGGAGAATTACATGTATTGAATAGTCCATGGGGTCGCAAAGAGTCAGACACGACTGAGTGATTTTCACTTTCACTTTCTCATCTTGGACTTTACATCCTAGTGGAGGAAACAAAATACACATTATATACTAGAAAAGGTAAAGTAGACATGATGTGGGAATTTTAAGATTGAAAGTGATACATTCCAGGGAGGAAAATCTGGAATAGATTCTGGGAGAATATATTAGAGATGTGTTTCCTACTCACTAAACAGGTATGAAACCTTGGTACACACCAGTCAGGATGCCAGTCCAGTGTTGTATTAATTCTTATCAGCCTTAATCTTAACTTTGCCATTCTGAAGCATTTGATACTTGTAGCCTCTCTCTTCAGAGAAGGCAATGGCAACACACTCCAGTACTCTTGCCTGGAAAATCCCATGGGCAGAGGAGCCTGGTAGGTTGCAGTCCATGGGATCGGGAAGAGTCAGACACGACTGAGGGCTTCACTTTCACTTTTCACTTTCATGCATTAGAGAAGGAAATGGCAACCCATTCCAGTGTTCTTGCCTGGAGAATCCCGGGGACAGGGGAGCCTGGTAGGCTGCCGTCTATGGGGTCGCACAGAGTCGGACACGACTGAAGCGACTTAGCAGCAGCAGCAGCAGCAGCTTCTCTGTTCTTCCCTTCATTGGCCTTCTGGTTTTCCTTCTCTCTCTATTTCTCTATTCTCAATTCCCTCCTTTTCTTACCGATATAATGCTTCCTACCATGGTTCCTATGAGCTTCTCTCTTATGGGGCCATGCACGCCCTCTAGTGACAGCATTCTTCACACTTCCACCATATGCTTAGGTCTTTCAATTTAGTAACATATCCGCCGTTCTAACTGTTGCTTGAATGCTAAATCTGTACAACTATGCATTGACTGTATATGACCATGTGGTTATTGCATTGACACCTGACCTCAATATGTTCAAAACCATATTTGATTTCTCTCAAACATGCTTCTCCTTCCCTGCCCCATGAGTGGCCCTGCATTTCTTTGAGATATTGGCATATCCTAACCTTAACTGAACTGAACCTTATCTCACTCCTTCCTCCTTTCAGAGAGTTAGCAAGACCTATGGATTCTACATCATCAGTATATTTCTTGGGTCTGTCCTGGTTATACTCTCACTAACAGCTTCAGTTCAGGACTCTACCCAGGCAGTAGGTCTCTTTTTGTATCCAACTCATCCTCATCCATCTTCTTGCTACAGAGTAAGCAGATCTTAAGAGGAAGACTTCTCAACTTAAAATCCAACTGTCTTTACCCAATATTTATCCTGAATGCTGTGTGAAATAATAGAAGAATTTCTAACTTTGGGTGTTTTTGCTCCTGCCCCTCTCTCTGGGCTCAATACTCAAGCCTCCTTCTTCATGCCCTGCCTTTTTATCTTCCCCCCCCCCCAGCCTCCAATCTGGACACACCAGATTATTTTCAGGGACCGAGAAGCACCGTGTTGTGTAATGCCATTGTGCCTACCAGCACAGTTTTTCCTAGAATTGTATTCTGTCCTCTCATGTAGTTATTCAGTCTTAAAAATTCAGCTCAATTATAATCTATTCCTTCACTGCCCACAATTTCATTGATATGACCTTTCTCTGCATCCATAGAACAAATGCATACCTTTATCGATTTTTAAAAAAATTTTGGCTGCACTCGTGTGGCATGAGGGATCTTCGTTTCCTGACTAATGATTGAAACCACAGCACCTACAGTGGAAGCATGGAGTCTTAACCACTGGACCAAGGGACTAAAACTGGACTTGATGTGTGTGCATCCCCTTCTCAAAGACCAACGTTTCTTTGAACTTTCTGGAGAGTCACACTTCTATCTTTGAAATTCTAATAAATACTTAGGAATATTTTCTAGAAAAATGTAGAGACGCATAAAATTTTCTCACAGTTTCCACTGACATACAAATACCTATCCAAGTATTTAAGAATGAATCTCCAGGGATTCTAGACCAAGTGTCCCTTCGTAGATGGTACTACTTAAGGATAAAAGCTATATTTTTCCTTTAATTGACTTAATTTTTGCAGTATTTAACACAATGCCTAGCATAAATAAGTATCTCATCATTAATTTTTTAAATTTAATTTTATTTTTAAACTTTACAATATTGTATTAGTTTTGCCAAATATCAAAATGAATCTGCCACAGGTATACCTGTGTTCCCCATCCTGAACCCTCCTCCCTCCTCCCTCCCCATACCCTCCCTCTGGGTCGTCCCAGTGCACCAGCCCCAAGCATCCAGTATCGTGCATCGAACCTGGACTGGCGACTCGTTTCATACATGATATTATACATGTTTCAATGCCATTCTCCCAAATCTCCCCACCCTCTCCCTCTCCCACAGAGTCCATAAGACTGATCTATACATCAGTGTCCCTTTTGCTGTCTCGTACACAGGGTTATTATTACCATCTTTCTAAATTCCATATATATGCGTTAGTATACTGTATTGGTGTTTTTCTTTCTGGCTTACTTCACTCTGTATAATAGGTTCAAGTTTCATCCATCTAATTAGAACTGATTCAAATGTATTCTTTTTAATGGCTGAGTAATACTCCATTGTGTATATGTACCATGGCTTTCTTATCCATTCATCTGCTGATGGGCATCTAGGTTGCTTCCATGTCCTGGCTATTATAAACAGTGCTGTGATGAACATTGGGGTACATGTGTCTCTTTCCCTTCTGGTTTCCTCAGTGTGTATGCCCAGCAGTGGGGTTGCTGGATCATAAGGCAGTTCTATTTCCAGTTTTTTAAGGAATCTCCACACTGTTCTCCATAGTGGCTGTACTAAGTTTGCTCTCATCATTAATTTAAAAACTGTTTATTAAATGAGTGAAGGGTAAGTCTGACATTTGGGTATGGCAAAGGGCTTAAGGAAAGAAAGTGGTCTTTCTAGACAGATGAAACAGCTTGATGGATTATGGTTTTAACTTCATGGGCAATATGTAGTAAACTATCTTTCCAAGTGGTTATAACTGCAGAGATAAGATTTAGGGCTCAGTTAACTTTTCCTCATAAAGTTGAAAATATATACTGGTGATCTCATAAGCCTAACCATTCATCTGAAAACTGCTAAATGGATAGAGTCTAAGAATATCTTATTTTTGGCTGCTTACATACAACCTGCCTGATTTCAGTGCATATAACTGAGAACTACCACCCAAAAAAAGGTGTCCTTTTCATTATAGGGGACTGGAATGCAAAAGGAGGAAGTCAAGAAACACCTGGAGTAACAGGCAAATTTGGCCTTGGAATATGGAATGAAGCAGGGCAAAGACTAATAGAGTTTTGCCAAGGGAACGCACTGCTCATAGCAAACACCCTCTTCCAACAACACAAGAGAAGACTCTACACGTGGACATCACCGGATGGTCAACACCGAAATCAGATTGATTATATTCTTTGCAGCCAAAGATGGAGAAGCTCTATACAGTCAGCAAAAACAAGACAAGGAGCTGACTGTGGCTCAGACCATGAACACCTTATTGCCAAATTCAGACTTAAATTTAAGAAAGTAGGGAAAACCACTAGACCATTTAGGTATGACCTAAATCAAATCCCTTATGATTATACAGTGGAAGTGAGAAATAGATTTAAGGGACTAGATCTGATAGATAGAGTGCCTGATGAACTATGGATGGAGGTTCATGACATTGTACAGAAGACAGGGATCAAGACCATCCCTATGGAAAAGAAATGCAGAAAAGCAAAATGGCTGTCGGAGGAGGTCTTACAAATAGCTGTGAGGAGAAGAGAAGCGAAAAGCAAAGGAGAAAAGGAAAGATATAAGCATCTGAATGCAGAGTTCCAAAGAATAGCAAGGAGAGATAAGAAAGCCTTCCTCAGCGACCAATGCAAAGAAATAGAGGAAAACAACAGAATGGGAAAGACTAGAGGTCTCTTCAAGAAAATTAGAGTTACCAACGGAACATTTCATGCAAAGATGGGCTCGATAAAGGACAGAAATGGTATGGGCTTAACAGAAGCAGAAGATATTAAGAAGAGGTGGCAGGAATACACAGAAGAACTGTACAAAAAAGATCTTTATGACCAGAGATCACTCACCTAGAGCCGGACATCCTGGAATGTGAAGTCAAGTGGGCCTTATAAAGCATCACTACGAACAAAGCTAGTGGAGGTGATGGAATTCCAGTTGAGCTATTTCAAATCCTGAAAGACGATGCTTTGAAAGTGCTGCACTCAATATGCCAGCAAATTTGGAAAACTCAGCAGTGGCCACAGGACTGGAAAATGTCAGTTTTCATTCCAATCCCAAAGAAAGGCAATGCCAAAGAATGCTCAAACTACTGCACAATTGTACTCATCTCACACGCTAGTAAAGTAATGCTCAAAATTCTCCAAGCCAGGCTTCAGCAATACATGAACCGTGAACTTCCTGATGTTCAAGCTGGTTTTAGAAAAGGCAGAGGAACCAGAGATCAAATTGTCAACATCTGCTGGATCATGGAAAAAGCAAGAGAGTTCCAGAAAAACATCTATTTCTGCTTTTTTGACTATGCCAAAGCCTTTGACTATGTGGATCACAATAAACTGTGGAAAATTCTTCAAGAGATGGGAATACCAGGCCACCTGACCTGCCTCTTGAGAAACCTATATGCAGGTCAGGAAGCAACAGTTAGAACTGGACATGGAACAACAGACTGGTTCCAAATAGGAAAAGGAGTACGTCAAGGCTGTATATTGTCACCCTGATTATTTAACTTCTATGCAGAGTACATCATAAGAAATGCTGGACTGGAAGAAACACAAGCTGGAATCAAGATTGCCAGGAGAAATATCAATAACCTCAGATATGCAGATGACACCACCCTTATGGCAGAAAGTGAAGAGGAACTCAAAAGCCTCTTGATGAAAGTGAAAAAAGAAAGTGAAAAAGTTGGCTTAAAGCTCAACATTCAGAAAACGAAGATCATGGCATCTGGTCCCACCACTTCATGGGAAATAGATGGGGAAACAGTGGAAACAGTATCAGACTTTATTTTTCTGGGCTCCAAAATCACTGCAGATGGTGACTGCAGCCATGAAATTAAAAGACGCTTACTCCTTGGAAGGAAAGTTATGACCCAACCTAGATAGCATATTCAAAAGCAGAGACATTACTTTGCCAACAAAGGTTCATCTAGTCAAGGCTATGGTTTTTCCTGTGGTCATGTATGGATGTTAGAGTTGGACTGTGAAGAAGGCTGAGCGCCGAAGAATTGATGCTTTTGAACTTTGTGTTGGAGAAGTCTCTTGAGAGTCCCTTGGACTGCAAGGAGATCCAACCAGTCCATTCTGAAGAAGATCAACCCTGGGATTTCTTTGGAAGGAATGATGCTAAAGCTGAAACTCCAGTACTTTGGCCACATCATGCGAAGAGTTGACTAAATGGAAAAGACTCTGATGCTGGGAGGGATTGAGGGCAGGAGGAGAAGGGGACGACAGAGGATGAGATGGCTGGATGGCATCACTGACTCGATGGACGTGAGTCTGAGTGAACTCCGGGAGTTGGTGATAGACAGGGAAGCCTGGTGTGCTGCGATTCATGAGATCTCAAAGAGTCGGACACGACTGAGCAACTGAACTAAACTGTACTGAACTGAGAGATAAGTAAGCTTATCAATGCAATTAAATAAAATAATGGATTAAGGATATGATCACAGTTTAAACATCATGAATAGTGTGCTGCATCATCCTAAATCTGGTACAAGGAGTGTGTGAGTCTCCATGCTGTTTGTCAGTCATCCATAGTTGTCTGGTTGCTTTGAAAACTCATTCTTCACCAAGAGATGAGGAAAAGATTAGATTACAGTAATTGCTACCTATGTGTGTATGTGTCAAAAGAATTCAGTTTGAGTGATTCATCCACACTAGTGATTCTCCTGCCTCTAATCCTTAGAATGTTGTTCTAAAGCTCTCTGCTCAAGAACAGTAAACAGTCAGAATGATTTATTCCTGATGTTGAATACACATCAGTACCTCCTTTCCTTTAATACAAAAATCTGCTTAATAACATACACTTTAAGCACACCGTTTTGATAGTAGTTGACAACATAGACTTTGGAATCAGATAAACTGGGATTCAAACCCCTGTTCTGCTCATTTTAGTTGTGGTATTTTGGACAAGGCATTTTATAGATAAGGAAATTGGGATTTTGAGAAGTTAAATAAAGAGAGTTTAATTTTACAAAATGGTGTACCTTCTAAATTATTACTATTTTAGTAAGTACATTTTGCACATTAAATCAGAAAGTAAATTATGTATAGAGTTGGATTTGACATTGCAGGAAGAATTTATTTTTCATAGCATCTAATCACAAAGTCATGAGTCCAGTAGCATGGTGACCCAGATTTTAGAATTCCCAGTAATCACACAAAATGATATAAATTTCAAATGCACAGTCTAGTGATCACTCATTTAAGACCCTTAATAAATATTTACTGAATGAACAGTAGAGTTTAAAAGGAACAGATGATATTTTAGTCATACTTTGAGTGTAGATAGCCTTTCCAAAGGTATTTTCACATGATTATTTCACAAATATGAAAGATGTGGTACAAAAAAAAAATTCCCTGTTGTCCCATAAGCTGTTAGATATTTGAACAAAATGTGAATTACGGGATCTAGAAATTGCCTTGAAAAGAGATTGAAACTGTTGTGTAGCAACCGCCACTTGCTAAATTTTATGTCAGTTATTTAAAATTTAGAATATTTTAATTTTTTCAAATATTGCATAAGACAAATATGCAGTTATTGATAATAATGAGTGGGGAGAGGGATTTTGTTAATGTTAAAGCAAACATTTGCTAATTCCAATCAGGTGACTAAAGAAGACAGAAAAGCCTGGTATGTTTACATTTTTAACTGGCTTTGAGCACAACACACGCTATTTATAAATGGCATTCTCAATTTTATAAAAGCTTCTCCCCAATTCCAAAGACGCTTGTAAATTCTGTACGAATTCTGGAGCAATTTAATTTTCTTAGACAATATCTGTCAACATGTCAACCTCTGCATTAGCAAAATTATTTCTATTTAACAATCTGTATTGATCCTAGCTAATAGGTGACACTTGCCAACCAGTTTTACAGGGTTGTGTGATAGCATCTGGTTATCAGCAGAATTTTGGAAGTAAGACTTTCAGAAGGATTCTGAAAAGAAGGATAAACATCTGAGATTTGTTCTTTATCACCTGTCCCAGTCTCTTGTCCAGAATGAAAATGATGACTGGACCTCCAAAAGACATTTTGGACCATGAGGTCATTGTGAAAGCAAAGGACTAGTAAAACAAATTGACAGAAGGAACATGGGAACCTGACAATCACTGAGATACTCTATCAGCCTTGAGCTGCCTATCTTGTTGCTTTCTCTACATAAAAGAAAAATAACTTATATCTCACTTGAAAGTGAAAGTGTAAGTCACTCAGTTGTCTTTGACTCTTTGCAACTCCATGGACTGTAGCCCATCAGTCCATGGGATTCTTCAGGCAAGAATACTGGAGTGGGTAGCCATTCCCTTCTCCAGGGGATCTTCCCCACCCAGGGATTGAACCAGGGTCTCCCATGTTGCAGGAAGATTCTTTACCATCTGAGCCACCAGGGAACTTACTTAAACAACTATTATTTTAAAGTGAAAGAAAGTGAAAGTGAAATAACCCAGTCTTGTCAGACTTTTTGCAACCCCATGATTCCCTGGTGGCTCTGATGGTAGAGTTTGCCTGCAATGTGGGCAAATTGATGAAAATTCAATCCCTGGGTTGGGAAGATCCCCTGGAGAAGGAAATGACAACCCACTCCAGTATTCTTGCCTGGGAAATCCCATGGATGGAGGAGCCTTGGAGACTACGGTCCCTGTGGTTGCTGGTGCTCCACTATATGCAACTGAATTTAATCCCATTTGAACAACCTGAGGGTGTTAATAGGATAGGTACTGGGCACTTCTGAAACCTCCGTGCTCCTGCTGCTTGCTACTGCACACTACTTCTCTCACTGGAAACCTCCAGTTGCAATGCTATATGACAGTTTCTACTCCAGTTTATAAAATACTGGAGACTTATTTTCACTGACCTCTAAGAGAGGTTTAGTTAAGCAGCAGTTCTCTCCCAGCAAACTCCTTATATAAACTGACACCTGTTGGACCACCCTACCAGTTGCCAGAAACATCTGAATCCTGACCAGTGACAGAAGTTTAGGATTAATATGTGATTTCTGATTCACAAGCATTATTACAAAAGCTTATTCTTCCTACTTTGAAACATATATACTACAAACACATTACAAGTGTTAAGTGAAAGATTTAAGGATAGGGCATGCCATTTGCTTTCATCTCAGTTCCTTCTTTCTTTTTGCCAAGTGAAGTGAAAGTCACTCAGTTGTGTTTGACTCTTTGTGACCCCATGGACTATACAATCCATGGGATTCTCCAGTCCAGAATACTAGAATGGATAGCCTTTCCCTTCTCCAGGGGATCTTCCCAACCCAGGGATCGAACCCAGGTCTCCTGCATTGCAGGAGGATTCTTTACCAGCTGAGCCACGAGGGAAGCCCAAGACATGGCTTTTTCCAAACCATGTGCTTCCCTGGCTTCGGATCAGTAATCAAGTAATACAGCATTTAGTTCATCACAGTGTAAACACACAACATTGGTGGGAGGAGATAAGCATCAGATTGGTAGTGAACCTATTCCTGCCCAAAAGTAAATGACACCAGGCTGGCTAGCTCCTCTGAGCAATGTGCTAAGTCGCTTCAGTCATGTCTGACTCTTTGCAACCTTATGAACTATAGCCTGCCAGGGTCCTCGGTCCTTGGGATTTTTCAGACGAGAATACTGGAGTGGGTTGTCATTTTCTCCTCTAGTGGATCTTTCTGACCCAAGGACTGAACCCGTGTTTCTTACATCTCCTGCATTGGCAGGCAGGTTCTGTACCACCAGCACCACCTGAGAAGCTCCTCTGAGCAAAGGACACAGGGAAAAGACAAGATGTTATGGAGCTTTGGTGAACAGACAGCAAAAAGTCTCTACTCTTTGCAACATCATGCTGACAACTCTCTAGAGTCAATATACTGTCTTCTTTAGGATAATTCATCATGACCTTGTGGTTGAACCTCTTACTGCTCACAAAGGACACATCAATCAGGACAGATTTTAGGCTTATCCCCTTGGCTCATCTACTAGACAAACCAGGGAAACTCTTACACCACGTAGATTAGCTCAGCAGTCTACATGACTTTAAATTTATTTCTTATGTATACCGAATACTGGCACAAATCAATCCACCCCCCCATCTTTTATGGAATTAGGAATTTACAGTTTACATTTTAGTTTGTCAGAGGAAGGAGCTAGTTACACAAGTCCAAAGGTTTCTCCTCTACCTTTCCATAACATTTTAATAGATCTAAGTGACTTGTCCATGGTCCAAAAGCCAGTAACTAATGAAATATAGATCAAATTCAGATCTCTCTGATTCCATGGTGGTGAATTTTCATATGTGAGTCTAACAGATAGATTTGATTGCTTCATTCCATCTCATAGTGCTGGGAAGGGCTTCCCTCTAAAGATTAAAATGAACATCTCATCTAGCTCCCAGAAAAAAAGATGAATCAGCAACCTGTTAAGTATCACTTTGATCCCTCTCGTCCTCTCCTGTCCTGTCCTTTGGTCCAGCTGCAGTTACAGTGACCAGCTCTTAACAGGTTCTAAGGAAACCTCCAGCCACCATGCCTCATGCTGGTGCAGGTGCAACGTACCTCTCATTTCCTCCATGGAGTGCAGTGCAGTAGGATCACACACATAATAACAGAAAAACAAAGGGCTCTATGCCCTGTAGAATAGAACTTTAACCAAAGGCAAATATTTGAGATAGTTCTTTGTCCTTCATTCCCACCAATGTACTACTCTGAAATCAGTTTACATAGCTTCCTAACAACTGCCTTTTGGGATCAACATTCTCATCTCATTCCACTTTTCCTGCTTCACTGCCTATAGTCTAAGGGGAGGCACATGACTGATGAGATTAAAATATTTCTAAACATGCCATTAAGAATTCACTATTATAAAGCGTTG
This sequence comes from Bos javanicus, assembly GCF_032452875.1. NCBI lineage: Eukaryota > Metazoa > Chordata > Mammalia > Artiodactyla > Bovidae > Bos > Bos javanicus. Next base: position 7,547,261 of record NC_083882.1, read on the forward strand.
TTTAGTTGCTAAGTTGTGTCTCTTTTGTGACCTCATGGGCTATAGTCCACCAGGCTCCTCTCGCTATGGGTTTTCCAGGCAAGAATATTGGAGTGGGTTGCTATTTCCTTCTCCAGTGGATCTTTCCAACCCAGGGATTGAACCTGTGTCTCCTGCACTGGCAGGAGGATTCTTTTTCACTGAACCACCAAGGAAGCCCTATAGTAAAGTATATTAGCATAAATTATGCTGTGGCATGTCATAAAATATATGCTGTAGCGTGTCATAAAGTACATTAAATTTGAGAACACATGTTATTTTAATGATGAAGTGATGGTAAGCATGTGTCCCCCATAAAAAAGAGTGAAAATCCAGATTATTATTGCCAGAAGTGTCCTTATAAATGGTTTTGTTCAACCTTGCATCTTAGAAATAAAGAAACTATGGCCAGAAAAGTTAGGTGACTTCTTTCAAGTCACACAGCCAGTTGATATCAAAGCTTAGTTGGCATTCAGGCTTTGCCCAAGTCTCAGCATTGTGCTTCAAACATTACATCACAATGCTTATCCTGACCGGTGACATAAGCATGCTGTCCACTTGGCAGTTTTGACACACAGAACAAAGAGTGAATCATCAGACCACCACAACTTGATGAAAACTATCCACTAAGGGCTCCAACCTATCATTCTCCATTCTCCTGAAACCTTTCTGATTGTTACACAGCTGCTTTCATTTTAGAAAGAGATAGCCATGCTTATTGTGCATGAATATTCAATCTACTTAATAGCTATATAGCAAAATGTAAAATATTCTGAATCAGTTACCAAGAATGTTATATCTCTAAGTAAAAGAACAAATAAAATTCTGTTTCCTGAGTTGGAGAGTCACTGGACAGGACTTCAGAGAATGAGCATGTAACTACAGTAACGTTTAAGTTGTCTGCACAAAACAGAAGCCAGACTCCAATCCACAAGGCTTGACTTTCTGCTACTCTTTATTTTACATCAGTGAATGAACAGTTTGCTCCAAGATACATGTTAGTTTATTTTAACAAACATCTTTTGAGGATCCACTATATTCAAGAAACTGAGCTTGTGAAAAATCTCAGAATCTGCTCAATTTTTCTCTTCCACAAAAATCTTTCACAGATATTGTAGATCTCTCTCCTTGAGTGACAACAGCATTTAAATCATGTATAATAATGGAAAAATCAGTGTGGCATTATCGGTAATACTCTTTTATTCCTTCAAGTAAAGACTTTAAATGCTACAAAGGCAGGAACTGTATTAGCTCAGTTCAGTCGCTCAGTCTTGTCTGACTATTTGCAACCCCTGGACTACAGCACACCTGCCATCCCTGTCCATCACCAACTCCCAGAGTTTACTCAAATTCATGTCCATTGAGTCAGTGCTGTCATCCAACCATCTCATCTGCAGTTGTCCCCTTCTCCTCCCACCTTCGATTTTTCCCAGCATCAGGGTCTTTTCTAATGAGTAAGTTCTTCGCATCAGGTGGCCAAAGTATTGGAGTTTCAGCTTCAGCATCAGTCCTTTCAATGAATATTCAAGACTGATTTCCTTTTGGATTGACTGGTTGGATCTCCTTATAGTCCAAGGGGCTCTCAAGAGTCTTCTTCAACACCACAGTACAAAAGCATCAATTCTTTGGCACTCAGCTTTCTCTGTAGTCCAACTCTCACATCCATACATGACCATTGGAAAAACCATAGCCTTGACTAGACGGTCCATGTCTCTGCTTTTGAATATGCTATCTAGGTTGGTCATAACTTTTCTTCCAAGGAGCAAGCGTCTTTTCATTTCATGGCTCTAGTCACAATCTGCAGTGATTTTGGAGCCAAAAAAAATTAAGTCTGTCACTGTTTCCACTGTTTCCCCATCTATTTGCCATGAAGTGATGGAACCAAATGCAATGATCTTAGTTGTCTGAATGTTGAGTTTTAAGCCAACTTTTTCACTCTTCTTTCACTTTCATCAAGAGGCTCTTTTGATTCTTCACTCTCTGCCAAAAGGGTGGTATCATCTGCATATCTGAGGTTATTGATATTTCTCCCAGCAATTGATATTTCTCCCGGCAATCTTGATTCCAGGTTGTGCTTCATTCAGCCCAGTGTTTCTCATGAGGTACTCTGCATATAAGTTAAATAAACAGGGTGACAATATACAGCCTTGACATACTCCTTTCCCAATTTGGAACCAATCTGTTGTTCGATGTCCAATTCTGACTGTTGCTTCCAGACCTGCATACAGATTTCTCAAGAGGGGGGTCTGGTGGTCTGGTATTCCCTTCTCTTTAAGTATTTCCCAAAGTTTTTTGTGGTCCACACAGTCAAAGGCTTTGGTGTAGTCAATAAAGCAGAAGTAGATGTTTTTCTGGACCTCTCTTACTTTTTCAATGATCCAATGGATGTTGACAATTTGATCTCTGGTTCCTCTGCCTTTTGTAAATCCACCTTGTACATCTGGAAGTTCACAGTTCACATACTGTTGAAGCCTGACTTGGAGAATTTTGAGCATTACTTTGCTAGCGTGTGAGATAAGTGCAATTATGCAGTAGTTTGAGCATTCTTTGGCATTGCCTTTCTTTGGGATTGGAATGAAAATTGACCTTTTCCAGTCCTGTGGCCACTGCTGAGTTTTCCAAGTTTGCTGGCATATTGAGTGTAGCACTTTTACAGCATCATCTTTTAGGATTTTAAATAGCTTAACTGGAACTATATATGTGTATATTTTGTTGTATGTTATAATCCCTAGTGTCTATACATTACACAGCATGTACAAGAATTTATTGAAAGTACTTACTGAATTAATTTTTGAATCACTTAATCTTAGTCCTTCCCTGTGTGATAGCCAACTTTTCCCAGTTTACTGGGAATTTTCTTATTTTTCACCAAAAGTCCTGTATCCTGGGATATTCCTAAGTCTAAGGTAAAAGAGTAAAGTTGACTACCCTATTATGAGAGTTCACCAGCTGGCCAACTCATGAAAAATATGTCTTCTAAAATTACATACTCTGAGACTTTGCTGGATATGTAATAAATATACATTTATTCTGATTTTTATCTCTAGATACTTTTCTAACCAAAACTCTTTAAAAAGAGATTTTGTTTTGAAAGACTATTCCCAAAAATCTATCTTCAAACAACTAGAATTATCTTGAAGAATCTGCTCTCTGGCAAGAAATAAATTCCTCCATCATTAAAATCTGACTCACAGAGATGCTCAAGCAACCAAAGGTCAGGGCAGTTCAGAGGCAAGAGGAGAACACAGTGGCCTGGCAAGGCCCCCTGAAGGGCCCAAAGGCTTCAGACATCAAAGTGAGAGAAGGCAATTTCCCTTCGTTATTAGTGAGTGGCTAATATCTTGTAATCTTTCTTTGCTGCAGCAGTACTGGCAGTTCCAATTTTTTTTTTGTCCCACATCCTGAAGGTGTCATAAAAATTGTAGAAAGCATTCTTCATTAGCTTAAGATTTTCTATTAATTTCTTTTATTCAATTTCTCTTTTATGTCTCAAATAAATACTGTAATACATATATTCTTATTATGTTAAAAATAGGAAATATATGAAATAAATAATTTCAAGTACAAGAAATCAACATTACCTTTATTAGCCCTACCATAGTTTGTCATCAGGGCAAACAACAGGGAGGGAGCACGTCCCTTTCCAACAGAAAATTGGATTAAAGATTTATTGAGCATGGCCCACCCATCAGCACAAGACCCAGATTCCTCCACAGTCAGTTTCTCCCATCAGGAAGCTTCCATAAGCCTTTTATCCTTGTCCATCAGAGGACAGACAGACTGAAAACCATGATCACAGTAAACTAAACAAACTGATCACATGGATCACAGCCTTGTCTAACTCAATGAAACTATGAGCCATGCAGTGTAGGGCCACCCAAGACAAATAGGTCATGGTGGAGAGTTCTGACAAAATGTACACAGGAGAAGGAAACGGCAAACCAGAATTCTTGCCTTGAGAATCTCAAGAACAGTATGAAAAGGCAAAAAGATAAGACACTGAAAGATGAACTCCCCAGGTTGGTAGGTGTCCAACATGCTACTGGAGAAGAGCGGAGAAATAACTCCAGAAAGAATAAGGAGATGGAGCAAAGCAAAAACAATGCCCAGCTATGGATGTGACTGGTGATGGAAGTAAAGTCAGATGCTGTAAAGATTGCATCAGTTCAGTTCAGTTCAGTCGCTCAGTCGTGTCCGACTCTTTGCGACCCCATGAATCGCAGCACGCCAGGCCTCCTGGTCCATCACCAACTCCCGGAGTTCACTCAGACTCACGTCCATCGAGTCAGTGATGCCATCCAGCCATCTCATCCTCTGTCGTGCCCTTCTCCTCCTGCCCCCCCAATCCCTCCCAGCATCAGAGTCTTTTCCAATGAGTCAACTCTTCGCATGAGGTGGCCAAAGTACTGGAGTTTCTGCTTTAGCATCATTCCTTCCAAAGAAATCCCAGGGCTGATCTCCTTCAGAATGGACTGGTTGGATCTCCTTGCAGTCCAAGGGACTCTCAAGAGTCTTCTCCAACACCACAGTTCAAAAGCATCAATTCTTCAGTGCTCAGCCTTCTTCACAGTCCAACTCTCACATCCATACATGACCACAGGAAAAACCATAGCCTTGACTAGACGGACCTTTGCATAGGAATCTGTAATTATTTTTAGTATATGTGCTGCTGTAATTTTGGGTCCATAAATCAAAGTAAATTGGAAGTGGTCAAACAGGAGATGGCAAGAATGATTGTCAACATTTTAGGAATCAGTGAACTGAAATGGACCAGAATGGATGAGCTTAATTAAGATGACCATTATATCTACTATTGTGGGCAAGAATCTTTGGAAGAAAAGGAGTGTCCCTCATAGTCAACAAAACAGTCCAAACTGAAGTACTTGGGTGCAGTCTCAAAAATGACAGAATGATCTCTGCTCATTTCCAAGGCAAACCATTCAACACTACAGTAATGCAAGTCTAGGCCCAAACACTAGCACCAAAGAAGCTGAAGTTGAACCATTCTATGGTAATCTATAAGACTGTCTAGAACTAACAGAAAAAAAAGATTTTCTTTTCATCATAGGAGATTGGCATGCAAAAATAGGAAGTCAAGAGATAACTGGAGTAATAAGAAAGTTACTCCAACAGAAGAAATATACAAAAAATATCTTCATGACCCAAATAACCAGGATGGTATGATCACTCACCTAGAGCCAGATATCCTGGAATGTGAAGTTGAGTGGGCCTTAGGAAGCATCACTATAAGCAAAACTAGTGGAGGTGATGGAATTACAGTTTAGCTATTTCAAATCCTAAAAGATGATGCTGTGGAAGTCCTTCACTCAATATGTTGGCATATTTGGAAAACTCAGCAGAGGCCACTGGACTAGAAAAGGTCAATTTCCATTCAAATCCCAAAGAAAGGCAATGCCAAAGAAAATTCAAACTACTGCACAAAGGCACTCATCTCATAGACTAGCAAAGTAATGTTCAGAATTCTCCAAGTCAGGCTTCAACAGTATGTGAACCATGAACTTCCAGATGTTCAAGCTGGATTTAGAAAGGCAGAGGAACCGGAGATCAAATTCCCGACATCCAATCATTGAAAATCATCTTGATCATTGAAAAAGTGAGAGTTCCAAAAAAAACCCATCTACTTCTGCTTTATTGACTACACCAAAGCTTTTGACTGTGTGGATCACAACAAACTCTGGAAAATTCTTAAAGAGATGGGAATAGCAGATCACCCTACCTGCCTTCTGAGAAATCTGTATGCAGGTCCAGAAGCAACAGTTAGAACTGGACATGGAAAAACAGATTGGTTCCAAATTGGGAAAGGAGTCTGTCAAGGCTGTATATTATCACTCTGCTTGTTTAAAATTACATGCAGAGTACATCATGCAAAATGCCAGGCTGGATGAAGCACAAGCTGAAGTCAAGATTGCTGGGAGAAATATCAATAACCTCAGACATGCAGATAACACCACCTTTATGGCAGAAAGTGAAGAGGAAATAAAGAGCCTCTTGATGAAAGTGAAAGAGGAGAGTGAAAAAGCTGGCTTAAAACTCAACATTCAGAAACTAAGGTCATGGTATCCAGTCCCATCACTTCATGGCAAATAGATGGGGAAACAATGGAAACAGTGAGAGATTTTTTTTTTTTTTTGGGGGGGGGGCTCCAAATTCACTGAAGATGGTGACTAAAGCCATGAAATTAAAAGATGCCAGCTCCTTGGTATAAAAGCTATGACCAATCTAGATAGCATATTAAAAAGCAGAGATAGTACTTTGCCAACAAAGGTCTATCTAGTCAAAGGTATGGTTTTTCCAGTAGTCATGTGTGGATGTGAGAGTTGGACTATAAAGAAAGCTGAGCACCAAAGAATTGATGCTTTTGAACTGTGGTGTTGGAGAACATTCTCGAGAGTCCCTTGGACTGCAAGTAGATCCAACCAGTCAATCTGAAAGGAAATCAGTCCTGAATATTCATTGGAAGAACTGATGCTGAAGCTGCAATACTTTGGCCACCTGATGTGAAGAACTGACTCATTGGAGAAGACCTTGATGCTGGGCAAGATTGAAGGCAGGAGAATGGGATGACAGAGGATGAGATGCTTGGATGGCATCAACAACTCAATGGATATGAGTGTGAGCAAGCTCCAGGAGTTGGTGATGGGCAGGGAATCTGGCATGCTACAGTCCATGGGGTTGCAAGGGGTCAGACATGACTGAGCAGCTGAACTGAACTGTAGAGGCAAGTTTGGTCTTGCAGTACAAAATACAGCAGGGAAAAGCTAACAAAGTTTTGCCAAGAGATCTCACTGGTCATAGCAAACACCACTTCGAACAACACAAGAGACAACTTTACAGATGGACATCACCACATGATCTATATGGAAATCAGATTAATTATATTCTTTGCAGCCGAAGATGATGAAGCTTTACATAGGCAGCAAAAACAAAACCGGGAGCTGATTGTGGCTCAGATCATGAACTCCTTATTGCAAAATTCAGACTTAAATTAAGAAAGTAGAGAAAATCACTACACTTTTCAGATGTGAGCTAAATCAAATCCCTTACTATTATACAGTGGAAGTGACAAACAGATTTGAGGAATTAGATCTGATAGAGTGTCTGAGAACTATGGACAGAGGTTCATGACATTGTAAAGGAGAAAGTGATCAAGACCATCCCCAAGAAAAACATAAGCAAAAAGACAAAATGATTCTCTGAGGAGGCCTGACAAATAGCTGAGAAAAGAAGAGAAGCAAAAAGCAAAAGAGAAAAGGTAAGACATACCCATCTGAATGCAGAAATCCAAAGAATAGCAAGGATAGATAAGAAAGTTTTTCTCAGTGATCAATGCAAAGAAATAGAGGTAAACATTAGAAAGGGAGACTAGAGATCTCTTCAAGAAAATTAGAGATACCAAAGGAATATTTCATGCAAAGATGGGCAAAATAAAGGACAAAAACTTTATGGACCTAACATAAACAGAAGATTTTAAGAAGAGCTGGCAAGAATACAGAGAACTATACAGAAAAGATCTTCATGACCACAGTGGTGTGATCACTAACCTAGAGCCAGACATCCTGGACTGCAAAGTCAAGAAGGCCTCAGGACGCATCGCTACAAACAAAGCTAGTGGAGGTGATGGTTAGCTATTTCAAATTCTAAAATATGATGCTGTGAAGTGCTACACTCAGTATCTTAGCAAATCTGGAAAACTCAGCAGTGGCCTCAGGACTGGAAAAGATCAGTTTTCATTCCAATATCAAAGAAAGGCAATGCCAAATAAAGTTCAAACTACTGCACAATTGCACTCATCTCACACATTACCAAAGTAATGCTCAAAATTTTCCAAGTGATGCTTCAACAGTACACAACCTGAGAACTTCCAGATGTTCAAGATGGATTTAGAAGAGGTGGAGTAACCCGAGATGATCAAATTGCCATCCTCCACTGGATCACGGAAAAAGCAAGAGAGTTCCAGAAAAACATCTATACCTGCTTTATTGACTACACCAAAGCCTTTGACTGTGTGGATCACAACAAACTGTGGAAAATTATTAAAAGAGATGGGTTTAACAGATTCCTGAGAAATCTGTATGCAAGTAAAGAAGCAACAGCTAGAACCAGACATGGAGCAATGGACTGGTTCCAAAGTACAAAAGGAGTATGTCAAGGCTGTGTATTGTCACCCTGTTTATTTAACTTATATGCAGAGTGCATCACGTGAAATGCAGGGCTGGATGAAGCACAAGCTGGAATCAAGATTTCCAGGAGAAATATCTATTACCTCAGATATGTAGATGACACCACTGTTATTGCAGAAAGCAAAGAAGAACTAAAGATCCTCTTGATGAAAGTGGAAGAGGAGAGTGAAAAAATTGGCTAAAAACTCAACATTCAGAAAACAAAGATCATGGCATCCAGTCCCATCACTTCATGGCAAATTGTTAGGAAACAATGGAAACAGTGACAAACTTTATATTCTTGGTCTCCAAAATCACTGCAGATGGTGACTGCAGCCATGAAACTAAAAGACACTTGCTCCTTTGAAGAGAAGGTATAACCAACCTAGACAGTATATTAAAAAGCAGAGATAGTACTTTGCCAGCAAAGGTCCATCTAGTCAAGCTACGGTTTTTCCAGTAGTCATGTATGGATGTGAGAGTTGGACTATAAAGAAAGCTAAGCACTGAAGAATTGATGCTTTTGAACTGTGGTGTTGGAGAAGATTCTTGAGAGTCCCTTGGACTGCAAGGAGATCCAACCAGTCTAACCTAAAGGAGATCAGTCCTGGGTGCTCATTGGAAGGATTGATGCTGAAACTGAAGCTCCAATACTTTGGCTACCTGATTCAAATAACTGACTCATTTGAAAATACCCTGATGCTGAGGAAGATTGAGAGCAGGACGAGAAGGGGATGATATAGGATGAGATGGTTGGTTGACATCACCGACTGGATGGATGTGAGTTTGAACAACCTCTGGGAGTTGACAATGGACCAGGAAGCCTGGCATGCTGCAGTCCATGAGGGTGCAAAGAGTCAGACACAACTGAGTGACTGAACTGCACTTAGTTATACCCAAGCCTGCTCAAATCTTTTCCTCCCTTTTGGGAACTGTCGTAAATGATTTAGTGTGCATTGTTCTTGGACTTTTTTAAAGAAGTGAAAAAGTGAAAGTTGCTCAGTTGTGTCCGAATCTTTACAACCTCAGGGACTATATAGCCCATAGAATTCTCCAGGCTAGAGAATGAGTGGGTAACCTTTCCCTTCTCCAGGGGTTCTTCCCAACCTGGATCAAACCTGGGTCTCCTGCATTTCAGGTGGATTCTTTACCTGCTGAGCCACAAGGGAAGCCCAAGAATACTGGAGTGGGTAGCCTATCCCTTCTCCAGGGATCTTCCCGACCCAGGAATTGAACTGGGGTCTCCTGCCTTACAGGCAGATTCTTTACCAACTGTGCTATTAGCAAAGCATATATTACATATAAATATATAATTTCTTCATAAATAGAGTCATCTTTTTGCAATTGCTATTTCACATATATATCCCAGAGAATTGTCCATTAGTAATATAATTTACCTCATTGCTTTTTATTCTTGTCTGTATATAGCTATTAAACATTTATCCTTATGTCAATGTGTGCTTTCTAGTCTTTTATACATTTTGTTTTCAATTGGAGGATAATTACTTTACAATAGTGGGGTGGTTTCTGTCACACATCAGCATGAATCGGCCATAGGTATATGGTCCCCTCCCTCTTGAACCTCCCTCCCACCTCCACCTCCATCCCACCCCTCTAGGTTGTCACAGAGTATTGGCTTTGAGTTCCCTGGGTCACACAGCAAATTCCCACTAACTATCTGTTTTACATATGGTAATGTATATGTTTCAATGCTACTCTGTCAAATCATCCCACTCTCTCCTTCCCCCACTGTATCCAAAAGTCTGTCCTTCATGTCTGTGTCTCCTTCGCTGCCCTGCAAATAGGATCATTGGTACCATCTCTCTAGATTCCATACATAAGTGTTAATATATAATATTTGCCTAGTCTTTTTTAAATAATGACAAATGGAGACATATAATTTATAGGATTTTATGAAACATAAAGGAGTTTTAAACTACAAAAAGTATATAATCAATAGATTATCATAAAGTTTCTAAGTTCACACTTCAGGAAGGATAGTACTATGTATATAGTTTTTAAATTTAAAAGATTTAGATAACAATCTAAATTAACAATCCTTAATTTACCCATTCCAGTATTCTTGGGCTTCCCTTGTGACTCAGCTGGTTAAGAATCTGCCTGCAATGCAGGAGACCTGGGTTTGATCCCTGGGTTGGGAAGATCCCCTGGAGAAGGGAAACGCTACCCAAGTCAGTATTCTGGCCTGGAGAATTCCGTGGACTGTATAGTCCATGGGGTCGCAAAGAGTCGGACACGACTGAGCAAATTTCACTTTCACTTTCTTTAATTTAGATACAGTACAAGTATACATTTCTGTAGGTTTTATGGAATATACTGAGTCATAGATGTACCACAGGGAACAAAACAATTACCTCATCACAAAAATCTCATGTTGCCCCCTTGCAGTCAACTTCACCCCTTACCATACTGCTAGAAACTACTTTCCGTTCTCTGTCATAATTGTTTTATCTTTTTCAGAATGTCATATGCATGACATCTTACAACATGTCACATCTGAGACTGGGTTCCTTAACTTACCTGCTTTTAAGGTCATCCATGCTGTTGTATGGATCAGGAGCTCCTTGCTTTCTATTGCTGAGCATCCACTGTGTGGTCAAAACCACAGTTTATTTATCAGTTCACCTATGGAAGGACAGTTGGGTTATTTCTAGCTTTTGATGATGCTACTATAAGCATTTGTGCTTAGACTTTTGTGTGAATGTAAGTTTTCACTTCTCTAGGAGTCAGTTCACTAGGTCACTTAATAAAGTGTGATAAACTTACAAGAAATTTCCAGTTTTCAGAGTGGCTGTAGCATTTTACATTCCTACCAGAATATATGAGTATTCTAGTTGCTATGTGTTTTTCCTACTTTTTATATACACAGTATTTTTTATTTATTTCATCCATTTCAATAGGTATATAGTGATATTTGATTTTGATTTAATTTGCATTTTACTAATGACCAATGATTTGGGAGCTGCCCTGGTGACCCAGAGGATAAAGAAGCTGCTTACAGTGTGGGACACCAACGTTCCATCCCTGAGTTAGGAAGATCCCCTGTAGAAGGGAGTGGCAACCCACTGCAGTATTCTTGTCTCAATAGAGCGAGGATCCTGGCAGACTACAGTCTATAGGATTGCAAAGAGTTGGACACAACTGAGCCACTAACACTTTCTTTTTCACTTTCAATGATTTTGAACATCTTTTAATGGGATTATTTCACCACTGTATATGCTTTTTGATAATGTGTCTGATCGAATCTTTTGGAATTTCATACGAAATCCATTGTTCTCTTCTCAATGTTGAGTTTTACTCTTTATCTTTTACTAAAGGATATTGATGAACAGTGCTTCCCTGGTGGCTAAGATGGTAAAGAATCTGCTGCAATGTGGGAGACCTGGGTTTAATCCCTGGATGGATAAGATCCCCTGGAGAAGGGAATAGCAACACACTTCAGTATTCTTGCCTGGGAAATTCCAGGGACAGAGAAGCCTTGCAGCTACAATCCATGGTCTTGCACAGAGATGGACACAACTGAAATGACATGAAAATTAAAATATTGATTAACAATATTACATTAGTTTCATTGTACAACATAGTGATTCAACAGTCAAATACATTACAAAATGATCACCCTTTTGTAAAGTACAGGCCAGTAACCATCTGTCACCATAAAAAGTTACAGTATTATTCCTTATGCTATATATTATATCCTGTGACTTGTTCAGTTGCTCAGTCATGTCTGACTCTTTGAAACATGGATTGCAGGATGCCAGTCTTCCCTGTCCTTCACCATCTCCCTGGAGCTTGCTCAAAGTCATGTCCATTGAATCATTGATGTCATCAACTATCTCATCCCCTGTTGTCCCCTTCTCCTCCTGCCTTTTATCTTTCCCAGCACTGGGGACTTTTGTAATAAGTTGGCTCCTTGCATTAGGTGGCCAAAGTATTGGAGCTTCAACTTAGCATCAGTCCTTCCAATGAAGATTCAGGATTGATTTGCTTCACAATTGACTGGTTTGATCTTGCAGTCCAAGGGACTCTCAAGAGTCTTCTCCAACACCACAGTTCAAAAGCACCAGTTCTTCAGAGCTCAGCCTTCTTGAAGGTCCAACTCTCACATCCATGCCTGACTACTGGGAAAACCATAATTTTGGACAGACAGACCTTTGTTGGCAAAGTAATGGCTCTACTTTTTAATATGCTGCCTAGGTTGGTCATAGCTTTTCTTCCAAGGAGCAAGCATGTTTTAATTTCATGGCTGCAGTCACCATCATAAGTGATTTTGTAGCCCCCAAAAAGAAAGCTTGTCACCGTTTCCATTGTTTCCCCATCTATTTTCCATGAAGTGATGGGACTGGATGCCATGACCTTTGTTGTTTGAATGTTGAGTTTTATGCCAGCTTTTTCACTCTTCTCTTTCACCTTCATCAATAGGCTCTTTAGTTCCCCTTCACTTTCTGCCATAAGGGTGGTATCATCTGCATATCTGAGGTTATTGATATTTCCCCCAGGGAATCTTGATTCCAGCTTGTGCTACATCCAGTGTGGCATTTCACATGCTGTACTCTGAATATACGTTAAACAAACAGGGTGACAATATACAGCCTTGACATACTCCTTTCCCAATTTGAAAGCAGTTGGTTGTTTCATGTCCAGTTCTAACTGTTGCTTCTTGACCTGCATACAGATTTCTCAGGGGGTCCAGGGGTAAGGTAGTCTGGTATTCCCATTACTTTAAGAATTTTCCATAGGTTATTTTGAGCCACACAGCCAAAGGCTTTAGCCTAGTCAATGAAGCAGAAGTAGATGTTTTTCTGGAGCTCTCTTGCTTTTTCTATGATCCAACTGAGGTTGGCAATTTGATCTCTGGTTCCCCTGCCTTTTCTAAATCCTGCTTGAATATCTGGAAGTTCTCAATTTATGTGCTGTTGAAGCCTCGCTTGGAGAATTTTGAGCATTACTTGTCTAGTGTGTGAGATGAGTCCTATTGTGCAGTAGTTTGAACATTCTTTGGCATTGCCTTTCTTCAGGATTGGAGTGAAAACAGACCTTTTCCAGTCCTCTGGCCACTGCTGAGTTTTCCAAATTTGCCAACATGTTGAGTGAAGCACTTTTACAGAATCATCTTTTACAATTTGAAATAGCTCAGTTGGAATTCCAGCATTTCCACTAGCTTTGTTCATAGTGATGCTTCCTGAGGCCTACCTGACTTCACACTCCAGGATGTCTGGTCTACATGAGTGATCTCACCATCGTGGCTATCTGGGACATGAAAATCTTTTCTGTATAGTTCTTCTCTGTTTCTTGCCACCTCTTCTTAATATCTTCAGCTTCTGTTAGATCCAAACCATTTGTGTCCTTTGTTGTGCCCATCTTTGTGTGAAGCATTCCATTGGTATCTCTAATTTTCTTGAAGAGATCTTTAGTCTTTCCTTTTCTAATGTTTTACTCTATTACTTTGCATTGATCACTGAGGAAGGCTTTCTTATCTCTCTTTGCTGTTCTTTGGAACTCCACTTTCATAAGGTATATCTTTCCTTTTCTCCTTTGCCCTTTGCTTCTCTTCTTTTGTCAGCTATTTGTAAGGCCTCCTCAGAGAACCATTTGCCTTTTTGCATTTCTTTATCTTAGGGATGGTTTTGATCACCACCCCCTTTACAATGTTATGAACCTCTGTCCAAAGTTCTTTAGGCATTCTATCAGATCGAATCCCTTGAATCTATTTCTCACTTCCACTCTATAATCCTAAGAGATTTGATTTAGGTCACACCTGAATGGTCTAGTTTTCTCTACTTTCTTCAATTTAAACCTGAATTTGGCAATAAGGAGTTCATGGTCTGAGCCACAGTCAGCTCTTATTGTTGCTTTTGTTTACTGTGTAGAGCTTCTCCATCTTTGGCTGCAAAGAATATAATAAATATGATTTAAGTATTGACCATCTGGTGATGTCCATGTATAGAGTTACCTTTTGTGTCATTGGTAGAGTGTGTTTGCTATGACCAGTATTCTCTCTTGGCAAAACTTTGTTAGCCTTTGCCCTGCTTCATTTTGTACTCCAAAGCCAAACTTCCCTGTTACTCCAGGTATCTCTTGGCTGCCTACTTTTGCATTCCGGTCTTCTGTGATGAAAAGAATGTTTTTTTGGTGTTAGTTCTAGAAGGTTATGTGGGTCTTCATAGAACTGTTCAAGTTTAGCTTATTTGGCATCCTGTAACTAATATATTTTAAACTTGGAATCTTCTATTCTTAATCCCTTTACCTATTTAACAAGTTTCCTCTCTGTATCTAAAGTCTGTTTCTGTTTTGTTTTGCTTGTTTTGTTTTTTAGATTCCATATATAATCATCACACAGTATTCATCTTTCTATATCTGACTTATTTCACTTAATACTCTCTAGGACCATCTATGTTGGTATGTTGTCACAAATGACATGATTTCATTCCTTTTTATGACAAAGTGATATTTCATTGTGACACACACTACTTCTTTTTTATTCATTCATCTATCTATTGATAGACAAATAGATTGCTTCCATATCTTGACCATTATAAATAATGTGGCTGTGAACATATAAGTACATATATATTTTTGAATTGGTGTTTTCTTGTCTTTGAATAAATGCCAGAATTGCATGATCATATGGTAATTCCATTTTAAATATTTTGAGGAGCCTCCATATGGTTTTTATAGTGGCTATACGAATTTAAAATTCCCATCAACAGTGCACAAAAGTTCCCTTATCTCCACATTCTCTGCAATATTTTTTATTTTTTGTCTTTCTTGATGATAGCCATTCTGAAAAGTGTGAAGTGGTACCTCACTGTGGTTTTGATTTGCATTTCCCTAATAATTAGTGATGTTGAGTATTTTTTCATGTGTCTGTTGGCCATCTGTATGTCTTCTTTGAGAAATGTCTATTTAGGTCCGATGCTCATTTTTCTAAATGGATTCTTTTTTATATTGAGTTGTGTGATTTCTTTAGGAAATTTTGATCTTAAACCTTAGCAAATATATTGTTTGAAAATATTTTCTCCCATTTGGTAGGTTGACTTTTAACTTTGTTAATGGTTTTCTTCCCTGTGCAAGTTTTCTGGTTCATGGTAGTCTCATTTATTTGTTTATGCTTTTGTTTCCTGACGGGACAGATCCAAAACTTATTGCTAAGATCAATGCCAAGGAGCATACTTAGTTGCTTGTTATTTATTTATTTATTTATTTTGGTAGGGATGAACTGAACTCAGGGGTTTAATGGATTTAGGTGTTATATTTAAGTCTTGAATCCATTTTGAATTTATTTTTGTGTGTGGTATAAAACTTGTTCAGATTAATTCTTTTTCATATAGCTGTTCAATTTTCACCATTTGTTGAAGAGGTTGTCTTTTTCCCATTGGATATTCTTCCCTCCCTTGCTGTAGATTAACTGATCATATAAGTATGGCTATATTCTCGGCTGTCAATCCTATTCCATTGATCTGTGTGTCCACTTTCATGCAGGCACCATACTGCTTTTATTACTATAGCTTTATGGTATAGTTTGAAATCAGGAAGTGTGATATCTTCAGCTTTGTTCTTCTCAAGATACTTTTTGGTTATTTGGAGAATTTGTGTTTCCATAAAAAATAAATTTGTATTATTAGTTCTGGTTCTGTGGAAAATGCCCTTGGTATTTGATAAGGATTCCATTGAATCTGCAGATTGCCTTGGGTAGTATAGTCATTTTAACAATATTAATTCTTCCAATTGATGAACATCTTTCCATTTGTATGTATCATCTTCAATTTCTTTCATCAATATCTTATAGTTTTCAGTGTAAAGGTCTTTCACCACCTGGTTAGGTTTATTCCTAGATATTTCATTCATTATGCTGAAATAGTAAATGGAATTGTTTTCCTAATTTCTTTCTGATACTCCAATTTTAATGTAAAGAAGTGCAACAGATTTCTTTTATATTAATTTTGCATACTGCAGAAAGTGAAAAGGAACTAAAAAGCCTCTTGATGAAAGTGAAATGGGAGAGTGAAAAAGTTGGCTTAAAGCTCAACGTTCAGAAAACTAAGATCATGGCATCTGGTCCCATCATTTCATGGCAAATAGATGGGGAAACAGTGGAAAAAGTGTCAGACTTTATATTTTGGGGCTCCAAAATCACTGCAGATGGTGATTGAAGCCATGAAATTAAAAGATGCTTACTCCTTGGAAGCAAAGTTATGGCCAACCTAGATAGCATATTCAAAAGCAGAGACATTACTTTGCCAACAAAGGTCCATCTAGTCAAGGCTATGGTTTTCCCTGTGGTCATGCATGGATGTGAGAGTTGGTCTGTGAAGAAAGCTGAGCACTGAAGAATTGATGCTTTTGAACTGTGGTGTTGGAGAAGACTCTTGAGAGTCCCTTGGACTGCAAGCAAATCCAACCAGTCCATTCTAAAGGAGGTCAGTCCTGGGTGTTCTTTGGAAGGAATGATGCTAAAGCTGAAACTCCAGTATTTTGGCCACCTTATTGAACAGTTGACTCATTGGAAAAGACTCTGATGCTGGGAGGGATTGGGGGCAGGAGAAGAAGGGGACGACAGAGGATGAGATGGCTGGATGGCATCACTGACTTGATGGACGTGAGTTTGAGTGAACTTTGGGAGTTGGTGATGGACAGGGAGGCCTGGCATGCTGCAATTCATGGGGTCGCAAAGAGTCAGACATGACTGAGTGACTGAACTGACTGACTGCATACTGCAACTTTACTGAGTTCATTTCTTATTTCTAATAGTTTTTTGATGTTTTTTATAGTGTTTTCTATGTTTAGTATCATATCATCTGAAATAGCAACCCACTCCAGTACTCTTGTCTGGAGAATCCCATGGACAGAGGAGCCCCGTAGGCTGCAGTCTCTGGGGTCGCTGCAAGTTGGACACGACTGAGTGACTTTGCTTTCACTTTTCACTTTCATGCATTGGAGAAGGAAATGGCAACCCACTCCAGTGTTCTTGCCTGGAGAATCCCAGGGATGGGGAAGCCTGGTGGGCTGCCATCTAAGAGGTTGCACAGAGTCAGACACAACTGAAGTGACTCAGCAGCAGCAGCAGCAGCATCTGAAACAGTGACAGCTTTACTTCTTCCTTTCCAATTTGGATGCATTTCATTTTTTTTCTTTCTTGTCTGATTGCTATGGCTATGCTGAAAAAAATGTGTCTTGTTCTTAATCTTAGCAGAAATACTTTCAGCTTTTCATTATAGAATGTTGACTATGGTGTAGAAAACCATTACATGGAAGACTATAAAACATTGTAGCTGTAATGGTGATGGAAAAAAACTCAGAAGGGCAGATTCTTTGCCACTGCACCACTTGGGAAGCCCAAGAGATCTTTTTAGGCTAACTTGTTAAATGAGTATATACTCGTAAGTAAGACAGATGGGGTCCTCATTCTCATGGAGCTTATATTCTACTCCAGGGAGGCAAGCAACATACAAATAAGCAAACACAGGCATCAGGTGTTTATAAATTCTGAGTCAAAATAAGTATGGAATGGAAGATAATCATGTGGGGGCATGATGTTTTATATGGGGTGGGTATGGAAGGTATCTCTGACTAGAAGATGTTAAAACAGAGAGCTGAAGGAACTGAGAGGATGAATCCTGTAAATATCTGCAGGCAATAGGGTTTTAATAAGAAGCAGCACATGAAAAACAGGCAGAAACAAGCTTAGTATGTTCAATTTCTTGGCCATTTGTTATTCCTTCTGTGAGTTACTTGTTCATACACTTTCTCTACATTCCCACAGGGTCATTCTTTTTTTCCTATTAATAAATAGGAACTCAGTATATTATGGCTAGTCATCTTTTATTTATGTTGCAAATATTTTCTCCCAGTTTTTTTTTTTTTTAAGAAGAATTCCATACTGGGTAATTTTATTGTTCCTTGTGAAGAGGAGTTTTAAAGTTTTTTGTCTGGTGGAAGAAGGTTTTCTTGAACAAGTCATTTTTATTTTTCCTGTGAAAATAGAGGTCATAGTCATTCCAGATAAGTTATCCTCAAGTGCTTTATTTTTTATTGCTCTCCTGGCCCTTCTAGTATTCCTTCAGGAGCTCTTTTATCTGTTATTGTCATGTCCTAGGGTGTTGGAGAAGACTCTTGAGAGTCCCTTGGACTGCAAGGAGATCCAATCAGTCCATTCTGAAGGAGATCAGCCCTGGAATTTCTTTGGAAGGAATGATGCTAAAGCTGAAACTCCAGTACTTTGGCCACCTCATGCGAAGAGTTGACTCATTGGAAAAGACTCTGATGTTGGGAGGGATTGGGGGCAAGAGGAGAAGGGGACGACAGAGGATGAGATGGCTGGATGGCATCACTGACTTGATGGACGTGAGTCTGAGTGAACTCCGGGAGTTGGTGATGGACAGGGAGGCCTGGCGTGCTGTGATTCATGGGGTCGCAAAGAGTTGGACACGACTGAGTGACTGATCTGATCTGATCTGAGGGAATACACCTGCAATGCAGGAGACCCTGGTTTGATTCCTGGGTTGGGAAGATCTACTGGAGAAGGGAAAGGCTACCAACTCCAGTATTCTGGCCTGGAGAATTCCATGGACTGTATAGTCCATGGGGTCGCAAAGAGTTGGACACGACTGAGCGACTTTCACTTTCACTTTCAGGGAAGATGTAGTACTCTAGAATCACCACTAGCTGCTGCCTGTCATTCCAAGAAATGGATCTGCTCAATGAACCTCACAGCTATACACTGGGTAGAACTTATTTTTCCTTCATGAAATGAAGAAATTAGATTTGGAATGATTTAATGGAGCTCAGAGATAACCTTAGAGTGAGTGTATTTGTAGGGTGTCCTCAGGTGGCTTTGAAAGTGGCTTAATGATGGGGTAGTCATAAATACTTCCCTCCCCACATATTCCTAAGATTCCAGGAAGGTATATAACAAGGAAATGCAGAACACAATGAGGAATGGAAAGATAGTTAGACAGATAGTTCAAAAGCTTGGATTGATTACAAACTCATTATGTGTCTTCTAGATATGTGTCTTCTAGATACAGCATTCAGCAACTTTGAGATATAGTTCTCAGATCTGACAGAGGATCGGGATCATTCCCATGGCTTTCTGAAAATGCAAAACTTAAATCAAGAAACTGTAATTCCCTATGTATGGTGTGAGTCTTGGAAACTAATTTCAAAGCCAAATGGGCAATGCAAACATCGAGTTCATATCTTGCCAATTGTCTATATATATCCACCACATCTGTTCTGTTTCCAAAACAACTTCAGAGCACTAGAATAATAATGTTTTGTAAGAATGATGAGTGGTAAATATTTTATAATATTGAATGTAGATGCTTTTAATCATTCAGCTTTATGAAACGAAACATACTTCACATTTGTAAGATTTTCTTGTTTGTTGTTTAATATGGAGTATTTTAACTTGCTCTTGTTCTGTTTCTTTCCACTAGTTTGTTATTTTGTCAGAAGTAGGTCAACTTTTTCCATTATAACATCCAAAAAGGTCAAGAACAATATTGAAAGGTGGTTTGTAAACATATTCATATCTGACCACATGCTCCAGAAATCAGGAAACAGACTAAATCACTATTAATCCTTAAGAGTTAGATGTCTAAACAGCATAATTAGGTTCTGTATGTACTAACCATAAAGAAAAATGTCTTATTGTTAACAATCATCATAAAAAGTAACCAACTCTAAGGCCACACAGAAGAACTTCCTAATATTGAGTGAAGTTCTAAACCATCAAGAGGATATTCAAGTAGTGTGGTTAGAAAATAAAACATATATGGAAATTCAAATAGCAGAATGTACAAGTAATGTGATTTCTTTCTGAAAGATCAGATTTGAGTGCATGAGGGAGACTTGGGAGACATGTGGAGGATGCAGTTCCAGGCAGCTTTTGCTATTTTTATGGCCCTAAAAAATCATTGTAGGAGTATGTCATTCTAACCCCAGTCACAAGACAGAAAGATACTCTTCCTTGCCCTAACCTCCACACAACTGCAAAACTGAGTTTATGATTCTCTCAAGAATCCATGACTCATTTTGGAAGAATCAGAGGCCAACACAAGCTGTCAAGTCTTCTGCTTCTGACTGGGACAGAGCAGCCCACATTTTCAGACCTCCATCTATGAAACTGTGTTTTACTTAATTCATCCTCAGTCTAGCTGTATACTTTTCCATGTTCCCCATCATCCAGCTTCTTACTTGCATCTCAAGTCTTTGTTTCTCCCTAGGTCCCACTCCTCATACTCTGTACTCCACAAGGATAACAAAAACATCACAACATAAGCATCCTTGTTTACTTCTTTGTACTTTCTAAGAAGCAGTCTATTGTACTATTCAGCTTTTGCATTATTTAACTCTGGACATAATTTTATAGTCAATATAGGAGACAAATGAAGAAATTAAAAAGGGTTACAATTATATATATAAACTATATACTACATGGTATTATTATATTTTATATAATGTGTAATATTATGTTCTTGTTGTTCATTCACTAAGTCGTGCCTGATACTTGTGATCCATGGAAAGTAGCTCACCAGGCTTCACTGTCCTTCACTGTCTCCTGGGTTTGCATGAACTCGTGTCCATTGAGTCAGTGATGCCATCCAACCTTTTCATCCTCTTTTGTCCCCTTCTCCTCCTGCCCTCAATCTTTCCTAGCATCAGAGTCTTTTCCAATGGGTCAATTCTTCACATGAGGTGGCCAAAGTATTGGAACTTCAGCTTCAGTATCAGTCTTTCCAATGAATATTCAAGGTTGACTTCCTTTAGGATTGATTGAATTGACCTCCTTGCAGTCCAAAGGACTCTCAAGAGCCCTCTCCAACACCACAGTTTGGAAGCATCAATTCTTCGGTGCTCAGCCTTCTTTATGGTCCAATTCTCACATCCATACATGACCGCTGTAAAAGCCACAGCTTTGACTATAGGGACCTTTGTTGGCAAGTGATGTCTCTGCTTTTTAACATGCTGTCTGGGTTTGTCATAGCTTTCTTTCAAGGAGCAAGCATCTTCCAATTTCATGGCTGCAGTCACCATTGACAGTGATTTTAGAGCCCAAGAAAATGAAATCTGCCACTGTTTCCAATTTTCTCCATCTATTTGCCATGAAGTGATGGGACTGGATACAAAGATCTCCATTTTTTGAATGTTGAGTTTTAAGCCAACTTTTTCACTCTCCTCTTTCACCCTCATCAAGAGGCTCTTTAGTTCCTCTTCAATTTCTGCTATTAGAGTGGTATCATCTGCATATCTGAAGTTGTTGATATTTCTCCTGGCAATCTCTTGATTCTACCTCATGAGTCATCCAGTCTGGCATTTTGCCCGATGCACTCTTCATATAAGTTAATAAGCAGGGAGCAATATATAATCCTGACATATTCCTTTCCCAATTTGGAACCAGTCCATTGTTCCACATCCGGGTCTAATTATTGTTTCTTGCCCTGCATACAGATTTCTCTGGAGGCAGGTAAGGTGGCCTGGTATCCCCATCTTTTGAAGAATTTTCCACGGTTTGTTGTGATCCACACAGTCAAAGGCTTTGGTGTCGTCACTGAAGCAGATGTTTTCTGGAATTCTTTTGCTATGATCCAATGGATGTTGGCAATTTGACCTCTAATTCCTCTGCCTTTTCTAAATCTAGCTTGTACATCTGGAAGTTCTTGGTTCATGTACTAAGTCTCGGTTGAAGGATTTTAAGTATTACCTTGTTAGCATGTGAAATGAGTGAAATTGTATGGTAATTGGAACATTCTTTGGCATTGCCCTTCTTTGGGATTGAAATGAAAACTGACCTTTTCCAGTCCGGTGGTCATTAGTGAATTTTCCAAATTTGCTGGCATATTGAGTGCAGCACTTTGACAGCATCATCTTTTAGAATTTTAAATAAGCTCAGTTGGAATTCCACCACCTCCACAAGCTTTGTTCCTAGTGATGCTTCCTAAGGCCTACTTGGCTCCACCTTTAGCGTGACCACACCATCCTGGTTATTTGTGTCATTAAGACCTTTTTTTGTATAGTTCTACTTTGTGCTCTTGCCACCTCTCTTAATCTCTTCTATTTCTGTTAGGTATTTGTCATTGTTGTCCTTTACGGTACCTATCCTTATATGAAATGTTCCCTTGGTATATCCAATTTTCTAGAAGATATAATATATTAAATTTTATATTTTATGTATGATATATATATATATATATGTACACACACATATAACAGAATAAAAACTTTATGCTCCCAACCATATACTGTGCCAATGATTGGGTATTATAGATACAAAAATAAATAAATAAGTCTATTTTTCTGGGAAGTAGGGACACAACCCTGCATGGTTTATTCTACCTAGCCTTCCCTCAGTAGATCAGGCCAAGGCTAGATTTCATCTGTATCTTTGCTCACTTCTATCTTTGTTTTTATCCTGGTTTCTTTTTTTTTTTTTTTTTTTAGGGTATCCTGGTTTCTTTTATTGGTTCTTCTTGAAGAATTTTCCCTGAATAGATCACATGAACACCAATCCCTGCCTCAGGTTCTGTATTTCTGCTTTTAAGGGACCCAAACAGAAACAATGTCTAAAAAGAACTTTTAAGGATCTTGCTATATGCTAAGTCACTTTCTATAATTTCAAGCTTTTTGATACTGACATTCTGTTTGTTTGTTTTTTTAACTCTTCCTTGAGATGACCTTGAGGAGAAAAGCAAGAGAGCCAGATTGTTCATATTGTAATGAACTCTTATTTTCACAAAAAATGTACCTTACCTTCTCTTCAGATCTTCTTACATGCTGTCCCCTAAGTTTAGGACAATTTTCACCTTATTGTGTGTGTGTGTGTCTAGAAAAACTCTAATTTATCCTCAGCTGAGTCTCCTTCAGGAACCCTCCCAGATGTCTCTCTACCCTGTTCTCCTAAATCTATGTAATGTGTGTGTGTGTCTCTCAAGTATTCTTGTAACACTCTAGAACATCTTCCAGACATCATATATTATAAACTCAAGAAAGATATGGAATGAGTCTATCTTGACCATTTCTGAATCTCCAGAATCTAGCATAATACCTGACACACAATAAAGATGCCCTTTTAAATAAAAATGAGTGAATATGCAAATGCTAACAAAATGGAAGATATGTTGGATGGTCTTGTTTCTTATTATCCTTAGTATAGTCTTGAACATGATATAGGCTGGGGACAATTTTTCTCACCAGGTGGACATTTGCAGTCTGCCCCTCATCTAGCCTCCTCCAAGCTCTTTCCCACCACCCTTCCCAAGTAGGGCTGTGAATAGGAATGGAAGGCCCTCAATCTGACATTTGGAAAGAACTTGAATTAAGAACATTAGATGGCAAACTGCTTAACAGGAATGGACTATATCTCATTTACCTCTTTATTACAAAATGCTAGCATAGAGTTTAGCAAATGGAAGATAGTCAGAAAATACTGGATAAGAAAATGAGCTGTTTCCTGATGCACAGTCTCAGTTCAGTTCAGTCGCTCAGTTGTGTCCGACTCTTTGCAACCCCATGAATTGCAGCATGCCAGGCCTCCCTGTCCATCACCAACTCCTGGAGTTCACTCAAACTCACATCCATCGAGTCGGTGATGCCTAGTGCCATGTAAATTATTTACAAGTAAACTTCTGAATCTAACTTTCCTACCTACCTCTTTCATTGTTAGTTTTTAATACTGTGCTTAACTTCCTCTAGTATCAACTTACATTCCTCTTCCACTGCCAGTTACATCATCATGCCCCTGTATATGTTGTTCTCATCATCTAGAGCACCTTCCCCATGCATCCAAATCCCACAGAATCCACAGAAATCCTCAGCTGATTCATGAGGCTTCCTTTCCCAGCATCTTCCAGCTGTTGTTGATTTTCTTCATTGGATTTCATCAATGTAAAACCACAGAAATGTTGTCATCTCCTCTAGGGCAGGAACTCTATCTTAGACACTGGGAATGCAGACATAAATGCTGAAGCACAATCAGCATTCAGTATTCTTTTTTTTTTTTAATTTTTTTTAAACTTTACATAATTGTATTAGTTTTGCCAAATATCAAAATGAATCCACCACAGGTATACATGTGTTCCCCATCCTGAACCCTCCTCCCTCCTCCCTCCCCATACCATTCCTCTGGGTCGTCCCAGTGCACTAGCCCCAAGCATCCAGTATTGTGCATCAAACCTGGATTGGCACCTCGTTTCATACATGATATTTTACATGTTTCAATGCCATTCTCCCAAATCTTCCCACCCTCTCCCTCTCCCACAAAGTCCATAAGACTGTTCTATACATCAGTGTCTCTTTTGCTGTCTTGTACACCAGGTTATTGTTACCATCTTTCTAAATTCCATATATATGCATTAGTATACTGTATTGGTGTTTTTCCTTCTGGCTTACTTCACTCTGTATAATAGGCTCCAGTTTCATCCACCTCATTAGAACTGATTCAAATATGTTCTTTTTAAAAGGCTGAGTAAATACTCCATTGTGTATATGTACCACAGCTTTCTTATCCATTCATCTGCTGATGGACATCTAGGTTGCTTCCATGTCCTGGCTATTATAAACAGTGCTGCGATGAACATTGGGGTACACGTGTCTCTTTCACTTCTGGTTTCCTCAGTGTGTATGCCCAGCAGTGGGATTGCTGGATCATAAGGCAGTTCTACTTCCAGTTTTTTAAGGAATCTCCACACTGTTCTCCATAGTGGCTGTACTAGTTTGCATTCCCACCAACAGTGTAAGAGGGTTCCCTTTTCTCCACACCCTCTCCAGCATTTATTATTTGTAGACTTTTGGATCGCAGCCATTCTGACTGGTGTGAAATGGTACCTCATAGTGGTTTTGATTTGCATTTCTCTGATAATGAGTGATGTTGAGCATCTTTTCATGTGTTTGTTAGCCATCTGTATGTCTTCTTTAGAGAAATGTCTATTTAGTTTTTTGGCCCATTTTTTGATTGGGTCATTTATTTTTCTGGATTTGAGCTGTAGGAGTTGCTTGTATATTTTTGAGATTAGTTATTTGTCGGTTGCTTCATTTGCTATTATTTTCTCCCATTCTGAAGGCTGTCTTTTCACCTTGCTTATAGTTTCCTTTGATGTGCAGAAGCTTTTAAGGTTAATTAGGTCCCATTTGTTTATTTTTGCTTTTATTTCCAATATTCTGGGAGGTGGGTCATAGAGGATCCTGATGTGGTGTATGTCAGAGAGTGTTTTGCCTATGTTCTCCTCTAGGAGTTTTATAGTTTCTGGTCTTACGTTGAGATCTTTAATCCATTTTGAGTTTATTTTTGTATATGGTGTTAGAAAGTGTTCTAGTTTCATTCTTTTACAAGTGGTTGACCAGATTTCCCAGCACCACTTGTTAAAGAGATTGTCTTTAATCCATTGTATATTCTTGCCTCCTTTGTCAAAGATAAGGTGTCCATAGGTGCGTGGATTTATTTCTTGGCTTTCTATTTTGTTCCATTGATCTATATTTCTGTCTTTGTGCCAGTACCATACTGTCTTGATAACTGTGGCTTTGTAGTAGAGCCTGAAGTCAGGTAGGTTGATTCCTCCAGTTTCATTCTTCTTTCTCAAGATCGCTTTGGCTATTCGAGGTTTTTTGTATTTCCATACAAATTGTGAAATTAAGAAGGTCACTACATAATGATCAAAGGATCAATCCAAGAAGAAGATATAACAATTATAAATATATATGCACCCAACACGGGAGCACCGCAGTATGTAAGACAAATGCTAACAAGTATGAAAGGAGAAATTAACAATAACACAATAATAGTGGGAGACTTTAATACCCCACTCACACCTATGGCTAGATCAACTAAACAAAAAATTAACAAGGAAACACAAACTTTAAATGATACAATAGGCCAGTTAGACCTAATTGATATCTATAGGACATTTCATCCCAAAACAATGAATTTCACCTTTTTCTCAAGCACACATGGAACCTTCTCCAGGATAGAGCACATCCTGGGCCATAAAGCTAGCCTTGGTCAATTCAAAAAAATAGAAATCATTCCAAGCATCTTTTCTGACCACAATGCAGTAAGATTAGATCTCAATTACAGGAGAAAAACTATTAAAAATTCCAACATATGGAGGCTGAACAACACGCTGCTGAATAACCAACAAATCACAGAAGAAATCAAAAAAGAAATCAAAACTTGCATAGAAATGAATGAAAATGAAAACACAACAACCCAAAAGCTGTGGGACACGGTAAAAGCAGTCCTAAGGGGAAAGTTCATAGCAATACAGGCACACCTCAAGAAACAAAAAAAAAAAGTCAAATAAATAACCTAACTCTACACCTAAAGCAACTAGAAAAGGAAGAAATGAAGAACCCCAGGGTTAGTAGAAGGAAAGAAATCTTAAAAATTAGGGCGGAAATAAATGCAAAAGAAACAAAAGAGACCATAGCAAAAATCAACAAAACCAAAAGCTGGTTCTTTGAAAGGATAAATAAAATTGATAAACCATTAGCCAGACTCATCAAGAAACAAAGGGAGAAAAATCAAATCAATAAAATTAGAAATGAAAATGGAGAGATCACAACAGACAACACAGAAATACAAAGGATCATAAGAGACTACTATCAACAATTATATGCCAATAAAATGGACAACGTGGAAGAAATGGACAAATTCTTAGAAAAGTACAACTTTCCAAAACTCGATCAGGAAGAAATAGAAAATCTTAACAGACCCATCACAAGCATGGAAATTGAAACGGTAATAAAAAATCTTCCAGCAAACAAAAGCCCAGGTCCAGACGGCTTCACAGCCGAATTCTACCAAAAATTTAGAGAAGAGCTAACACCTATCCTGCTCAAACTCTTCCAGAAAATTGCAGAGGAAGGTAAACTTCCAAACTCATTCTATGAGGCCACCATCACCCTAATACCAAAACCTGACAAAGATCCCACAAAAAAAGACAACTACAGGCCAATATCACTGATGAACATAGATGCAAAAATCCTTAACAAAATTCTAGCAATCAGAATCCAACAACACATTAAAAAGATCATACACCATGACCAAGTGGGCTTTACCCCAGGGATGCAAGGGTTCTTCAATATCTGCAAATCAATCATGTAATACTCCACATTAACAAATTGAAAAATAAAAACCATATGATCATCTCAATAGATGCAGAGAAAGCCTTTGACAAAATTCAACACCCATTTATGATAAAAACTTTTCAGAAAGCAGGAATAGAAGGAACATACCTCAACATAATAAAAGCTATATATGACAAACCCACAGCCAACATTATCCTCAATGGTGAAAAATTGAAAGCATTTCCTCTAAAGTCAGGAACAAGACAAGGGTGTCCACTTTCACCATTACTATTCAACATAGTTTTGGAAGTTTTGGCCACAGCAATCAGAGCAGAAAAAGAAATAAAAGGAATCCAAATTGGAAAAGAAGAAGTAAAACTCTCACTATTTGCAGATGACATGATCCTCTACATAGAAAACCCTAAAGACTCCACCAGAAAATTACTAGAACTAATCAATGACTATAGTAAAGTTGCAGGATATAAAATCAACACACAGAAATCCCTTGCATTCCTATACACTAATAATGAGAAAACAGAAAGAGAAATTAAGGAAACAATTCCATTCACCATTGCAACAGAAAGAATAAAATACTTAGGAATATATCTACCTAAAGAAACTAAAGACCTATATATAGAAAACTATAAAACACTGGTGAAAGAAATCAAAGAGGACGCTAATAGATGGAGAAATATACCATGTTCATGGATTGGAAGAATCAATATAGTGAAAGTGAGTATACTACCCAAAGCAATTTATAGATTCAATGCAATCCCTATCAAGCTACCAACAGTATTCTTCACAGAGCTAGAGCATTCAGTATTCTTTTTAAATGTCAGTATAGTGGAGTGGGGGTTGAACCAAAAATTCTTTCATCATTTTCTGTAATCTAGAGCTAAATTTAGGATTAGAAAAACAGCAGCTTGGGCCCAGGGATATTCATTGGCTGTTAATGTATGGAAATTTACAAATATATCCAAATACCCAATGTAGTGAAAAGGTTAATGTATTTTTTTTTTCCTCCTGTGTGGCAAAGTGAAGTGAAGTGAAGTCGTTCAGTTGTGTCTGACTCTTTGCGACCCCATGGACTGTAGCCTACCAGTCTCCTCTGTCCATGGGATTTTTCAGGCAATAGTACTGGAGTAGATTGCCATTTCCTTCTCCAGGGGATCTTCCTGACCCTGGGATCAAACCCAGGTCTCCTGCATTGTAGACA